>NC_041061.1:2183667-2516218 GCF_900634775.1 Gouania willdenowi | reverse complement strand
TATTATTATTATTATTATTATTTTTTTAATTTTATCATTTTAATTTGTGCCCATTTTCCACGTTTTAGTGCCTAACTTAAATAAATCTGCTACATATTGTTGCCTTGTTTTGTTGGGCAAGTAAAAATAATAATTATTATGAATCTGAATTAATACAGTTTTAAACACAAAAACAGTGTTGCCTTTATTGTTAATAATATTTCTTTCAGTCATGTTGGTGACATATTTTGTACGTGCTGCGGCTGCAACACTGGTCAGAGTTTCGAAGCCGAAAGGCAGAGTTCCGAGGGTCCTTGAACGCAGCATGAGAGTGATTATATTGCGTTCGTGCAGCTTCACCTGTTACAGGTGATAGTCATTGCCATTGATTGACTTAAACCTACTAAAGCTGTGGATGCGCAGTCAGTCTTTGTTTCTGAGCTGCAAAGGCGACGTCGGTAGAGTCTCGAGACGTCCCGATTTACGCAGCAGTCCCGGTTTTCAGCGGTAAGTCCCGTGTCCTGGTCGCCTTTCCCCAAACCATTGATTTGTCCTGGGTTTTCACAAGTTATGTCCGGTTTGTCCAGTTTATTAAGACATGGACATCTGGTGCCACAGACAGAAAAGACCCTGGACGTTGGTCGGCTTTGGACGTTGGTCGGCTTTGGACGTTGGTCGGCTTTGGACGTGGGTCGGCTTTGGACGTTGGTTCGGCTTTGGACGTTGGTTCGGCTTTGGACGTTGGTTCGGCTTTGGACGTGCTTCGGCTTCGGCTTTGGCTTTGGACGTGGATCAGCCCTTGGACGTGGGCCAACCCTGGTCTTCGTTCTCAATTCGCCGCACAGTGAGATCGTTTTTATAAAACCATGGTTGTCAAACTCAATTAACATCAGGGCCAGACTTATGAAATAGTTTTCTAAATATTATTTTTTAATATACAATATTAACGCATTAAGATGTTTAGGGTCATTAAACTGTTTCAACCCATAAACTTTACCTAAAACCTAAAAAAGTTTGACACTCTTGGTTTCGTGGTTTAAAGCTGCACCCTACGACACCATTAACATAAAAATAATAATTTAATTTAAAATGCCTTTAAGGCCACACAAAAGCTGAACAATAAAAACAGGATTATAGTTATTAATTAATATTAGTTTTTAGTGTACACATGTTGTTTAATGGAACACTGTTGTTGCTGGGTCATGGTTTGAGTAGCAAATCCAACCCAAACATTGTCATAGTTATTTATAGGCACCATAATGTTTTCAGTCTTTAGTGTATGTTGACAAATTTTTACCAAAACTTGACAAATTTTTATTGCGCGCCAATTAACGGGTTCGTGAACTGTTAACTTCAAATTCTTAAGTCTATATAAAAAAAACTTTTAGTTGATTCAGCGCTAATCATTTTATCTGAAAAACCTATTTAATTTTTAATAAATAAAAAATGCTAAATCTTTAGTTTTGATTAGAATGGCGAATTTTCTGCAAGAATCGCGAAGTTGGCGAATTTTCTGCAAGAATGGCGAATTATCTGCAAGATTTGTTCCGGAACCACAAATGAAGACTACAAATTTGACTGGGGAAATTTGAAAAAGTTGGTGCCATCACCGCATCCAGACCAGTGACTGGCGCTCACGCCCACATCGACTGAGAAGAACCAGGACCAGCCTCTCCAAGACCTGAGTCACATGGGGTGTGGATTAATCTATTGTGCTGGTTTTATATTTGTAGTCTACTTATGTTGAGATGATCTATTGTATATATGTTAAAGTTTTTTAAGTTTGTTAAATATTTCTATTGTAAATTCAAATTTAACACCATGTTCCAGCTAATGTTAAAATATTCTACTGTGCTAGCTAAAGTTAACTTTCTTTACCAGCAAAAGTTACAATCTGTATGATTACTGTGTATTTTTATTTTTTGCCGGGTGATGTTAAAATCTGCTCTGGCTGGGGTCAAATACACATATTTTGCCGGGTGATGTTAAAATCTGCTCCGGCTGGGGTCAAATACACATATTTTGCCGGGTGATGTTAAAATCTGCTCCGGCTGGGGTCAAATACACATATTTTGCCGGGTGATGTTAAAATCTGCTCCGGCTGGGGTCAAATATACATATTTTGCCGGGTGATGTTAAAATCTGCTCTGGCTGGGATCAAATATACATTTTGCTGGCTGGGGTCAAATATACATATTTTTCCTGGTTATGTTAAAATCTGCTCCGGCTGGGGTCAAATATTTACAATTTGCCGGGTGATGTTAAAATCTGCTCCGGTTGAGGGTCAAAAAATTTTTTTTTGCCGGGTGATGTTAAAATCTGCTCCGGTTAAGGTCAAATGTAAAAAAAAATTTTTGCCGGGTGATGTTAAAATCTGCTCCGGTTGGGGTAAAATATTTACATTTTGCTGGGCAGATGTTAAATGTGCTCCGGTTGGGGTTTAATGTAAAAAAAAATGTTTTGCCGGGCAGATGTTAAAATCTGCTCCCGTTGGGGTCAAATATACATATTTTGCCGGGTGATGTTAAAATCTGCTCTGGCTGGGGTCAAATATTTTTTCTGCCAGGTGATGTTAAAATCTACTCTGGTTGGGGTCAAATATTTACAATTTGCCGGGTGATGTTAAAATCTGCTCCGGTTGGGGTCAAATATACTGATTTTGCCGAGTGATGTTAAAATCTGCTCCGGTTGGGGTCAAATGTATAAAAATGTTTTGCCGGGTGATGTTAAAATCTGCTCCGGTTGGGGTCAAATGTAAAAAAAAAAAAAAAAAATTTTGCCGGGTGATGTTAAAATCTGCTCCGGTTGGGTCAAATATACATTTTGCCGGGTGATGTTATCTGCTCCGGTTGGGGTCAAATATACATATTTTGCCGGCTGGGGTCAAATATACATATTTTGCCGGGTGATGTTAAAATCTGCTCCGGTTGGGGTTTAATGTTAAAAAAAAGTTTTGCCGGGTGATGTTAAAATCTGCTCTGGCTGGGGTCAAATACATTTTGCCGGGTGATGTTAAAATCTGCTCCGGTTGGGGTCAAAAAGTTTTTTGTTTTTTTTTTTGCCGGGTGATGTTAAAATCTGCTCTGGCTGGGGTTAAATATACATATTTTGCCATTTGGGGTCAAAATAAATGTTTTACCGGGTGATGTTAAAATCTGCTCCGGTTGGGGTCAAATATACATATTTTGCCGGGTGATGTTAAAATCTGCGCCGGTTGGGGTCAAATATACATATTTTGCCGGGTGATGTTAAAATCTGCTCCGGCTGGGGTCAAATATTTACATTTTGACGGGTGATGTTAAAATGCAAAGGCGACATCGGTAGAGTCACGAGACGTCCCGGTTTTCAGAGGTAAGTCCAGTGTCCTGGTCGCTTTTCCCCAAATCATTGATTTGTCCTGGGTTTTCACAAGTTATGTCCCATTTTGCTCACTTTATTAAGAAATGGACATCTGGTGCCACAGACAGAAAAGACCCTGGACGTGGTTCGGCTTTGGACGTGGGTCGGCTTTGGCTTTGGACGTGGATCAGCCCTTGGACGTGGGCCAACCCTGGTCTTCGTTCTCAATTCGCCGCACAGTGAGATCGTTTTTATAAAACCATGGTTGTCAAACTCAATTAACATCAGGGCCAGACTTATGGAATAGTTTTCTAAATATTATTTTTTAATATACAATATTAACGCATTAAGATGTTTAGGGTCATTAAACTGTTTCAACCCATAAACTTAACCTAAAACCTAAAAAAGTTTGACACTCTTGGTTTCGTGGTTTAAAGCTGCACCCTACGACACCATTAACATAAAAAAATAATAATTTTATTTAAAATGCCTTTAAGGCCACACAAAAGCTGAACAATAAAAACAGGATTATACAGTTATTAATTAATATTAGTTTTTAGTGTACACATGTTGTTTATTGGAACACTGTTGTTGCTGGGTCATGGTTTGAGTAGCAAATCCAACCCAAACATTGTCATAGTTATTTATAGGCACCATAATGTTTTCAGTCTTTAGTGTATGTTGACAAATTTTTACCAGAACTTGACAAATTTTTATTGCGCGCCAATTAACGGGTTCGTGAACTGTTAACTTCAAATTCTTAAATCTATATAAAAAAACTTTTAGTTGATTCAGCGCTAATCATTTTATCTGAAAAACCTATTTAATTTTTAAGTAAAAAATGCTAAATCTTTAGTTTTGATTAGAATGGCGAATTTTCTGCAAGAATTGCGAAGTTGGCGAATTTTCTGCAAGAATAGCGAATTATCTGCAAGAATTGTTCCGGAACCACAAATGAAGACTACAAATTTGACTGGGGAAATTTGAAAAAGTTGGTGCCATCACCGCATCCAGACCAGTGACTGGCGCTCACGCCCACATCGACTGAGAAGAACCAGGACCAGCCTCTCCAAGACCTGAGTCACATGGGGTGTGGATTAATCTATTGTGCTGGTTTTATATTTGTAGTCTACTTATGTTGAGATGATCTATTGTATATATGTTAAAGTTTTTGAAGTTTGTTAAATATTTCTATTGTAAATTCAAATTTAACACCATGTTCCAGCTAATGTTAAAATATTCTACTGTGCTAGCTAAAGTTAACTTTCTTTACCAGCAAAAGTTACAATCTGTATGATTACTGTGTATTTTTATTTTTTGCCGGCTGATGTTAAAATCTGCTCTGGCTGGGGACAAATATACATATTTTGCCGGCTGGGGTCAAATATACATAATTTGCCGGGTGATGTTAAAATCTGCTCCGGCTGGGGTCAAATAAACATATTTTGCCGGCTGGGGTCAAAGATGCATAATTTGCCGGGTGATGTTAAAATCTGCTCTGGCTGGGATCAAATATTTTTTCTGCCAGGTGATGTTAAAATCTGCTCTGGTTGGGGTCAAATATTTTTTCTGCCAGGTGATGTTAAAATCTGCTCTGGTTGGGGTCAAATATTTACAATTTGCCGGGTGATGTTAAAATCTGCTCCGGTTGGGTCAAATATTTACAATTTGCCGGGTGATATTAAAATCTGCTCTGGCTGGGGGCAAATATACATATTTTGCCTGTTGGGGTCAAAATAAATGTTTTGCCGGATGATGTTAAAATCTGCTCCGGTTGGGGTCAAATATACATATTTTGCCGGGTGATGTTAAAATCTGCTCCGGTTGGGGTTAAATATACATATTTTGCCGGCTGGTGTCATTTATACATATTTTGCCGGGTAATGTTAAAATCTTCTCTGGCTGGGGTCAAATATACATATTTTGCCGGGTAATGTTAAAATCTTCTCTGGCTGGGGTCAAATATACATATTTTGCCGGGTGATGTTAAAATCTTCTCTGGCTGGGGTCAAATAGACATTTTGCCGGGTGATGTTAAAATCTTCTCTGGCTGGGGTCAAAAATACATATTTTGCCGGGTGATGTTAAAATCTGCTCCGGTTGGGGTCAAATATACTGATTTTGCCGGGTGATGTTAAAATCTGCTCCGGTTGGGGTCAAATATACATATTTTGCCGGGTGATGTTAAAATCTGCTCCGGTTGGGGTCAAATATTAACATTTTGCTGGGCAGATGTTAAAATCTGCTCCGGCTGGGGTCAAATATACTGATTTTGCCGGGTGATGTTAAAATCTGCTCCGGTTGGGGTTTAATGTAAAATGTTTTGCCGGGTGATGTTAAAATTTGCTCTGGCTGGGGTTAAATATTCATATTTTGCCTGTTGGGGTCAAAATGAATGTTTTGCCGGTTGATGTTAAAATCTGCTCCGGTTGGGGTTTAATGTAAAAAAATGTTTTGCCGGGTGATGTTAAAATCTGCTCCGGTTGGGGTCATGTATACATATTTTGCCAGTGATGTTAAAATCTGCTCCGGTTGGGGTCAAATATACTGATTTTGCCGGGTGATGTTAAAATCTGCTCCGGTTGGGGTCAAATATTAACATTTTGCTGGGCAGATGTTAAAATCTGCTCCGGTTGGGGTCAAATATAAAACAAAAAATTTTGCCGGGTGATGTTAAAATCTGCTCCGGTTGGGGTTTAATGTAAAAAAATGTTTTGCCGGGTGATGTTAAAATTTGCTCTGGCTGGGGTTAAATATTCATATTTTGCCTGTTGGGGTCAAAATGAATGTTTTGCCGGTTGATGTTAAAATCTGCTCCGGTTGGGGTTTAATGTAAAAAAATGTTTTGCCGGGTGATGTTAAAATCTGCTCCGGTTGGGGTCATATATACATATTTTGCCAGTGATGTTAAAATCTGCTCCGGTTGGGGTCAAATATTAACATTTTGCTGGGCAGATGTTAAAATCTGCTCCGGCTGGGGTCAAATATACTGATTTTGCCGGGTGATGTTAAAATCTGCTCCGGTTGGGGTCAAATATTAACATTTTGCCGGGTGATGTTAAAATCTGCTCCGGTTGGGGTCAAATATACATATTTTGCCGGGTGATGTTAAAATCTGCTCCGGTTGGGGTCAAATATTAACATTTTGCCGGGTGATGTTAAAATCTGCTCCGGTTGGGGTCAAATATTAACATTTTGCTGGGCAGATGTTAAAATCTGCTCCGGTTGGGGTCAAATATAAAAAAAAAATTTTGCCGGGTGATGTTAAAATCTGCTCCGGTTGGGGTCAAATATTAACATTTTGCTGGGCAGATGTTAAAATCTGCTCCGGTTGGGGTCAAATATTTACATTTTTTGCTGGGTGATGTTAAAATCTGCTCCCGTTGGGGTCAAATATTTACATTTTGCCGGGTGATGTTAAAATCTGCTCCGGTTGGGGTCAAATATTAAAAAAAAAATTTGCCGGGTGATGTTAAACTCTGCTCCGGTTGGGGTCAAATATACATATTTTGCCGGGTGATGTTAAAATCTGCTCCGGCTGGGGTCAAATATTTTTTCTGCCAGGTGATGTTAAAATCTGCTCCGGTTGGGGTCAAATATACTGATTTTTGCCGGATGATGTTAAAATCTGCTCCGGCTGGTGTCAAATATACATATTTTGCCAGGTGATGTTAAAATCTGCTCTGGCTGGGATCAAATATACATTTTGCCGGGTGATGTTAAAATCTGCTCCGGCTGGGGTCAAATATTTTTTCTGCGAGGTGATGTTAAAATCTGCTCCGGCTGGTGTCAAATATACATATTTTGCCAGGTGATGTTAAAATCTGCTCTGGCTGGGGTCCAATATACATATTTTGCCGGATGATGTTAAAATCTGCTCCGGTTGGGGTTAAATATACATATTTTGCCGGCTGGGGTCAAATATTTACTTTTTTGCCGGGTGATGTTAAAATCTGCTCTGGCTGGGGGCAAATATGCATATTTTGCCGGGTGATGTTAAAATCTGCTCCGGTTGGTATCAAATATACATATTTTGCCGGCTGGGGTCAAATATACATATTTTGCCGGGTGATGTTAAAATCTGCTCTGGCTGGGGTCCAATATACATATTTTGCCGGATGATGTTAAAATCTGCTCCGGTTGGGGTTAAATATACATATTTTGCCGGCTGGGGTCAAATATTTACTTTTTTGCCGGGTGATGTTAAAATCTTCTCTGGCTGAGGTCAAATATACATATTTTGCCGGATGATGTTAAAATATGCTCCGGCTGGTGTCAAATATACATATTTTGCCAGGTGATGTTAAAATCTGCTCTGGCTGGGATCAAATATTTTTTCTGCCAGGTGATGTTAAAATCTGCTCTGGTTGGGGTCAAATATATATTAAAAAAAAAAAAAAAAAATCATGCCGGGTGATAAAATCTACTCCCGTTGGGTCAAATATAAAAAAAAATATTTTGCCGGGTGATGTTAAAATCTGCTCCGGTTGGGGTTAAATATACATATTTTGCCGGCTGGTGTCATTTATACATATTTTGCCGGGTGATGTTAAAATCTTCTCTGGCTGGGGTCAAATATATATATTTTGCCAGGTGATGTTAAAATCTGCTCCGGTTGGGGTCAAATATTTACATTTTGCTGGGCAGATGTTAAAATCTGCTCCGGCTGGGGTCAAATATTTACATTTTGCCGGGTGATGTTAAAATCTGTTCCGGTTGGGGTCAAATATACTGATTTTGCCGGGTGATGTTAAAATGTGCTCCGGTTGGGGTCAAATTATTACCCATCATGTTGGCCTTGCCGACTCTGCTGATCTTGACCATGGAACCTCCATCCTTTGACTCTGAGGCCACCTGCTATCCAAAGTGAATCTCCTGCACAACCACAGACTTGACTTGACAGATGCACCCTTGCTAACCCTGTTCTTATTATTGTAGATTTTGCTGAAACGGTACTTGGACCTGCTGCTTTTGCAGGCACCACATCTTGTTTTGCATTGTTCTAATCTACAACCAGGTCATTTTTCCTTTCATCCAATCACTAACCAGGGTCCTTCTTGCTTTGTTCTGATGTACAATCAGGACATATTTCCATTTTTCAGATCACTAACCAAGGTCCTTTTTGCATTGTCTGATCACTAACCCAGGTACTTTTTCATTGATCCCATATATAATCGGGTTCTTGCATTGTTCCGATCACTAACCTGAGTTTTTTTTTTTTTGTATTGATCCTATGTATAACCAGGTTCTTGCATTGATCTGATAACCTTGGTCCTTTTTGCATTGTTCTGATTATTAACCCAGGTTTTTTTGCACTGATCAATCACTAACCCAGTCCTTTTTTAATTTTTTTGACTACTAACAGGTATTTTTTGCAATACAATCTATAACCAGATAATTTTTGCATTGTGTGACTAACCCAGGTTAAGGATCTGGGTTAGTCAGCATTAATTAATCACTAACCTTGGTCTATTTTGCACTGTTCTGATCACTAACCCAGGTCTGTTTTGCACTGATCAATCACTAACCCAGGTCCTTGTTGAGTTGTTCTGATCACTAACCCAGGTCTATATTCACTGATCTGATCACTAACCCAGGTCTTTTTTGCACTGATCTGATCATTAACCCAGGTCTTTTTTACATTGATCTGATCACTAACCCAGGTCTATTTTCACTGATCTGATCACTAACCCAGGTCTATTTTCACTGATCTGATCACTAACCCAGGTCTTTTTTACATTGATCTGATCACTAACCCAGGTCCTTGTTGAATTGATCTGATCACTAACCCAGGTCTTTTTTGAGGTTTCCCAATGTTCAACTTGGTTTGTTTTGCATTATTTAAATTTGAGTCATAACAGCGTAGCATCATCCACTCACATACAAAGGAGCATCTGGCCACCATTGGTTGTTGTTGGTAATCTTGTGAGGATGGCAGCGAAGAAGTGCAGTTCATGGAGTCTGGATCAGGTTCAAACTTTCCTCACGTTGCTCGCTGATGACCAGCATTCCGAGAGCGCTGGACGACTGTACTCGTAACGAGCGAGTATACCAGCAGCTCTCTGAGCAAATGCATGCTCACGGCTTCCACCGGACATCTACAGTGTCTGATTAAGTTGGAAAAATTCGAGGGACTACCGCTCAATTAAAGACCACAATGGCCGGAGTGGAGCGAACCGTAAGAATAGCACCGCTCTGAGTGAAAAAATTGTAGTTTAAAAAACTATTTGGCAAATAATTGTATTAATCTCTTTTCAAGTGACTTTAAAACCAGTGAGGGTACCATCGAGTCGACCCCAACACCACCGTCCAATGCCCCAACAGCACCACCATGTGTTTCCCCGTCACCTTCAGTGTCTGGCACACCCAGAGGCAGTCCCTGAAGTATGCTGTTGGATTACTTTCAATTAACATTTGTGGTTCTAGTGGTATTTCCAAGTCCCTAAAATAATTTTTGTTTTAAAAACTGTCTTCCAGTCGAGAGTAAACATCCTTGTGGTGACGCAGGAGCTGAATCGTGCATAGCAGGTGAGGCTCTAATAATAGGTTTTTTTTCAATGTTTCTTACATACACACTGCTGAATACCCCACCTCAGAGTAAAATATTTGTGTTCGAAAAACAATTTAGCAATATAATTTATTCTCTTTTCAAAGGTGACTCTTAAACAAGTGAGTGCCACCGAGTCGACACCATCACCACCTTCTGATGCCCCACCCCGTGCTCCGCCAGCCCCCCATGTGCTTCGCTATCACCTTCCATGTCTGGCACTCCCAGAGGTAGGTAAGAGTAATGTTAATCAATGTTCCAGAATAGGTGTTTTAATGAGAACTTTCTGTTTTCCAGTCAAGAGAGAATCATGGTGATGCAGGCAGTGGACAACAGTGGATTAAGCTTTTTGGCTTATCACTTGTTTTGTAAAAATCTCTAAATATGCATTTGCTGTGTTAATGTTAGAAATAAATTATTTATGCTTGAAACACATTAGTATCGTCTTTTCAAAGATTGATGTTCATGCATGTTTTTTTATTTTTAAATACACAGGGTCAAAAATAATGGTAGGAAAATGTTGTAGATGGAATAGTTTTCTAGAGAATTATATTTTCATTTTCTCTTAATGTTAACTTGTTTTATCCTCTGTCATAGATGTATGAAAATAAAACACTTAAATACAATAAAATATCACAATTAAAGATAAACGAATTTAAATAAAGACCAAGCAATGAAGCACTCAATAGGGCAGTTTAAACCGGTGTTTTATCAACTTACAGCTGTGAACTTTTAAGACAATGGAATTATTTGCAAATCAAGTTCAATAAATTCTACCAAACAAGTATGACGTAAACATAAGTATATAAATCGGTAATCAAACTTTTAGTGCACATTAAAACAATCCACACTAATCTCTGATTTTAACAATAATGTGAAATTTTTCATGTTTGAAAAATGATCTGCAAACATGTCAACTGCACTTAAACATTAAAATGTATGAAAATCTACATAAAGGAGGCAAACAATACCTTTAATACAATCTTCAAATCATTGCACAAAATGAACTGGTAAACAATGGATGAGGAAAACTCACTTGACATTTTGAATATAAAACCAAAAAAAATACAACATTTTAAGGATAAACTTAAAGAATGCAAGGAATAACTTGCAACAATAAAAAAGATGAGATTCTAAACGTAAAAAAAAGAGAACGCACAGATACTTGGCTCATGAGGCGAAACCTATATTGGAACTAGTAGAAAACAAAAAAGCTAAAGTTTAAATGTAATAAATTCATTCACCATGTTTTAAACAAATCACACAAACACCCCTGTACAAATAATTTTTCCCAACACAGCCCACCAAACACCCCTATTTACATGACTTAATTTAGTCCCTCTTGTTTCCTGAAACCTGAAAGTGCTGCTTCCAAAATGGTGGTGAGTTAGCTTTTAATGTACAAACACCAATGCTAGTAGGCCTTTCCCTGCACAGTGGAAGTTGTTTGACTGCTAACATGGTTATTGAAGGTGAACAAGCATAATGAAACAACAACAATGTTAAACAAATGACAAGTTAACAGATGTTAAACTGCCGGTGTAGTGTAAAAAATCCTACGCGTGAAAGTTTCTTACAGGCGCGTGTGCACTAATCACCTAAATATTTACGTGTACGTACACTTTTTTGCTACCTAAAATTTTCCTATTACGAAAACCCTAATTCTAACCCGAACCCTCAAAATTAAAGGAAAAATTCCTGCCCTATTTCAACATGACGCATGCGCAATTAGCCAGGTGCACATGCCCGTTGTCGACCGTAGGAAAGATATTTTACACTACACTGGTATTAGCTGACTACCTATTGAAGTGTTACCAGATGTATGACGTGCATTCATTAAGTTTGTATACATTGTAACTGCTGTTAAACAGCTTGTGTTACAGTCCAAGTTTCTATTTGATTAATAAACTGTTTTCCTTATACTAGTGCCCAGAACTAAGTGGATTTCTTATATGATGATGAGCTAATGTTATAGAGAACTCGAGAAGGTATGTGGTTTGGTCTTCCTGAACGAGCTAAGTTTGCTATGATCTGGCCAGCGTTCTCTCTCAGGTTCCTCTTTTAACCTGTATAGGACTTTTGATTATTAATAAACTGATTATTATTTACAACTCATTTGTCCTGAAGACTTTTTCTACACCACTTGTCATCATCCACACTACAAGATGCAACATTACAGTGAGTGTCACCGCTCATGCGGTGACACACACTAATTCATAATATTCCACTCAAATTGTAAAATATTTGGGAATCACTTAACAAAAAAATTGGGACAGGAAAAATTCTAATAAAATTGTTCAAAAAATAAATAAATGGCTGGCTACAAAAACATTTCAATATTTGATAAATTAATCTTGTAATCCCTTTATTTTTAATGATATTCTACCATATATCTGTTCCAGAAGGAAGTATTTAAAAAAATAAATAAATAAAATATCTATAATTTCATTTTAGAATAATAACTCATTAGAAAAAGTGATATAAAGTCTGGAAGAGAGCGGTATGAATGTAAGTGACTTTGAGACGATTAACGGTGAAAAAAATTAAGGTGGTTAAAACATTTTGTTAAATGTGAAAATGATCTATGGTTTACATTATACCAACTTATCTTTTTCAAAGGGTTGGACCAATTTTTTTTTTTAATATGTGATTTTGATTCCATAAAATTACCCTTTAAATTATAAAATGCAGGTGTTATTATATTGCAAAACGCTTTATGTGGACTGAAGTCGTGCTTATAAAGCTACAATCTGGAATAACAGCTGTATTTTATACAAAAGGTGAACTTTATTCTTTAAAAATAAAATTGAAAAGGGAGTCTGGGCTAAGATACATTTAATGGATGACAATGGTAATATTTTGAATCGTTTTGAAACGGAACATATATTTTTTTTTTTCCCTGTACTGTGGTGAAGGTTTTGAGAGAAAGTTAATGATTGGCTGCTCACAATGTGATTATAATTTTGTTAAATGTGGTTTCATTTTGAAGAACAAATGTGGAATTTCTGTGACAATTTGATATTTGGCAAACATTTTATACATTAATTTAGATTTCCTTAAATATCCCAAAATGGTAAAGCTTTTAAAATTGATCTTTAAAATGTATTGGAATCATTGAGAAAACATTACAAAACAGAAGAGCCGTTAGACTGTCTAATGTTGAACAACCCCTGTATTTTATGTTGTTTTTGCTGCTTGGATATGTGGATTGGATTTTCATTATTGATACCTGATTATTTTTTATTTTTTAAAGATCTACACTGGTGTGATGTTTGTATATGAATGTTAAAATCATTGTTTCTCAATAAAGCATTAAAAAAAAGATGGCTGCGTCAGGGCGACATATGTACATTCTTGTGTAAATTTCCATTGGTTTTTGAATGTCAATGTTGTGTATTGTTTTGATCTGTTAATGTGATTATTATTTAATTCTACAAAAAACAAATATCAATCAACCTAACCAGTCTTTTATATTTAATATTATTAATAGTCACAATAATTAAAAAATTGTGTAAAACACTTTACATTTAATCAACTCAGTGCTACTTTATTTACATCAAAAACTAACTTTAATTTTCTGTTAGTATATTAATATTAAGTATGTAAGTATTTTATTAACGTGTTATTTAGTAGCTGTTAATACATGGACGAATCCATCTTGATAATCATGTTCTCAATAAAAAAAACTCGTCACTGTTTTTTTTTCTTTTTTCAATTAACAAACACCACAAAACAGTTACATGTTACATATATATTATAACTTTTTTCTAAAGTGTCTTACAGTCTTAACATTTAAAATATTACGGCAGAATCATTAGTTTTTTGTTTTTGCAAGTAAAGGAAGTGACGTGGTACCCAAGTTAAAAAAATCTGGGCTCGGATTCATAGAATGGTGGGGAAAAGGAGTATTACTGCTCTACCTGTGTTAACGAATAGCAGCGCAGAAGCTGTCTGTAGCAAAGAAAAAGCTGATGTGTGTGTAGAAGTATTTCAAGAAGTGCATAACTCGACAGTTTTGGGGGATGAAAGTCTTAGAATAAGAAATAAAGTTCTGCGAGATAATAATTGGAAATTAACATGCAGTGAAGACACGAACAGCTCGTTTAATCTGTATTTTTCTTTTAAGGAGCTTAAAGATGCAGTAGAAGCTGGGGCCAATACTTCACCAGGACAAGATGAGAAGTTATAAGATTTTGCAGCATCTGGATGAGCCAGTGCTGGAAGAGATCCATGCCTTGTTTAACTACATTTGGGAAGCTGGATCGATGCCAAGGGTGTGGAAACATGCTGTAGTAATTCCAATCTTGAAGCCGGGAAAGGATCCCTCTTCTCCGTCGTCGTATAGACCTATTGCATTGACTTCAGTGCTGTGTAAGGTGATGGAGAGGATGGTCACTAATAGACTTGTGTATTTTTTTTTTTAGAAAGAACTGGTTATTTTGTGAATTATCAAAACGGATTTAGGTTTAAAAGAAATACCATGGACTCGGTTGCAGTATTGGATCAGGATATCTGAAGGGCAGTGGTTAATAAGGAGGCCGTGGTGGCAGTTTTCCTCGATATAGAAAAGGCTTATGACAGTATGCGGCGGGAGGGTTTGCTGTTTAAAATTTTTGATGCTGGCATTAGGGGAAGAATGTTTGTATGGATTAAAGAGTTCCTTAATGGCAGAACAATACAGGTAAGAGTAGAAAATCAACTTTCAAAAATCGCTAGTATTTTGAATGGTACGCCTCAAGGATCTGTAATTAGCCCTGTTTTATTTAATGTAATGATAAATGGGAATTTTCAGGGTGTTAATCCAGGTTTTGGAAAATCCCTGTTTGCAGATGATGGTGCTATTTGGCATAGGGGTAAAAATTTAGAACACTTAATCAAGCAAACCCAGGTAGCCCTGGATCAAGTAGTACACTAAGCAAAAATGTGGGGTTTTAGGATTTCAGCATCTAAAAGTAAGTACATGATCTTTGTCCTGAAAAAGAAGATTCCACAAATGACTTTGTATTTATATGGAAACCAGTTAGAAAAGGTAAGTGTTTAAATTTCTCGGAATGTGGATGGATGAGAGGCCAACATGGAATACGCATATTGAAGACTGTTGGTAAGTGTGAAAAAGTTGTTAATGTACTTCGTAATTTGGCTGGCAGTGACTGGGGAGCAGATAGGTCAACTCTGATTATGATTCATAGAGCAATGATAAGATCTGCATTAGATTATGGTTGTTTTGTATTTGGGGCTGCGGTAAAAACTGTTACAAAAGCTGGACAGAGTTCAAGCAAAAGCCTTAAGTGTGCAGTGGAGCTTTTAGAACCAGCGGTCTTGGAGTCTACATTATGAATAAGGAAATTGGGAAAAGTATGCGTGTATCTGATTATGTATCTGTGTTCACGACTGAGTTGTTAGCCATTAGGTGGGCTTTAGATTGGATTGAACGAAATAAACCTGAGATGTTGTATATATATTCGGATTCCATGGCTGCCTTACAGGCAATTTCTGACCATCCCTCCGGGTCTAGGATAGATACTGTGGTAGAGATTTTGTGTTGCCTTCACCGGATAGAGTTGATGGGGTCTAGTATTGTTTTTTCCTGGATACCATCTCATTCAGGTATTGTGGGGAATGAAGCTGCTGATAGGCTAGCAAAGAAGGCTCTTCTCGAGACAAAAATTGAATATGTGGTCCGATTGGGGAAGGCTGAGTGTGTCAGTGTTTTCAAAGCTACTGTGTATCAGCAATGGCAAAGGGAGTGGGAGAATGAGTCTAGAGGGAGGCATTATTTTAAGTGTCAACCTTGTGTGCAGGGCACTAGACTCCTGTGGGCAACTTGCCGATCAAATCAAGTTAAGATAACCAGATTAAGACTGGGGCATTGTGGACTAGCTGCATATTTAAATCGAATAGGCAAACATCCGGATGGATTGTCAGTGTGGTCAACTTGAGACTATTTCCCATGTTCTATTGGCCTGTGGATGTTATTCTGTTGAAAAAGGAACATTATTTAAAGAACTTTCAACTCTTGGGCTGACAGTGTTTTAAATAAAGTCAATATTTGCACCAAGAACAGAGTCAATTTTAATAGATAAGGCAGTCGTGAGGTATCTCCAATCTACCAACCTCTATTTGAGAATCTAAAATGGAGTGACTCTAAGTGAACAGAAGAGGGCAGCATTACGCTTCTTTTAGTGTACAGCCTGCCGGAAACCATTAGAAGAAGAAGAAGAAGAAGAGGAAGTGACGTGATCTCCGCGCATGCGTTTACTGATCGTGTTTGTGCGTCTTTTTTTTCTTCATTTTCCTGTGTGATCTGGACACGAAGGACAACCTCAGCTTTGAGCTCCGAAGCTGACCAGAGTTCACATTCTGTCAGGATTGAAGGTAAAAACAACTACTTTTATGGTTTCACTGAAAGCCTCTGATGGTTTTAAAGCGCGTGGAGGTTTCAGGGCATTTATCTCTAATGCTAACGTTAGCATCCTCACTGTGTTCATCGTGTTGTTGTTTAGACTCCGTGAGGATTAAAAGACGGGCCGGAACAGCCGCACACGTTGTTAGCCTTTAGCCCGCTAGCCGGTGTTATCATAGACATTCTATACATAGACTCCTCATCGACTGACGCTGCCTATTTGAGCTGACGATCAGCGCGGCCGCCATCTTGGACAGGTCTCAAATGCATTTATTTCTACTCGAGATGTATTTTCCAAACATATTTTCGCGTGACGTCAGCACTTGACTTAGCAACGCGCGCCGCCATTTTAAGAGTGGTAATCATTTGCCTAACAACCGCTATTAACCGCTGATTTTTGCAGTCTGGCTGATTTTTTTTTATCGCATAATGCCCAAATCCTGCGTAGTATTTAGCTATCATAACCACGCCTGGCTGACGGAAAAGATAACTTTTTACAGAAAAAGGCCAGAAACGGAAATGATGGAGCCAAGCACTGAAGCAAACAAACGTAGATGGAACTACATGGAGCCTAAAATCAAAGTGTTAATATGTTTGCAGTAGACATTTTGTTAATGGTAGGTTGTGTATTTTTTTTTTATCACATTGATTATGAATTAGCCTACATTTAAATTGTAATTTATTCAGTAATGGCTGAAATATTTATAACTAGTATGTTAAACTTTAAGACAATACTTAAGAAATTAACAGTAAATATGCAATGCGTTGATTTGTATATGATCTGTAAGTATATATATATAAAAAAGAATGTGCTTCATAAACTCATTTGTTTTAATTTAGGCTGTATTATCTTTATATTAGCAGCACTAGCATAGCCACATCACGTTACAAGCCAATTCTCATGATGACACAGGCCTATATGGACAAATAAACCTACCTTAAAGAAAATATATGCATCCAAGCTTTCGTAAGTCCTCATCTTCTCCATTGTGTAGACGCCAGGGCTGTTAATGAGCTACTCATAACTATCAGACCATTGGAGATCTGGCCATGTTGTTGGGTTGTTTTTCCATGAACCTTGAGGTGTTTGGTATGGACATGATTCCAAACCAACCCTTCATATCGGTGCTTGGCCTTTGGCTCTAATCTGCTGAAACATTTGTACAATGTTGAGTAAAACCTTCGTGTTGTCTGTGCTAAATAGTGTAAACAGTGGTTGTCAGGCAAATGTAAACCACTCTTAAAATGGCAGAGGGTGTTGCTAAGGCAAATGTCTCGGATGATGTCGCCGCGAGAAGGTGTATTATAATAATCATAACTCCCCAAATTTTTAACCGATTTTCGCATGGTTTAGTCTGTTACAAACGGCAGAGATTTATTTATTAAACAGGATGTTGTCAATGAGAAAATACGTGCTTTCATGGTAAAATACTTTGTATTATGCTCTAACAAAGACATGTGGCTATGGCATATTGGTAAATGTATAAATTAATTTAATTTGATATTTCATTAAAGAAACCAGTTTGATTGTTAATTTGAATTTATTACACACACACACACACACACACACACACAATGTATTATATATATTAAAAAAATACTTCTAGAATGATAAAAAAATTGAAGATAAATGTTCAACTCTATTAATCATGTTTTAGTTTTTTAAAACTTTTATCCCAACGTGCAAAATATAAAAAATAATAAAATATTTAAAAAAAATTTTTGTTTAATTTGCATTCAATTCACTTTGATAAAAATTACTTCATATTGTTAATGGCACATTTTTTTTAAAAAACAAAATGTGAAAAATTACAATAGATTTCACTGTTTGTCATTTGGTTCCTATTAAAAATCCTTATTTTGTGTGATCTAATTCCTAAACATGCAGAAAGAACTGACAGTAAAAGAAATGGTTAGTAAAGTGTGATTTTAACTTTTGTTTTCCATATGAATCATAGATATCACTGTTAGCATGTAAAGTAAAAATACGCCTACTCTTTGTAGATGACATGGGAAGTTGAAGACAGATGGGGTCGCACTATCTCTAAGCCTGACAATCTGACCTGTCCTGTCAAAATTATTGATGACTGACTTAAAGGGGACATATCATGCTAAATCCACTTTTTAAGCCCTTAAATGCATTATGTTGTATATTTAGTGTTTAGAAGTACAGAAAAATCAAATTAGTCTCTTCAGGTGCTCCGTCGATATCTTTATATTCTGTTTTGCTCATATTTTTTCAATCTGTTTCGATTTTTCTATTCTCTATTACGTTTTTTTGAACTACTACATCACAGTATTTGCAGCGGAACTGCCAAATTAGTACATCAACTCCAGGTCCAACACTTCGAGCAATCCGCCATTTTTATTTCTCGCTTTTATTTTGTAGTCCAAGCTCAAGGATGCTGAAGTTACGAGAGGAGAAATCAAAATGTTAAGGTTGTTGGATGTAGTAACCCACACGCTTCATTTCACCGTCTCCCAGCATCAGAACCTTTTCAAAGTGCCTGGTTGTTTTATTTTTTATGGAAATGTACCCACATTTCTACAGGTGTCACTGATGCATACAGGACTCCCCTCGCTTCTGCGTTAATCAAACTATTTTTAAAGCACTTTTCATATAATATAATTTAAAGGGCTTTACATCATTAGAACCTTACATTAGTGCTGCACCATTATTTACATTTTAATCTAGATCACGATTTTGGTTGCCACAAATAAGTAAATCTAATAGTCTGCAATATTTACATTTAAAATATGTGCTCTGCACTCTGTGATGTATTTATTTCTTTAGCCTTTGATACATTTTCATGTCTTGGGTTAATGTTTCAAAATATTTTCTTTTATATAATTTTGATTTAAAACTTAATTTTTAGCTGTAAACTGTACATATCATTTAAAATTATAATAAGAACAATGGCACATGATACCTGGCTGGTACAGAGGATCTTACAGGAAGGACAGCGTCACAAAGGGCCATCTGCACCAGGAACTGATTATAGACTGGGGCCACAGAGGTGGAGATTGTGCTTGTGCCCCCTTTAGAAGGTGAGATATTAATGTGATAAATTCCAATCAGTCTGCATATTTGAACCTTGATGTAACTGTATCCACATCTTCTGTGAGGGACAGGGATTGTTAGCAGGAGCTCAGTTTAGAAACTGTATGTAGGCCTGAGCATGTCATCTTTGTGTCTCCTGGAGAAAATTCCCATTTAGTTCCAGTGATGCTGAGGAAGTCCTTCCTCTGGACTTTAGAAACATTGGATGTTAGCAGATGCTCACAGACTGTTATGGAATGTGTAAATAGTGCAGACATCTGTCACACTGAGCAGAGCGAACTTTAACACAACACACACTCACTGTTAAATCATGCATTTTATACATTACAGTTTCACTAGTGTAATTTATTCTATCTGACAATAACTTATTGCTTTGTTATCTAAAAGCCTGTGGTCCCTGAACGCACCTGACTTCAGTCGAGCAGCCTGACTGGGTATGCCACAAACTTGTGATTAATACTCTGCTGCTATATACGCTAATTGCCTTATAGTGAGCTATGGCTTACAAATGCAAACCCTTAAAGCTGGGGTACTTGATTTATTTTCTTTAAATAAAAAAAACATTGTTAGCATCATAGTATATCGTAAAAGTAATCATTTCTGAAAAAAATGGTATGTCTGCGTGCTGTTTGTGCCTTATAAAGTATTTTAGTTAATAAAACCCCAGAAGACAAGTCTTGGTGGTCACCCCATCCAGCTCCAATCACAGGATATAGAGAATGAGGGGTGAGCAGAGCCCTCCTCATTGGCTGCCGTGATATATAGTGAAGTACGTGCATGGTGCAAACTTGTTTTCAGTTGAGGACTGACTTTAAATGTGCAAGTGGCTGTTTTCCTTCTAGACAGGTAATCTAATGTTCCATTTTCCTATATTGTGGGTGCATCCTTTTGCTTGGTGACGTGTTTTTACCGACGTATCATGGTTCAAGAATCAGGTAGTGCAGCTTTAAAAGTGTGTGTGAGTGTTTGTTCGTTGTGATCTCTGTGTGGAGTCTTTAATGTCACCACAATAACAGAAAGGAAAGAGTGAGGTAGGCGTTTCCCTCTAACCTGCTGCAGTTTCCACTTATCCACACTGACTAATTCTGTTTGTTGTGACAAACAGGAAAAACTGGGCCTCGTCCTGGACTGTGTTGAAATATTTTTTATTGCTTTTTGCAGGAGGTCACAAGGGAAGCACTAGCTGGATATGTATCCCATAATATCTCTAACACTATAAACTATGACCACAAGTATTTGCTCGCCTCCCTCACACGCATGAACTCGAGTGAAATCCCACTCTAAAACCATTTTTCATTAAGGGTGCAACAATTCGTTGACATTGTCGACAAAAATCCATAACAGAATTAGTCACCGACAAATGTAATTGTCGACAATTATTGGTTACGTCACCATCTTTTTCATGCTGTGGACGGAGCTGAACATTGTTTCTCATGACGAGTGGTTCATCTTATAGCTGTGTGCACATTAAGGATGTGATTCATGGGAGATATACTGTATCGTCAAATACATCCGACCGGTAAGAACATGTAATCCCACAATAGAAATCATAAATTCCTATGGACGAAATTAACGAGGGCCACGGGCTATTTGGCCCTCAATTTAGCCAAGAATGTCCCTAATACCTTGTTCCACCTCTGTCAACAATTTATTATTCTCTGTAGCGACGTTACCGGGGGCTCCGCACTGTAGACGCTGCTCGTCTCAGTCTACCTGAAGCTGCTGTACAGCGATACATCGACTGCTACTTGGTTAAGACTAGACACCCACCCAACAAAGTGAACCAGTCCAAGTTCCTCTGTCAGTGCCACCCAAATTATTCTTACATAAAAGTGATTGCATTTGTGAGAGCCTAAACACGTTCAAAAACTCATGAAAATTTGAACGCATATTAGAACTAATGAAAAAAGTGATATTTTGGGGGAATTGGACATGTGAATGGCAAAATCATTCAATGACTACCCCTTGAAAATTGTATTTGCTTCCAGCTAAAACTTATGACATGACTGTAGAATGCTGTTACCATGACTACCTACGCACACCGATGTGCGTAGGACCTATTGTAATGCACTTAGTTTATTTACCAGTATTGTTAATGACAGAAATCCACATTCCTGTCTGCAACACAGATACTGATATGAACTGTTCAGCAGGTATTAGGCTAATATAGTAGTGAGCAGCAGAAATAAATGGTAGCACAATCAAAAAACATGCACTCTTTTTCTTGAGGCAGTGAGCTGGATCAAGTGTGTATCCAATGCTGATATTATGGAGCAAACATCTGGATAACTCTGACTTGGTGTCATTTGGCTCAGAGACCCAACATAATTGTTTCTGCAGGGGTTTTCTCTTGTTGCTATAGCAACCATTAGCTTTACACTCTGCCATTGTTCAAAAACTGTAGACCAATGGAACACTGTTGCCTAGCAACAGCTAACAGTAATCAACTAAAGTGCTTCATATCCTGACCAAAATGGTGACTCTTCATAGACTCGCCATCATTATCTATGGAGTCAAGTAACACCAAGTCACAATTAGCCAGATGTTGGCTCCATAATATCAGCACTGGATACACACTTAAAATGTTTCCATTCAGACAAAATTCGGTGGTAAACGAGGACCGCTTCAACCTGAGCTGCCATGAGTGGGATCTGTGGGCTAAGCTAATGGGCACGAAGCCAAAGTTAAATCTGAAACCAGACTTGGTACGGACACAATTCCTTCACAGAAAGTCTCAGTAGTGCCGTAAACAATTGTTTACAAGCTGCATTATTTTTCTGCTTACAGGGGATACTAGAGGCGGCTGTCACGGCACGACCTGCACCCCCACCATATTGCTCCCTGTTATTTCCTTGTGGCTAAATTACAAGCCGTTACCTGTTTGTTAGGGCGTCTTCAGGTGCTGATCCTCGGCGCATCCTCCCGTTCATGAATAAATATCTTTTCACACAACCATTCATCACAGTTGCTACCCATATTTGTGCACTTCCAACACCTAACTACTCAGCCTTATCTCATTTCTGCTGCTAACAGCTCTGTCCGTTAGGCTAATTCTGCATGCTGAGTTGGCGCAGGGCTGCATGGAATAATTATAATAATAATGTATTGGATTTTATATAGCGCTTTATCATAGACACTCAAAGCGCTTTACAGAATTAGGGCAATCATTCTGATGACATCATTGCAGACTATGATTAAACAACACAAATGAACGGTCTCTTGAAACATTTCCCTTTGCTTCATGATGACAGTGTTTCATTCAGATTATCACTTTCTGCATTTAACAGTGGATTCCGTTTTTATTGGTCAATTCTGTCATTTCGTCCGCGATTCCATTAACGCAGAAATTATAGGACCCTAAATAACCAATCATGAGCTCATTAGAAGTTGTTCATTAATCCTGAATGAAGTCAAACTGTTTCCACTGAAGACTATCATTAACAAATCCATAGGAATTTAAATTCTTCAGCCACAAAAATCAAAGCATTTTCTTCCACATCATGTGATCTCTAATCCTTTGTCAATTTCAAAGTGATAACACTGCCATGGCTGGATGAAATAATATTTCTAGATCCTTCACGTTCATTCTGTCTCTTACATGCTGATGTTACAGGTGAATGGAGGCGTCTGAAGGAGGATTGTAGAACCACTGAGCCGTGACCGCAAACATGGACTCCTCAGAAAAGGTGAGAAATGAGTGGATTGAAGTCTTTCAGCAAACGTGGAACAAAACCTGTGAATGTGGAACCAGTGATGGACACCTTTAAAGCTGAACAGCAGCTGGACTTGCGGTGGAACATGTGACCTCCAACTGCTCAATGACACAGACAGGAAGTACATAGATCAGCCATAACATGATCTTTAATATTGCAGTGTGTGAATAAGAAGATCCTGTTGTTAGACTTTATTGTTTCCATTTCAGGCTCTAGAACCAGTTCAGATCAACTTGTTCTCACTGTGTGACATCACTGATCTGACTCTTATTGTGAAAATACTTTATTCTGAGCTCATACTGCAGTTTATTTGGGCAGCAAAGGAACAGCTACAGTTACAAGCAGCAACTAGCAACACAATCAGAAGGTCATCATTTAGATAGGTTACCAATTAAAGCACAACTTGTCTGTTTGTTCCTTTTCAACAAACAAATCTGAGTTTCACATCTTTTCTCCACATCATTTATTAAGATGTAAATATGCTTTGAATTCCTTCATTTGATCAGAGACTAGTGCTAATGTTCATCCTGCCACTGAGCTGTGGAGGCAGTGATGCTTTGGTCAATGTTCTGCTGGTAAACTTTGGTTCCTGACGTCCATGTGGATGTTCTATTGAAGTTGAGTTCCTACTGAAGCCTAATGCTATGTCTGACCCATCTTTAACAGCCACTGTTCTTTCTAGGGAACACATTCAAAAACAAATGTTTGTTTGGTTCCTTCTCTGTGTTTAATCTCTATCTGTTCTACAGGACTCTGGAAGCCAGAACAAAGTGACACCTCAACGCTCTCAGGACAACAAAGCTCAGCCAAGACAAAAAAACAAATCTAAAAGAAAAACTAAAGCCAAGGAGAAAAGAGTTAAACAGCGCCAAGCTGGAGTTAAAGCACATACATGTGACCAGTGTGGAAAGACCTTTCCCAAGAAATCAAAGCTTGATATACATCAACTAATCCATTCTGGTGAAAAACCATTCAGCTGTGATGAGTGTGGAAAGGCTTTTAACCAGATTGCTAACTTAACAACACACAAAGTTGTTCATACTGGAGAGAAAAGGTTTAAATGTGACGAGTGTGGAAAAGCTTTTGCTCAGAAGCAGAGGCTGATACTCCATCAGCTTGTTCACAGTGGAGAGGAACCACACGTGTGTGATGAATGTGGAGAGGCCTTTAGTCTGAAAAGTGACTTATTACAGCATCAACTTATCCATATAGAACCTAAACCGTACAGATGTGGGGATTGTGGAAAGACTTTTAGGCAATCTGAAGACCTCAGTAAACATGTATTCATTCATCGTGGAATCAAAGCTCACAGATGTGAACAGTGTGGAAAGGCTTTTACACTAAGATCAGATTTAACGACACACATGAAAACCCACTCCAGAGCAGAATTGTATCGCTGTGACCACTGTGGGAAAAAATATAAACAGAAACTAAAGCTCACCATCCATCTGAGATCTCACACTGGACATGAAGTGTATCGCTGTGACCAGTGTGACAAAGATTTTACAACATATGGAGATTTTAAACGTCACCAAATCCACCACTCATCAGAAAAGTCTCGTAAATGTGGCACAAGTGGAAAATCTTTCAAGAGCAAATTAAGCTTTCGTCTCCACCAACGAGTTCATGAGAAGAATGTTTTCAGACGTGACCAGTGTGGGAAGACCTTCAGCACTTCATCTGTTCTCCACTCACATCTCTGTGTGGATGGAGACATGGAGCAGCAATCATCTTCACATCCCAGCGACACACGGATGGTGATGACACCTTCTGGTTCCAGTGTTAAACTGAAGAACCCAGTGATCAGGCTGCGCAGGATTCCAACATAAACCTGCTGTCAGCTGGAAAATAGACACAAACAGTTCAGAAAGTTGTTGATCTTTGAAGGTGTGGTCTGAAAGAAAAGATCAATACAATGAGCAGTTGGAAAAAGAGCAGGAAGAAGTTTCCCTTTGTTCAGTTTATGATGTATATTCACATTATTATACACTAATGACAGATTCTATATCAGGGCTGTCAAACTCATTTTAGTTGAGGTTTCAAATACGAGCCAGTTTGGGGTCCAAAGGCCTGCAGGTTATACGTATAAGTATGTAAGGCACCAACTATTCAATAAGTGACAGATTCAGTCTCTGTTGGATCTTAGTGAGCAACTTTGCTTAAATGTTGGAAAAGTGTTGTGGAATAATTTAGGGGAATTAACATGATTTTTTTTTTAAAATGACTTCTTGCAACAATTTGAATTTTGAATGACTCCCATCATGTGCTATCAGCATGGGAAAACTATGAACTCTGCAAATATGTTGGAATTGACTTAAAATTATTTAGCGGGGCTGAGATAGCTACAACTGATTTAGTTTATAATTTCCACAATAATTTGTTTTCTGTCATTTTTACTTTCTCCTGCGCTCTGAATTAGATGCTCCAGCACTCTATATGAAAGACAGTCTAAGATGTTGTTCATGTGTTTCTATACTGTACATCATTAGTCACCTCCTCTAATAGGTGTAATAATCAGAGCCAAATTTTCAATATACATGCTATTAATGCAGCCCTTCTTCATTCATGTACCTTTGTTTCTTTTTGCTGTTTGTAAAGGGATTTATATTTGTAATGAGTTGTGAGTATCTAAGATGTTACATAACTGTATTTTCTTGATTTTAGATTAGATTTGTGTAAGGTAAAGTATGTTTTTCAGTTGAAGTGAATGTGATCATATGGTTCCTGATGGGGAAACCCTGCCTAATGGGGTAAGGGGAGCCCAAAGTGTGCAAGCACTCCCATTTTATCAGCCATATCAACTCTTTGATTACAGCTCATTAATATTTGTAAATCTGAAATGTTCTTTAATCTGTTCTTTAGCCTGTCAAGCCTTTTCTTTAGAAGGTAGAATTTCCTCATGGTAAATCCTAAAGTTCTTTATAAATCTTCCTTCTGACATGAAGTTTAAATCAAGGTAAATTTAATATCAAATGTCCAGTGTTACTTTGAATAAAGTCGTGTTATAGTCTGTGCTTCATTTCTTTGAACAGAGAAACATGTCAGAGGATTATGTGCTATTCAATCAAAAGCTCTCTCTATCAAACAGATGGTTCCCTTGAGAAGAACATCCACTTAATGCTAAGTGAAGCTGAGTTTAAAAATGGACTTTTAGAGTGACTGCTGCTTTCACATCCAGTCACAATGATCCAGCCAAAATTAAAAGTAAGGCTAAAGCAAGGCATTTTTTTTTGAAAATTTCACAAAAAAAAAAATTGAGTTAGGACCATCATTAGACCCGAAAAACTACTGCAAATATAATGCACATACTTAAACAGGGCTTAGAAAGCAGTAAGGCACGAAAAAAGACAAAAAACTAAAATCACCCAAAATAAAAAGTAAGGCTATAACAAGGCATTTTTTTTTTTTTTTTAAAATAAAAAAAAAAAAATTGAGATAGGACCATCATTAGACCCGAAAAACTACTGCAAATATAATGCACATACTTAAACAGGGCTTAGAAAGCAGTAAGGCACGAAAAAAGACAAAAAACTAAAATCACCCAAAATAAAAAGTAAGGCTATAACGAGGCATTTTTAAATAAAAAAAAAAAAAAAAAAAAAAATTGAGTTAGGACCATCATTAGACCCTAAAAACTACTGCAAATATAATGCACATACTTAAACAGGGCTTTGAAAGCAGTAAGGCACGAAAAAAGACAAAAAACTAAAATCACCCAAAATAAAAAGTAAGCCTAAAACAAGACTTTTTTTTTTTTTTTGAAAATTCAAAAAAAAAAAAAAAAAATTGAGTTTGGACCATCATTAGACCCGAAAAACTACTGCAAATATAATGCACATATTTAAACAGGGCTTAGAAAGCAGTAAGGCACGAAAAAAGACAAAAAACTAAAATCGCCCAAAATAAAAAGTAAGGCTATAAAAGGCATTTTTTTTGAAAATTTCCAAAAAAAAAAAATTGAGTTTGGACCATCATTAGACCCGAAAAACTACTGCAAATATAATGCACATACTTAAACAGGGCTTAGAAAGCAGTAAGGCACGAAAAAAGACAAAAAACTAAAATCACCCAAAATAAAAAGTAAGGCTATAACAAGGCATTTTTTTTTTTTTTTGAAAATAAAAAAAAAAAATTGAGATAGGACCATCATTAGACCCGAAAAACTACTGCAAATATAATGCACTTACTTAAACAGGGCTTAGAAAGCAGTAAGGCACAAAAAATGACAAAAAACTAAAATCACCAAAAATAAAAAGTAAGGCTAAAGCAAGGCATTTTTTTTGAAAATTTCCAAAAAAAAAAAAAATTGAGTTTGGACCATCATTAGACCCGAAAAACTACTGCAAATATAATGCACAAACTTAAACAGGGCTTAGAAAGCAGTAAGGCACGAAAAAAGACAAAAAATTAAAATCACCCAAAATAAAAAGTAAGGCTATAACAAGGCATTTTTTTTTTAAAAAATTTCAAAAAAAAAAAAAAAAAAAATTGAGATAGGACCATCATTAGACCCGAAAAACTACTGCAAATATAATGCACATACTTAAACAGGGCTTAGAAAGCAGTAAGGCACGAAAAAAGACAAAAAACTAAAATCACCCAAAATAAAAAGTAAGGCAAGGCATTTTTTTTTTTGAAAATAAAAAAAAAAAAAAAAAAAAAAAAATTGAGTTTGGACCATCATTAGACCCTAAAAACTACTGCAAATATAATGCACATACTTAAACAGGGCTTAGAAAGCAGTAAGGCACAAAAAATGACAAAAAACTAAAATCACCCAAAATAAAAAGTAAGGCTATAGCAAGGCATTTTTTTTGAAAATTTCAAAAAAAAAAAAAAAATTGAGTTTGGACCATCATTAGACCCGAAAAACTACTGCAAATATAATGCACAAACTTAAACAGGGCTTAGAAAGCAGTAAGGCACGAAAAAAGACAAAAAATTAAAATCACCCAAAATAAAAAGTAAGGCTATAACAAGGCATTTTTTTTTTTTTGAAAATAAAAAAAAAAAAAAAAAAAAATTTGAGTTTGGACCATCATTAGACCCTAAAAACTACTGCAAATATAATGCACATACTTAAACAGGGCTTAGAAAGCAGTAAGGCACAAAAAATGACAAAAAACTAAAATCACCCAAAATAAAAAGTAAGGTTATAACAAGGCATTTTTTTTTGAAAATTTCAAAAAAAAAAAAAAAAATTGAGATAGGACCATCATTAGACCCGAAAAACTACTGCAAATATAATGCACATACTTAAACAGGGCTAAGAAAGCAGTAAGGCACAAAAAATGACAAAATACTAAAATCACAAGGCCTTTTTTTTGAAAACTTCCAAAAAAAAAAAAAATTGAGTTTGGACCATCATTAGACCCGAAAAACTACTGCAAATATAATGCACATACTTAAACAGGGCTAAGAAAGCAGTAAGGCACAAAAAATGACAAAAAACTAAAATCACCAAAAATAAAAAGTAAGGCTATAGCAAGGCATTTTTTTGGAAAATTTCAAAAAAAAAAAAAAAATTGAGTTTGGACCATCATGAGACCCGAAAAACTACTGCAAATATAATGCACATACTTAAACAGGGCTTAGAAAGCAGTAAGGCACGAAAAAAGACAAAAAACTAAAATCACCCAAAATAAAAAGTAAGGCTATAACAAGGCATTTTTTTTTTTTGAAAATAAAAAAAAAAAAAAAAAAAAAAAATTGAGTTTGGACCATCATTAGACCCTAAAAACTACTGCAAATATAATGCACATACTTAAACAGGGCTTAGAAAGCAGTAAGGCACAAAAAATGACAAAAAACTAAAATCACCCAAAATAAAAAGTAAGGCTATAGCAAGGCATTTTTTTGGAAAATTTCAAAAAAAAAAAAAAAAAAAAATTTGAGATAGGACCATCATTAGACCCGAAAAACTACTGCAAATATAATGCACATACTTAAACAGGGCTTAGAAAGCAGTAAGGCACGAAAAAAGACAAAAAACTAAAATCACCCAAAATAAAAAGTAAGGCAAGGCATTTTTTTTTTGAAAATAAAAAAAAAATAAAAAAAAAAAAAATTGAGTTTGGACCATCATTAGACCCTAAAAACTACTGCAAATATAATGCACATACTTAAACAGGGCTTAGAAAGCAGTAAGGCACAAAAAATGACAAAAAACTAAAATCACCCAAAATAAAAAGTAAGGCTATAGCAAGGCATTTTTTTTGAAAATTTCAAAAAAAAAAAAAAAATTGAGTTTGGACCATCATTAGACCCGAAAAACTACTGCAAATATAATGCACAAACTTAAACAGGGCTTAGAAAGCAGTAAGGCACGAAAAAAGACAAAAAATTAAAATCACCCAAAATAAAAAGTAAGGCTATAACAAGGCATTTTTTTTTGAAAATTTCAAAAAAAAAAAAAAAAAAATTGAGATAGGACCATCATTAGACCCGAAAAACTACTGCAAATATAATGCACATACTTAAACAGGGCTTAGAAAGCAGTAAGGCACGAAAAAAGACAAAAAACTAAAATCACCCAAAATAAAAAGTAAGGCTATAACAAGGCATTTTTTTTTTTTGAAAATAAAAAAAAAAAAAAAAAAAAAATTGAGTTTGGACCATCATTAGACCCGAAAAACTACTGCAAATATAATGCACATACTTAAACAGGGCTAAGAAAGCAGTAAGGCACAAAAAATGACAAAATACTAAAATCACAAGGCATTTTTTTGGAAAATTTCAAAAAAAAAAAAAAAAATTGAGTTTGGACCATCATGAGACCCGAAAAACTACTGCAAATATAATGCACATACTTAAACAGGGCTTAGAAAGCAGTAAGGCACGAAAAAAGACAAAAAATTAAAATCACCCAAAATAAAAAGTAAGGCTATAACAAGGCATTTTTTTTTTTTGAAAATTAAAAAAAAAAAAAAAAAAATTGAGTTAGGACCATCATTAGACCCTAAAAACTACTGCAAATATAATGCACATACTTAAACAGGGCTTAGAAAGCAGTAAGGCACGAAAAAAAACAAAAAACTAAAATCACCCAAAATAAAAAGTAAGCCTAAAACAAGGCTTTTTTTTTTTTTGAAAATAAAAAAAAAAAAAAAAAAAAAAAAAATTGAGTTTGGACCATTATTAGACCCTAAAAACTACTGCAAATATAATGCACATACTTAAACAGGGCTTAGAAAGCAGTAAGGCACAAAAAATGACAAAAAACTAAAATCACCCAAAATAGAAAGTAAGGCTATAACAATGCATTTTTTTTGAAAATTTCCGAAAAAAAAAAAATGAGTTTGGACCATCATGAGACCCTAAAAACTACTGCAAATATAATGCACATACTTAAACAGGGCTAAGAAAGCAGTAAGGCACAAAAAATGACAAAAAACTAAAATCACCAAAAATAAAAAGTAAGGCTATAGCAAGGCATTTTTTGGAAAATTTCAAAAAAAAAAAAAAAAAAAAAAAAAAATTGAGTTTGGACCATCATTAGACCCTAAAAAGTACTGCAAATATAATGCAGATACTTAAACAGGGCTTAGAAAGCAGTAAGGCACAAAAAAAGACAAAAACTAAAATCACCCAAAATAAAAAGTAAGGCTATAACAAGGCATTTTTTTTTGAAAATTTCAAAAAAAAAAAAAAAAAATTGAGATAGGACCATCATTAGACCCGAAAAACTACTGCAAATATAATGCACATACTTAAACAGGGCTTAGAAAGCAGTAAGGCACGAAAAAAGACAAAAAACTAAAATCACCCAAAATAAAAAGTAAGGCTATAACAAGGCATTTTTTTTTTTTGAAAATAAAAAAAAAAAAAAAAAAAAAAATTGAGTTTGGACCATCATTAGACCCTAAAAACTACTGCAAATATAATGCACATACTTAAACAGGGCTTAGAAAGCAGTAAGGCACAAAAAATGACAAAAAACTAAAATCACCCAAAATAAAAAGTAAGGTTATAACAAGGCATTTTTTTTTTTGAAAATTAAAAAAAAAAAAAAAAAAAATTGAGTTTGGACCATCATTAGACCCGAAAAACTACTGCAAATATAATGCACATACTTAAACAGGGCTTAGAAAGCAGTAAGGCACAAAAAATGACAAAAAACTAAAATCACCCAAAATAAAAAGTAAGGCTATAACAAGGCATTTTTTTTGAAAACTTCCAAAAAAAAAAAAAATTGAGTTTGGACCATCATTAGACCCGAAAAACTACTGCAAATATAATGCACATACTTAAACAGGGCTAAGAAAGCAGTAAGGCACAAAAAATGACAAAATACTAAAATCACCCAAAATAAAAAGTAAGGCTATAACAAGGCATTTTTTTTGAAAATTTCCAAAAAAAAAAAAATTGAGTTTGGACCATCATTAGACCCGAAAAACTACTGCAAATATAATGCACATACTTAAACAGGGCTTAGAAAGCAGTAAGGCACGAAAAAAAACAAAAAACTAAAATCACCCAAAATAAAAAGTAAGCCTAAAACAAGGCTTTTTTTTTTTTTTGAAAATAAAAAAAAAAAAAAAAAAAAAATTGAGTTTGGACCATTATTAGACCCTAAAAACTACTGCAAATATAATGCACATACTTAAACAGGGCTTAGAAAGCAGTAAGGCACAAAAAATGACAAAAAACTAAAATCACCCAAAATAAAAAGTAAGGCTATAACAATGCATTTTTTTGGAAAATTTCCAAAAAAAAAAAAATTGAGTTTGGACCATCATTAGACCCAAAAAACTACTGCAAATATAATGCACATACTTAAACAGGGCTTAGAAAGCAGTAAGGCACGAAAAAAGACAAAAAACTAAAATCACCCAAAATAAAAAGTAAGGCTATAACAAGGCATTTTTTTTTTTTGAAAATAAAAAAAAAAAAAAAAAAAAAAAAATTGAGTTTGGATTATCATTAGACCCTAAAAACTACTGCAAATATAATGCACATACTTAAACAGGGCTTAGAAAGCAGTAAGGCACAAAAAATGACAAAAAACTAAAATCACCCAAAATAAAAAGTAAGGCTATAACAAGGCATTTTTTTTGAAAATTTCCACAAAGAAAAAATTGAGTTTGGACCATCATTAGACCCGAAAAACTACTGCAAATATAATGCACATACTTAAACAGGGCTAAGAAAGCAGTATGGCACAAAAAATGACAAAAACTAAAATCACCCAAAATAAAAAGTAAGGCTATAACAAGGCATTTTTTTTTGAAAATTTCAAAAAAAAAAAAAAAAAATTGAGTTTGGACCATCATTAGACCCGAAAAACTACTGCAAATATAATGCACATACTTAAACAGGGCTAAGAAAGCAGTAAGGCACAAAAAATGACAAAATACTAAAATCACCCAAAATAAAAAGTAAGGCTATAACAAGGCATTTTTTTTGAAAATTTCCAAAAAAAAAAAAATTGAGTTTGGACCATCATTAGACCCGAAAAACTACTGCAAATATAATGCACATACTTAAACAGGGCTTAGAAAGCAGTAAGGCACGAAAAAAAACAAAAAACTAAAATCACCCAAAATAAAAAGTAAGCCTAAAACAAGGCTTTTTTTTTTTTGAAAAAAAAAAAAAAAAAAAAAAAAAATTGAGTTTGGACCATTATTAGACCCTAAAAACTACTGCAAATATAATGCACATACTTAAACAGGGCTTAGAAAGCAGTAAGGCACAAAAAATGACAAAAAACTAAAATCACCCAAAATAAAAAGTAAGGCTATAACAATGCATTTTTTTGGAAAATTTCCAAAAAAAAAAAAATTGAGTTTGGACCATCATTAGACCCAAAAAACTACTGCAAATATAATGCACATACTTAAACAGGGCTTAGAAAGCAGTAAGGCACGAAAAAAGACAAAAAACTAAAATCACCCAAAATAAAAAGTAAGGCTATAACAAGGCATTTTTTTTTTTGAAAATAAAAAAAAAAAAAAAAAAAAAAAAAAAATTGAGTTTGGATTATCATTAGACCCTAAAAACTACTGCAAATATAATGCACATACTTAAACAGGGCTTAGAAAGCAGTAAGGCACAAAAAATGACAAAAAACTAAAATCACCCAAAATAAAAAGTAAGGCTATAACAAGGCATTTTTTTTGAAAATTTCAAAAAAAAAAAAAAAAAAAAAAAATTGAGTTTGGACCATCATTAGACCCGAAAAACTACTGCAAATATAATGCACATACTTAAACAGGGCTAAGAAAGCAGTATGGCACAAAAAATGACAAAATGCTAAAATCACCCAAAATAAAAAGTAAGGCTATAACAAGGCATTTTTTTGAAAATTTCCAAAAAAAAAAAAAATTGAGTTTGGACCATCATTAGACCCGAAAAACTACTGTAAATATAATGCACATACTTAAACAGGGCTTAGAAAGCAGTAAGGCACGAAAAAAAACAAAAAACTAAAATCACCCAAAATAAAAAGTAAGCCTAAAACAAGGCATTTTTTTTTTTGAAAATAAAAAAAAAAAAAAAAAAAAAAAATTGAGTTTGGACCATTATTAGACCCTAAAAACTACTGCAAATATAATGCACATACTTAAACAGGGCTTAGAAAGCAGTAAGGCACAAAAAATGACAAAAAACTAAAATCACCCAAAATAAAAAGTAAGGCTATAACAATGCATTTTTTTTGAAAATTTCCAAAAAAAAAAAATTGAGTTTGGACCATCATGAGACCCTAAAAACTACTGCAAATATAATGCACATACTTAAACAGGGCTAAGAAAGCAGTAAGGCACAAAAAATGACAAAAAACTAAAATCACCAAAAATATGTTGGCATTTTTTTGGAAAATTTCAAAAAAAAAAAAAAAAAATTGAGTTTGGACCATCATGAGACCCTAAAAACTACTGCAAATATAATGCACATACTTAAACAGGGCTTAGAAAGCAGTAAGGCACGAAAAAAGACAAAAAACTAAAATCACCCAAAATAAAAAGTAAGGCTATAACAAGGCTTTTTTTTTTTTGAAAATTAAAAAAAAAAAAAATTGAGTTAGGACCATCATTAGACCCGAAAAACTACTGCAAATATAATGCACATACTTAAACAGGGCTTAGAAAGCAGTAAGGCACGAAAAAAGACAAAAAACTAAAATCACCCAAAATAAAAAGTAAGGCTATAACAAGGCATTTTTTTTTTTTTGAAAATAAAAAAAAAAAATTGAGATAGGACCATCATTAGACCCGAAAAACTACTGCAAATATAATGCACATACTTAAACAGGGCTAAGAAAGCAGTAAGGCACAAAAAATGACAAAATACTAAAATCACCCAAAATAAAAAGTAAGGCTATAACAAGGCATTTTTTTTGAAAATTTCCAAAAAAAAAAAATTGAGTTTGGACCATCATTAGACCCGAAAAACTACTGCAAATATAATGCACATACTTAAACAGGGCTTAGAAAGCAGTAAGGCACGAAAAAAGACAAAAAACTAAAATCACCCAAAATAAAAAGTAAGGCTATAACAAGGCATTTTTTTTTTTTGAAAATAAAAAAAAAAAAAAAAAAAAAAATTGAGTTTGGATTATCATTAGACCCTAAAAACTACTGCAAATATAATGCACATACTTAAACAGGGCTTAGAAAGCAGTAAGGCACAAAAAATGACAAAAAACTAAAATCACCCAAAAAAAAAGTAAGGCTATAACAAGGCATTTTTTTGAAAATTTCCACAAAAAAAAAAATTGAGTTTGGACCATCATTAGACCCGAAAAACTACTGCAAATATAATGCACATACTTAAACAGGGCTTAGAAAGCAGTAAGGCACAAAAAATGACAAAAAACTAAAATCACCCAAAATAAAAAGTAAGGCTATAACAAGGCATTTTTTTTTTTGAAAATTTCCAAAAAAAAAAAAATTGAGTTTGGACCATCATGAGACCCTAAAAACTACGGCAAATATAATGCACATACTTAAACAGGGCTAAGAAAGCAGTAAGGCACAAAAAATGACAAATAACTAAAATCACCAAAAATATGTTGGCATTTTTTTGGAAAATTTCAAAAAAAAAAAAAAAAAAATTGAGTTTGGACCATCATTAGACCCGAAAAACTACTGCAAATATAATGCACATACTTAAACAGGGCTTAGAAAGCAGTAAGGCACGAAAAAAAAACAAAAAACTAAAATCACCCAAAATAAAAAGTAAGCCTAAAACAAGGCTTTTTTTTTTTTTGAAAATAAAAAAAAAAAAAAAAAAAAATTGAGTTTGGACCATTATTAGACCCTAAAAACTACTGCAAATATAATGCACATACTTAAACAGGGCTTAGAAAGCAGTAAGGCACGAAAAAAAACAAAAAACTAAAATCACCCAAAATAAAAAGTAAGCCTAAAACAAGGCTTTTTTTTTTTTGAAAATAAAAAAAAAAAAAAAAAAAAATTGAGTTTGGACCATTATTAGACCCTAAAAACTACTGCAAATATAATGCACATACTTAAACAGGGCTAAGAAAGCAGTAAGGCACAAAAAATGACAAAAAACTAAAATCACCAAAAATAAAAAGTAAGGCTATAGCAAGGCATTTTTTTGGAAAATTTCAAAAAAAAAAAAAAAAATTGAGTTTGGACCATCATGAGACCCAAAAAACTACTGCAAATATAATGCACATACTTAAACAGGGCTTAGAAAGCAGTAAGGCACGAAAAAAGACAAAAAACTAAAATCACCCAAAATAAAAAGTAAGGCTATAACAAGGCATTTTTTTTTTTTGAAAATAAAAAAAAAAAAAAAAAAAAAATTGAGTTTGGATTATCATTAGACCCTAAAAACTACTGCAAATATAATGCACATACTTAAACAGGGCTTAGAAAGCAGTAAGGCACAAAAAATGACAAAAAACTAAAATCACCCAAAATAAAAAGTAAGGCTATAACAAGGCATTTTTTTTGAAAATTTCCACAAAAAAAAAAATTGAGTTTGGACCATCATTAGACCCGAAAAACTACTGCAAATATAATGCACATACTTAAACAGGGCTAAGAAAGCAGTATGGCACAAAAAATGACAAAATACTAAAATCACCCAAAATAAAAAGTAAGGCTATAACAAGGCATTTTTTTTGAAAATTTCCAAAAAAAAAAAAATTGAGTTTGGACCATCATTAGACCCGAAAAACTACTGCAAATATAATGCACATACTTAAACAGGGCTTAGAAAGCAGTAAGGCACAAAAAATGACAAAAAACTAAAATCACCCAAAATAAAAAGTAAGGCTATAACAAGGCATTTTTTTTTTTTGAAAATTTCCAAAAAAAAAAAAATTGAGTTTGGACCATCATGAGACCCTAAAAACTACTGCAAATATAATGCACATACTTAAACAGGGCTAAGAAAGCAGTAAGGCACAAAAAATGACAAAAACTAAAATCACCAAAAATATGTTGGCATTTTTTTGGAAAATTTCAAAAAAAAAAAAAAAAAATTGAGTTTGGACTATCATTAGACCCGAAAAACTACTGCAAATATAATGCACATACTTAAACAGGGCTTAGAAAGCAGTAAGGCACAAAAAATGACAAAAAACTAAAATCACCCAAAATAAAAAGTAAGGCTATAACAATGCATTTTTTTTGAAAATTTCCAAAAAAAAAAAAAATTGAGTTTGGACCATCATTAGACCCGAAAAACTACTGCAAATATAATGCACATACTTAAACAGGGCTTAGAAAGCAGTAAGGCACGAAAAAAGACAAAAAACTAAAATCACCCAAAATAAAAAGTAAGGCATTTTTTTTTGAAAATTTCAAAAAAAAAAAAAAAGAAATTGAGTTTGGACCATCATTAGACCCGAAAAACTACTGCAAATATAATGCACATACTTAAACAGGGCTATAAGTGCAGTAAGGCACCAAATTAGGCAAAAATCTAAAATTTACCCAACTTCGGAGGTAAGGCTATAGTAAGGCATAAAATCCAAAAAAAATTGAAAAAAAATATAAATTGAGTTAAGACAATAATACACCCTAAAAACTTTTGTAAATATATTTCACATACTTAAAACGAGCTAAAATTGCAGTACGGCCCGAAAAATGGCAAAAATCTCAAATTCATCCAACTTTGGAGGTAATCAAAAAAATTAAAAAAATTAAAAATTGAGTTAGGACCATCAATAAACCCTAAAAAATATTGTAAATATATTGCACATACTTGAAACGGGCTAAGAATGCAGTAAGGCACGAAAAATGGCAAAATCTAAAATTCACCCAACTTCGGAGCTTAGGCTGTAGTAAGACATAAAATCACCAAAAAAAAATAATCGAAAAATAAATTGACTTAGGACCAATATTTGACTCTAAAAACGGAACGGAAGTACAGCTATACGGCTATAGGAAGGCAAAAACTGTGGCGAAAATTATTCAAACACCTCGAAACGGAGGTAAGGCCATAGTAAAGCAAAAAACTGGGCAAAAAAATTCCAAACGCATCAAAACAAAATTAAGGCTATGGTGAGGCATAAAATTTGGTGCAAAAATTTTTAAATGCTTCAAATCAAAGGTTAGGCTACAGTTAGGCATAAAAATGTGCAAAAATGATTTAAATGCCTCAAAACTGATTTAAGGCTATAGTAAGGCAAAAAAAAAATTCAAACGCCTCAAAACACAGGTAAGGTGTCAGTAAGGCATAAAATTTGGTGCAAAAATTTCAAATGCCTCAAAACGGAGGTATGCTATAGGAAGCCAATAAAACGGGCGGAAATTTTTCAAACGCCTCGCAACGGAGGTAAGGTAGGGCGTAAAAATGGGCAAAAAAAAAATTCAAACGCCACAAAACAAAAATAAGGCTATAGTTAGGCAAAAAAAAAATTTAAACGCCTCAAAACAGATTTAAGGCTATAGTAAAGCATAAGATTTGGTGCAAAAATTTCAAATGCTTCAAAATGAAGGTTAGACTATAGTAAGGCAAAAAATTTGACAAAAAATTTTCAAATGCCTTAAAACAAAGGTAAGGCTAAAGTAAAGCATAAAAATGGGCAAAAAAATTCTAAACGCCTCAAAACAGAATTAAAGCTATAGTAAGGTATAAAATTTGGTGCAAAAATTTCAGACGCCTCAAAACAAACACAGGTAAGGCTATAGTGAGGCATAAAAACAGGTGAAATTTTTCCAACACCTTAAAACAGGTAAGGCTAAAGTAAGGCAAAATATGTGCCGAAAATTCTTGAAAAGCCTTAAAAAGGAGGTAAGGCTACAGTAAGGCATAAAACGTTCGGAAAAATTTAAAACGTCTCGAAATAAAATTAAGGGTATAGTAAGGCATAAAATTAGGTGCAAAAATTTCAAACGCCTCAAAACGGAGGTATGGCTATAGGAAGCCAAAAAAACGTGCGGAAAATTTTCACACGACCCGCAACAGAGGTAAGGTAGGGCATAAAAATGGGCAAAAAAATTTCAAATGCCACAAAACAGAAGTAAGGCTATAGTAAGGCAAACATTTTTTAAACAACTTGAAACGGAGGTAAGGCAAACGCCTCAAAACACAGGTAAGGCTACAGTGAGGCAAAACATTTTAAAAGCCTCAAAAGGGAGGTAGGGCTATAGCAAGGCATAAAAACGGGCGAAAAATTTCCAAACGCCTCAAAACAGAGGTAAGGCTATAAGGCATAAAACGGGCCAAAAATTTTAAACACCTCGAAAGGCAGGTAAGGCTATAGTGAGGCATAAAATTGGGTGAAAAAATTCCAAATGTCTCAAAACAGAGGTAAGGCTACAGTGAGGCAAAAATTGTAGCCATTTTTTTTTAAAAGACTTGAAATGGAGGTAAGGCTATTTGTAAGGCAAAAAAATTGGTGCAAAAAATTTCAAACGCCTTGAAACACAGGTACGGCTATAGTAAGGCCTAAAATTGGGCGAAAAAATTCCAAACGTCTTAAAACAGCAGTAAGGCTATCGTAAGGCATAAAAATTGGTGCTTCAAAACAAAGGTAAGTCTATAGGAAGCCAAAAAATGCCTTTTTTTTAACGCCTCGAAAGGGAGGTAAGGCATAAAAACAGGCAAAAAAATTTCAAACACCACTCAACAGAATAAAGCTATAGTAAGGCAATTTCAATCTCCTCGAAATGGAGGCATAAAATTTGGCAAAAAAATTTCAATCGCCTCGAAATGGAGCTCTAAAATTTTGTGCAAAATTTTTTTTTCGACGCTTTGAAAATGAGGTAAAGCTACAGTAAGGCATACATTTTGGTACAAAAATATCAAACGACTCCAATTGGAGGCAGTGTCGGCGTCATGGGGGGGCATTCGCGGGCAGTGCCCCCCCAGCTGACCTACTGTGCCCCCCCACACACACTCTTCCACTCTGCCACTACAGGGGAGCTTTTTATTAATCAAAGATATCTGGTTGTCCATTCACTGACAGCGGACGGGAGTCTGCTACATAGATATATTATACTGTGGTGTAATTGTTTAACATTTGTGCTATTGAACGTACCCTAGAGCTGCTGTAATGTTAATATGTCTATGGCCTGCTCTGTTGATTCACGTGACATCACTCACATTGCTGCATCGCGACAAAGCTAAAGTGCTAAATTCAGATGGAGAGCAGGAAGCTTGAGAATGTGACATCTGAAATCATCAAAATGCCCATATTTTGTGTAGTTTACGACTGTTCCAATCGTTCTAACTGAGAAAAGGAAAAGAGATTTAATATAGTACCGAAGATTGTCGTTCACAAGGATGAGAAATGTAAAAAGCTCACAGAACAATGCTGTAAAAAGTGGATTTTAAACCTACATCTGTGATCTGGAGGAGCAGAGTCTGCTGATGCTGTAGCGACCACTTAATAAGGTATGTTAGCAAGCTAACTTTGTTTTTGTGGCTGTGTTTATATAGCATTAGGAATTCGTGTACCCCTTGTTCTTTGGTTATTCCGATTTAAAACCAAGACAGAAATACAGAAAAAACAAATAAACAGCGTTTTTCTGTTTGTTTTTTTTTAATCTTGTTCTGTTTGTGTGATATTTGTGGAGAAATGAGAACGAGAACTGAAGTAAGCTGCACCTGGTGTCCCAGGTCCTGGACCAGGTCTCCTCACACAATAGGACTGTTTAGGATTTATTTCAGCAGTTTTCTGGTCCTACTCATGTTTTCATTCAGTCTGTGGATGTTTTAGCTCATAAAAAGCTGCTCACGCTGTAGTTTTGTTTTGCGGTGTTACGGTCCAAATAGTATCTAAATAAACTGGTGACTGGCCATTAACTGTGAGGCTGGTGTGAGGAACAATATTAGAACTTCTACCATTTGACACTTTAGCAACAAAAAATTACAGCTTTTTTTAGGGTAGTGAAAAAATATTTTGCACGTTATAAATACCGCTAACAGCAGCCGTCAACACACACGGAAGTTGATCATAAGAAATGAGGGGCACCAGTAGATTTATTTATCAATTCACCAGTAATGTGACTTATGCGTTGCTTCTTTTTATGTCCGGAGCGGGAGCAAAAGTCACCAGATTATCTGGATACTATTTGGATCGTAACACTGATCGGTAAAGTCGGCAGATATTCACAGATTCAGACTTCCAGCATCAACCAACCATCTGCCACAGAGACAGACCAAACTTTTCATCTAAACTTGAAGTACCCTGTTTCTTAAATTCCAATTGGGCCTTAAAGTACTTACAGTCACATAGTTCTCATCTTCATATTGATCTCATAGTTCTGTCTCACACATGTTCGCACAACTGAAACCACGTTAAGTTTCATTTCTTTCTTACGCTTTTGACTTACAAATTGTATATATTCAAGCTTAGTGAGCATAGTGCTGTTGTAGTTATTGTGTAAATAGGTTGAACTTGTTTTCTGTGGTTTATGCAATATAATATGGTTTGTTATTGGAAAGTAGACAGTTCGACAAGAATTCAAGGTATTAATTACTTAAGTGACATAAGACATTTTAACTCCAACTTAAGGGGCACCTTATTTAAATCTGCATGAAACAATAACTATTATAATTATCACTTCTTGTCTATCCCTTACATCTGTATATACAACTTCATATATTCATTTCCACACTTAGATATGTGCTTAAGCTGGACACACCTCCACTCTGAATCCATATACAGGGAGACCCTTAATCAGTGGTGTTCAAAGGGAAAACTTCATCCCCTTCTAGTACTAAAACAGGAACTCTTTAACCGTCGCCAATGTTGATACAACACTAAATCTGAAAGAAAATATATTAATGTTGGAAAAATGTAATAATTTCTGCACTTGTTCAACTAATTTTGTCAAAATGTGTTGGAAAGACATCACGACTGGATGTGAAAGCACTCTAAAAGTCATTTTTAAACTCTAGCTTCACTTAGCACTCAGTTTCCAGAGGAACCTTCAAAGCCTGTTCTTAGATCCATCCAGTGGATGTTCTTCTCAAGGGAACCATGTGTGTTTGATGGAGGATTATGTGCTATCAAATCAAAAGCTCTCTCTGATATGTTTCTCTGTTCAAAGAAATTCAGCACAGACAATAACACGTCTTTATTTAAAGGAACAAAGCTTCACTGAACATTTGATATCATTACATTCACATTGAGGGCAACTTCATGTCAGACAAACATTAAAGAACTTTAGGATTTATCATGATTTCATAGAAAATTCTAACTTCTAAAGAAGGCCTAGACAGGCTAGAGAAAAGATCAAATAACATTTCAGAGTTACAAATATCACTTAGAATAAATCTATGAGCTGTAATCAATGAGTTGATAGAAATGTAAATATGGCGATAAAATGGGAGTGTTTGGACACTTTGGGCTCCCCTACCCCTGATATTCATTCAGCACAATGCATGATCCATTCACAGGCTATAGGCAGGGTTTCCCCATCAGGAACCATTTGATCACACTCTCTTCAACTGAAAAACATACTTTTCCTTACACAAATCTAATCTAAAATCAAGAAAATACAGTTATGTGACATCTTAGATACTCATTTAAAACTCATTACAAATATGAATCCCTTTACAGAGAAAAGAAACAAAGGTACATGAATGAAGAAGGGCTGCATTAACAGCATGTATATTCATCTAGAAATTAGAATCTGATTATTACATCTATTGGAATGTCACTAGTTTTTATAAACTGTAGAGAAGGTGACTATTTATTATGTACAGTACACAAACATGATGAACATCCTAGACTGTCTTTCATATGGAATAAGTGTCAAAATCAAGGCCTGGGTCCACATTCAGCCCTTTAGAGCATCTAATTCAGAGCACAGGAGAAAGTAAAAATTACAGAAAACATGAATTATTGTGGAAATTATAAACTAATTCAGTTGTAGATATTTCACCTCTAAACACCCCAAAATTAAATAAACTGTCAATTTTTGAGAATTCTGCAATTTTTCTTAAATTATTCCACAACTTTTCCAACATTAAAGCAAAGTTGCTCACTAAGATCCAACAGGGACTGATATCTGTCACTAATTAAATAGTTGTGCCTTACATACTTTACATTTATAGGTGGAAGTATAAAAAAAACTAGTGCTGGTTTTCCTATAATCTGCAGCCCTTTGGACCCCAAACTGGCCCGTATTTGAACCCTCCACTAAAATGAGTTTGACAGCCCTGATATAGACAGACATGCAAACACCAAAGGCATGAAAAAGGTGACAAAAAAAAAAAAAATACATCATACGGGATCCTCTCAGATTTTTTTTTTATTTTAACACAAGCAATCTTGAACACTCTGAAGAGTACATTTAGACAAAATACACCATTTTCTTCAAGCGAGAAAAAAAAAAAAAAAAACCATGTATTTCATGCCACTTAAATTGTGGTTTGTGAAAAACATATATGAAGAATTGTGTTATTAAAGTAAAAGTACCTAACATTTGTACAGTTATTTGCTTTGTTACTTAACACCACTGCTGTTGAGCTACTGGTTTTATAATCATTTTAACAGTTTCCATCATGTGCCTTGTTTCTTTCCTCTTTTGGTCTGGACACGCCTCTAGCTTTATTGATCCATGAGCTTTTTACCAGACACTCTTTCTTTCTCCACTGCTTTTGCTTTGTTCTCAGCTGCACTTTCATCGTAGGGTTCTTTCTTTCTTACTATGAATTTTATATTGCTAAACCCTTTGAGATGACTTTGTTGTATTCTGTGCTATACAAATAAAATTTAATTGAATTGAATTAACTGGCAAACATTAACAGGACATGCATCGGGCACTATAAAATACATTTTATTCTTTTCCTTCTAATTCCGTTTTCCACATTGTTATTTTTTTAATTCTGTTTTTTTTTAAAAGAAATTGTATCTATTTTTTTTTCAAAAAAAAAATAATATTAATTTCAACTTCTGTGAGTAAACAAAATGAATAATAAAGAAAAAAAAGAAAACCCTTATTAAACAGAAATTTATGCCAAAATGAAAGTGTAATTTAAAACCACATGTAAGCTCCAATTGAAAGGTAGCTAAAGATTGTACTGACATGGATTATTCTTACTGCTCCTTTTTAATTATTTATAATCAAAAGTCATATAAAGATATATGAATGAATCTGAGCAGGTTTACTAAGTTTTGATCAACTTAATTTAAATAATCCTGATGATATTATTCCAGATAATTAGACACATATAGACACAAGATGCATCAGTTATTTCACCACTAGAAGCCAGAATATTAGAAACTATCAAGTTATTATGAACATACAATGTTTCAGAGTCCAGGTCCACAAAAACACAACTTGTTCCCACAGATCTTCTGTAGCACTGATGAGATGTTCATATTAAACACTGAGCAGGTGAAGCTGACGGAGGCTGCTATGCCCCTCCCCTCACTGTTTATAGCTTCACCAGAAACGGGTGGAGCTTCACAGACACTAAAGTTCAGCGAGAAGTGCTCGGCTCTGTATTTAGGAGTGCGTGATGAGTTGCATAGTTTTTTTTGGCAGTTTAGTCGATGTTGCAGGTGGTCGATCTGACATGTTTAGCTCTGGAGCGGGAGGTGTGCGGGGTGGGAGAATTAATGAACGAATCCTTCATGAAAACAGCGTTTATCATGAAGGGGCCACTTTCAGTGGATTCAATTTTTAATGGCCGATTAAATGATTCCTATTGTGGTTCTCCCCGTCAAGTGAAACCGGTCTAGTCCAATCCTGTGACCTGTTCCAAGCAGGTCATTACTCCACATATTAGTCCGCCGTGGAGTAATATGTAGAAACTACATCCGTTTGTGTATGCTAGATGTGTGGCACAAATTGAACCTCCAGCGTGCAAGGAGCGGTAAACAGCCTACGACAATGATGACGATTCACCCCCCCTGGTTGTTCTTTTCTGTGGCTGTAACATGAGCAATTTCTCCCTGGGATTAATAAAGGAATTCTGATTCAAAAACTGAACAAAGGGAAACTTCTTCCTGCTCTTTTTCCAACTGATCATTGTATTGATCTTTTCTTTCAGACCACACCTTTAAAGATCAACAACTTTATGAACTGTTTGTGTCCACTTTCCAGCTGACAGCAGGTTTATATTGGAATCCTGCGCAGCCTGATCACTGGGTTCTTCAGTTTAACACTGGAACCAGAAGGTGTCATCACCATCCGTGTGTCGCTGGGATGTGAAGATGATTGCTGCTCCATGTCTCCATCCACACAGAGATGTGAGTGGAGAACAGATGAAGTGCTGAAGGTCTTCCCACACTGGTCACGTCTGAAAACATTCTTCTCATGAACTCGTTGGTGGAGACGAAAGCTTAATTTGCTCTTGAAAGATTTTCCACATGTGTCACATTTACGAGACTTTTCTGATGAGTGGTGGATTTGGTGACGTTTAAAATCTCCATATGTTGTAAAATCTTTGTCACACTGGTCACAGCGATACACTTCATGTCCAGTGTGAGATCTCAGATGGATGGTGAGCTTTAGTTTCTGTTTATATTTTTTCCCACAGTGGTCACAGCGATACAATTCTGCTCTGGAGTGAGTTTTCGTGTGTGTCGTTAAATCTGATCTTAGTGTAAAAGCCTTTCCACACTGTTCACATCTGTAGGCTTTGATTCCACGATGAATGAATACATGTTTACTGAGGTCTTCAGATTGCCTAAAAGTCTTTCCACAATCCCCACATCTGTACGGTTTAGGTTCTATATGGATAAGTTGATGCTGTAATAAGTCACCCTTCAGACTAAAGGCCTCTCCACATTCATCACACACGTGTGGTTCCTCTCCACTGTGAACAAGCTGATGGCGTTCCAGCCTCTGCTTCTGAGCAAAAGCTTTTCCACACTCGTCACATTTAAACCTTTTCTCTCCAGTATGAACAATTTTGTGTGTTGTTAAGTTAGCAATCTGGTTAAAAGCCTTTCCACACTCATCACACCTGAATGGTTTTTTACCAGAATGGATTAGTTTATGTCTAATGAGCTTTGATTTCTTGGGAAAGGTCTTTCCACACTGGCCACATGTATGTGCTTTAACTCCAGCTTGGCGCTGTTTAACTCTTTTCTTCTTGGCCGAAGTTTTTCTCTTAGATTTGTTTTTTTGTTTTGGCTGAGCTTTGTTGTCCTGAGAGCGTTGAGGTGTCACTTTGTTCTGGCTTCCAGAGTCCTGTAGAACAGTTAGAGATTAAACACAGAAGGAACCAAACAAACATTTGTTTTTGAATGTGTTCCCTAGAAAGAACAGTGGCTGTTAAAGATGGGTCAGACATAGCATTAGGCTTCAGTAGGAACTCAACTTCAATGGAACATCCACATGGACGACAGGAACCAAAATTTACCAGCATGATGACCTCCTTCTGATTGTGTTGCTAGTTGCTGCTTGTAACTGTAGCTGTTCCTTTGCTGCCCAAATAAACTGCAGTATGAGCTCAGAATAAAGTATTTAAACAATAAGAGTCAGATCAGTGATGTCACACACAGTGAGAACAAGTTGATCTGAACTGGTTCTAGAGCCTGAAATGGAAACAAAGTCTAACAACAACATGTGATTCTTGGAGGATCTTCTTATTCACACAATGCATTATTAAAGAATATGTGTAAAAGCTGACATTTCTTATCAGGGTTCATCATGTTATGGCTGATTTGTTGTTGTACATGTTCCACCACAAGTCCTGATATTCAGCTTTAACACCCAATTTCCACTGGATGCGGCTCCGCTGCATTACCGCCGCGTCACCGGTTTCCACTTTATTTTATGTGTTAAATTCCACCGGGTCCACTGCGGTGCGTGTCTGCTCCTTCCCAGATGCAGTAGTCTGGTGCCCTCCGCCAGATATACGCAGGGCTTCCATTTCTGGCGGACACCGGAGCACAACGCATCAATTGGCACAGAGCAAATGAAGCTAAACAGGAAGTTAAGCACGTATTCCGCAATAAAATATCGGGTTACTTTTCAAAATAAAATCCTCCAGATGATATTTCAAGTAAATACATCACCAAAACGTCTTAATGTGTAAAAACAAAATCACATTCACTATATTGTTTCCTCTCATACTGTAACTCACTGTAAACTGCAGCAACTTTACTTTAGTTCATACTGATGCAGTTTTATCTCTTCTCTGTTGGCTGTTGATGAAAAATGTGGCTATGACAAATCCAGAGTCCAACCTTCTTGTTCTCCTTCGTTAGGAACACTGACCTGTTTATTGTTGCGTTTATAACACATACATTTAACTGCGTTCTCGCGCGATTATATAAATATCGTGAGAACTGCTCCGTCTTGTGAAGTCACAGCCGTTCAACCAGAGTGCACCGTGGCGCACTCAAAACGCAACCGGTGGGGATTACCGGACGGCGGAGGAAAACCAGATGGGTGCCGTGGTGCAGCGGAGACGTATCCAGTGGAAACTCCCAGTTAAGGTGTCCTTCACTGGTTCCACATTCACTGGTTTTGTTCCACCTTTGCTGAAAGACTTCAATCCACTCATTTCTCACCTTTTCTGAGGAGTCCATGTTTGCTGTCATGGCTGAGTGGTTCTACAATCCTCCTTCAGACGCCTCCATTCACCTGTGACATCAGCATGGAATGAGCTCCACCTGAAGGATGGAAGAGACAGAATGAACATGAAGGATTAATTCATCCATCCATGACAGTGTTATCACTTTGAAATTTACTTGGATCAGAGATCACATGATGTGGAGGAAAATGCTTTGATTTTGTGGCTGAATAATTTAAATTCCCATGGATTTGTAAATGAATGTTTTCAGTGGAAACGATTTGACTTTGTTCTGCAGGAAGAATGAACATGATTGGCTAATGACCTGAGAGCTCCTCCCTCCTCTGCACTGATTGGTTCCCCTCTGTGAACTAATGAAAGTCCAACTTGCTTGTGTGTGCAGCATTTCACCACAGCAGTGAGATCAAACTCCTGAAAGAGACGCTCCAAGTTGATCCTTATTAAATAATTAGAGGACTATTAAAGGTCAAGGAAAGGTACTTTTTAAACTAGGGATGTCCCAACACAACTTTATCACTTCAGATATGATACCGTTACTGCAACCTTGCGTAGTGGTCGATCCGATATCAGTACAAATTATACATATTTTCATGACTAATTTTGTAGTGTAGAACGTTCAAAAATGTTGACCCAGTGATACTCAAACAGAGAACGAAAGTCAGCAACATCAGAGATGAGAAAAACTGACTTATTTATTAGAAGAGCTGGAGTGGAATCTGGAATGAACTGATTGGAAAGAAAAAGGAATTGATTAAAAATTATTCTGTTCACATGGACCATTTGTGAAAAATAAGATAAAATATTAGGAAAGTAGGGGTTGGCCAGATTGGGGGAAAAAAAAAAAAGAAAAAAAAATAAATCACATGATTTTTTTTCTTTTACATTATAAAGACTACTTTTAAGTTATTGACCAGTAAAAACAACCAATGTACTTATTTAAAGTCATCACCCTAAACAGAAAAAACTGGATAAAAGATCATTTAAGTCAGGGTACTTTTCAAAATGTCTGTAAGCAACTTAAACTTGTTCTAAGTACAGTTGACATGCAAAACATGTTTTATTTTCTAAACTATAGTTGCATAATACCCACGGTGCCAAACTGTACGGGTTCCTACTTTACTAAAAAATCTACACGACGGTACTACCGTGGATTACGATACTACCGGTGCCAGTTTCTGCTACATAGCGGCTGCTTCTACTCTCCTCCCGGCTTCTCACTGCACAGTCTACGTTCATTGCATGCTACTCGCTTGAAAACAAACCAACATTGCAACCACTGCAACTGAACTCCACAGCTGCTGAATGATTGGCTGTTTGCCTGTTACTGGTGACGTCCAAAGATATGATAGGCTGTTTCCTCACTCTGGGTTCGCATGTCTGTTAGCTGATTGGCTGTTTGTGTGTTTCTGCCGGCAAGAACGAACTCCATGAAGACAGCTCCGCTTCGATAGAAATTCAAAACAAACAAGCTAAAGTTCTGTCTCGCCTGGACGAGTGCACGGCTTACAGTCACAAACACGAGACAACACATGGCAGAAGCACTGGGCCAGAGTGGCGAGTATGCCGCGGTGGCGTCGTTGTCAGTGGCATCACAAATTTTGTTCAAAAACACCAAACTCCAAAAGTCCCATTTGGAACTATTTTGGCTTTAAACGAGGCAGAGACGGTAAAACAATAGGAGATCCACTGTACAGGCGCCATCACCAGGAGCCAAAAGAGGGATGACATCCAACCTCAAAACACCAGTGACGTCACCCAGAAAATGCATACAAAGTTCCTCTTTATTGTATTTTATCCTCTATGGTTTATTAGGTTGGAGAAAAAGCATGATTGTCAAATAATTTTTTTAAGACAGTGGATTTGTTATTCTAATGATTATTTAGATTCGTTAAACATAAATTGATGTGCAAAGGAAACTGAATGATTATTTTTTAATTTCAACCATATAAATTCTAACTTCATTTATTAGTTTTTTATTGCTTATATGCTTTTGTTCATGTACTCTTATCATGCACCAAACAACACTGTAAGTAATTAATAAGTATTTCTAATTTGTACAAATACATTGCAGTTCATAAAAATATTAATTAAAAAAGCCTTCAGTGTCGCGATATTACCTGGAACCATGAAACTTTGTCTGGTATAGTATCGTGGTTACTCATTTTGGAATCGTGACAACTATAGTCTTTACTTTGCTGAACAAAAGTGATGTAGCAAGTATGCACATTAAAGTACTGTGCACACTTGCTACATAACAGGGCAGCATAATCTAGTGATTTCAATTTGTTTTTGAGGAAACACTTGTTAATAAAATTCTACTTAAAGAGTAACTAAACCCTGCTTTCTCCTGACCTGCCACTCAGAAGGACGTCGGGTAGCTAGAAAAATCCAACTCGCCCGTTTGGAGCTGACTTTTTACAAAATGTGGAATAAGAAGTGAAGGAGGAAACAGAATTTTTTCAACTTTGGCCCTGAGGAACAAGCTTTTTTTGCGGTACTAAAAAGAGTAATTGTACAGGGGTTCACAAACGTTTCAGCCCACAACACCCAATACATATTCTCTTCGTCCTTGAGACGAGGATAAGGTGTGCGCTCTGGAAACATTGAACCCGCAGTCTGGCCGGTGTCGGCGCGGACCCGGCAAACCCATGCCGAATATTGACTACAGTCATCCCTCTTTATGAATGCTACTTCAGTAAATTTCACATTTTTTTCTTCTGGTCCTTATTTTGAATAAGTTAAAAAAGGGATGTAACGATTAATCGTAAGGCAGTTAAAAATCGATTCATTGGTATCAAGATTCACATCGACGCTCTGAAAATTGAATCGCAGTACTTTTTTAAACAGCAGAGGGCGCTATATATCCTTCTCATCTAAAAGTGTAGGCGGCGGGCGGAATCTGCTACTACTTTCTTTCTGGCCGTCATCTACTCTTAAACATGTTCATAAATTATTCCTTACCCCTTTAGCACTGAAAGAATATCTGTAATATTACGTGAATATCTGTAAAAGTCATGTTTTTCTATTAGCTCTTTCTGCTAGCATAGCTTCTCTTCTTCACTGCAAGGATATCTGCATGCCAACCGACCACTGAATTACCAGCGCCCTCTGCTGGTCCAAACAAATATCTGACAGTGCACTGTTTTTTCTTTAAAGTCCAATTGTTAAGGCACAAAATACATTTCAGTTGCACTTTTAAAAAGAAAAGGAACTATTATGTAGTTTTGCATTGTTTACTATATAACCAGAATTTAAATTAATAGGCTTCTTCTTCAATTGTATTATTCCTTTATTTATTTCATTCAAGATTTATTTTTAGTTAAATTGCATTGTTTTGAATAGTTTATCAAGGGATAGTACAGTATATTCTATTTTTTCCCCCCCAAAAAATAAAGGAATATTAGTCTACATTCCCATTTTGTAAAATAAATCGTGAGAGAATCGTATCGTGAACCCGGTATCGTGAATCAAATTGTTACATCCCTATTTATAATATATGTTTCTGACAATAATCGTACCAAGAAAATCCGTAACGGTGACATCACTAAACTGAAATATACTAAGCCCAGTCCACAGTGTAGGGGTCACCAAGCTACTTCATAGGTATAGTCCAAAGGGCTACCAGTATGAACATTTTTAAGTTTCAACGTGCAACACTTCTTATCTCCTAGGGCTGGTCGATTTTGCCTAAAAAAAAAAAAAAAAAAATCTTTCGATTGGATTTTTTTTAATGCACTTAAAAATTACTGCAGACATCAGATTTATTGTCAAAAGTGCAACTTTATTGCTGTGATTGTCCTCAAAAGTTAAAATGCATAGAACAATCCCAAAATCAAAAGTAAATTCAACAATTTCAAGCTTTAACCCAGGTTTAAGCAAAAGTGCAACAACACACAGTTTAAATTTTCTGATTACGAAATCAGATAACTACATATTCTATAACATATCATTACAACAACATAAATGGGTATATGTAGCACATTTGTTTATTTAACATACTTACAGTTCAAGTCAATGCATTGCATATTTACTGTTAATTTCACGTTGCTTGTCTTCAAGTTAAACATACTAGCCATAAACATTTCAGTCATTACTGAATAAATTACACTTTAAATTTAGGCTAATTCATATTCAATATCAGAAAATCAGTCAGGAAAAAATTAGATCCCCAAAATACACAACCTACCATCAACGAAATGTCTACTGCAAACATAGAAACACTTTGATTTTGGGCTCCATGTAGTTCCATCTACATTTGTTTGCCTCAGTGCTTGAATCCATAATTTCCGTTTCTGGCCTTTTTCTGTCGGTATTCTGTAAAAGTCTATCTTTTCCTTCAGCCGGGCGTAGTTATGATAGCGAAATACTACGCAGGATTTGGGCATTATACGATAAAAATCAGCCAGACTGCAAAATCAGCGGTTGTCAGGCAAATGATTACCACTCTTAAAATGGCGGCGCGCATTGCTAAGTCAAGTGCTGACGTCACAAGAAAAGGTGTATACCTGTACTTATTTTTAGATACCCCTCTAACCCTTTTATTTTAGCCCTAACCCAGGAAATACCCTAAAATGTTAATGTTTATTGTATATGTATTTTCAAAGGTGGAATTTGCCATCTTAAATATGTTAAAATGAAAAAATCTTTATATGACAAAAGCAAGATTCAAACCCACGCCTGCGGAAGGGAGAATTCTTGTGTCAGGCGCTTAGACCACTCGGCAAGCTGGAAACCATCAATCTAGGACCCGCAGTTTAGGACCCTACCATTTTCTCCGCAACAGCACTAACTAAAGGCCAGCTGGGAACGCAGATTTATGAGCTGGATTTAGAGCGTGGACTTTAGTGTCAAAATGAATGGCGATAAGTCTATGTTTTAGTTTTGAATCGTATCTACTGTAAATTATGCCTGGCAGACCATGTGCTGTGAAAAGAGGAGCAGTGAGGCATGGGCGGTAGTGTGGCCCCAGAGCCACGATGCCTTCAGGGAGATAGACTGTTCAGCTCTGATGCAGACTACTCAACATTTAACCATGTTAAAAAAAATTGGTGGTTAATTAAAAATAGAAAACGTATGCAAAATAGGGATGTAACGATTCACTCAACTCCCGATACAATTCGATTCACGATACTGGGTTCACGATACGATTCTCTCACGATTTTTTCATTTACAAAATGGGACTGTAGACAAATTTTTTTTGGGGAAAAAACTAGAAAATACTGTATTATTTTCCTTTTATTTTTCATTGTCAAAAGAATTCCTTGATAAACTGTTCAAAACAATGCAATTTAACTAAAAATAAATCTTGAATTAAATAAATAAAGGAATAATACAATGAAAATGAAGCCTATTAATTTAAATTCTGGTTCAATAATAAACAATGCAAAACTGCATAATAGTTCTATTTCTTTTAAAAGTGCAACTGAAAATGTATTTTGTGCCTTAACAATTGGACTTTAAAAAAAAAAAAAAACCGTCATTGCACTGATTTACATCATATTTGTTTGGACCAGCAGAGGGCGCTGGTAACACAGTGGTCGGTTGGCATGCAGATATCTTGCAGTGAAGAAGAAAAGCTATGCTAGCAGACAGAGCTAATAGAAAAACGTGACTTTTACAGATATTCAAGTAATATTACAGATATTATTTCGGTGCTAAAGGGGTAATGAATCATTTATTAACATATTTAAGAGTAGAAGGCAGCCAGAAAGAAAGTATTAGCAGACTCCGCCCGCCGCCAACACTTACGGATAGCGCCCTCTGCTGGTTAAAAAAAGTACTGCGATTCAATTGTCAGAAAATCGATATCAACCGTGATACCTATGATTTTTAACTGCCTTAACGATTAATCGTTACATCCCTAATGCTAAACGTAGGAGTTGTTAATGCAATGGTCAGAATTTTTCGTCATTAAAGCATCTGCTTGTGAAATAATGACATTGTTTGGTGAGCTGATTATAAACTATGTTAGTGTATCTATATATATATATATATATATATGTGAACTGATAGTGAAAAATTATTTATATTAGTGTATGCGCGCGATCATCCAAGTGTTGTGGTTTTAATATGTTGGTTTGTGTTCACAATAAAAAAGGTATTTTCATTTATTTATTTGCTTATTCTATACAATGACAGTTTCTGTGAAATAAGCCAGTGAGCATCCTGTATAGATTATACTTGAACACAACACACATTTGGCAGGTTTTTGAGTTATGTATAAGGTTAACAACTAAATGTCGATTGCATGATCATATGTGTTAATACATATCAATTTTCAAGAATAATAAAAAATGTGTTTAAAAACTGTAATTTTGGTATATCAAGGTCCTAAACCAATGGCTCCCAGACCTCAAGCCTCTGGCTGAGACATCCGGCCTCTAGTAGGTGCTGTGGTGAAAAACGGTTGGATCCTACACAGAGGGTCCTCACTCAATGGGTCCTAAACCGAGGGTTTCCGGCTGTGCAAACATGTACTATTGGAAAACACAGGCACGTTACGTCCATAAAGCGTACCCATAGTGCTGGGGTCTATTGATTTGATAAACACATTTAATCTATAACACCGGCTAACTAGCGGGCTAAAGGCTAACAACGTGCCGGTTGTCCCCTCGCTGTTTCTAGCCCATAATTAATAGTGAATATGAAGATGATATGCTCCAGCTGCGCATGAAAAAAATACAGGAACATTAACAATGACTATATCTTCATCCTCACGGAGTTTAAACAATAACATGATGAGGACGCTAGCGTCAGATAAAACTGCTCTGAATCCTACAAACCAGCCTAAATGCGCTCTAAAACCGGTCTGAAACCACCAAAAGCTTTCAGTAAAACCATAAAAGTAGTGTTTTTACCTTCAGTCCTGACGGAATGGGAGCTCTGGTCGTTAAACGAGTGTCAGACTCAGAATGAAGCTCCGTGTTCTTCTCCTCCCTGTAACAGAGAAAGAAAGGAAGTTATCGACGTCTGTGAGGGAGGGAGGAGCCTATAGAAATCCACGCGAGAATGTACGTGATACGTCGTCCTGACGCCGCCATCTTACTACAGACTACCCGTATTCTTCTTTTTACAAACAAGGTGCATACCGTCACCTACTGGATTATAGGGGGACCAGCATTCAAGAGGACCAGCTAACTTGCAAAAAGTAAATTATATCAAAATGTACGTACGCCCAAAAACGTGCGTACGTCAAACTCTGGCAAATCGGTAATGTAGAAAACAAAAAACGGTGTTCGTTTTCCGTTTTCTGTACCGAAGTAAAAGAGCTTGAATTCGAAAAACAAGGCGTTTTCCGTTTTTTAATTTTGGTTTCGATAACAAATATCAAATAATTAGTGTTTTTTTTTTTTTCGTTTTTCATGTTTTTGTTACGTAATGAAAAACGAATGATACACAGATTCATGAACTCTTTCCCAAAACCTCTTCACAACAGTACAAAAGACATGTTCTTGAGCTTCAATGTCCGTTTAACAAAACATGCAGGTGTTATAATCTAAATTAAACCATATCCTTAAAAAATATTTACTTGGATATACATCATCGTTTTAAAATAAATCTTTCATTTTAGGTAATAATGAAAAAAAAACTATAACTTCCAATGAATTCAGTGATCTTAAACATAAATGTCCAGTGGACATTCATTGACCAATTGTTGCTGCAACGCTGTGTCTAAAAAATCTAAGGACTAATCTTAGATATGAGGAAGTGATGAAATCAACTGCAATGGCTTTATTTGACCACCAGGGGGCAAACTGTAAGAGCAGCAGCTACAACATGACATTCCTTTACGACACATAAGTTTCATGTTTGACCACAGGGGGCGCTCTGTTTCAGTGAGCCTAGGATACAACACAATGTTTATGTTGGAAATAACATTCTGTTGTTCATCTTTCTGAGCTGGTTAAAGAAATACAATAGAATAGAATAAAATAGATCTTTATTGATGGTAAATTCACTTGTTACAGTAACACGATTAAACAAGAGCAGACGGTAAAAAACCAAAGTAAATGTCAACATAAATGTATTTATTCCTTTCATGAAAATACAAACCAACATAGATTCCCCATGTACATCAAATAATATCACAGTCCAAATGAAACAAATACAAAATAACAGTGGAAAAATATAAAAAGTGTAAGTCAGACATAAATGTACAAATGAAAAATGAATTAAATGGGTTTCAGCTGCATCTCCAACAGCTTGAAGTAAATGAAGTAAAAAAGGTAAAAATGTGTAAATGATCTGAGGCACAATGTGAAAAATGTAGTTATTTTATTAAAATTAGTTATTCTTTTAGATTTGCTTTTTATATTATTACATTGAGTATTTATCTAATTACTAATTATTATTGTATGTGTTGTAAAAGGATGGTTGAATAAATGTCAATATCTTAAACACCAAAACTTCACAGTTTTACTTTAATTAAAGGTTAAGATAATAAGTAAGAGTAGCAGTGACTTAAAAAACACTTTATTTTGATACATTTCTGCAATTGTTTTGTTTTCATTACATTTCATATAAAATAATCATGTTCCTATTTTACCATCCACTAACACCTTTAAACTAATCATTAAACAACTTACATGTTTGTACAATTTAACAAGTTTGTGGTATTTAAATAAAAAAATCACTTTTTCAAACATATTTCATCACAATCCAAACACCAAATGTGAAGCTTCTTTAATAAAATGTTTCCTCCCACTGTTGAGAAACATACATGTTAGGTTGGATGGAGTGTGTAACCAACCTGGAGAAGTGAATGGTTGCAGAGAACCATTGAATCTATTGTTGGTGAGACTTCATCATGACACTGATCATTCACTTTGATTGACAGGACAGATGATCAGAGGTGATGAGTTTTTACCACCATCGTTATTACAGGGACTAAATAATGGATGTAGTTTGTGAGTGAAGCAGCAGTGAGTGAAGGAGTAGATCAGAGCTGCAGCATCTACATCATAAAAGGAGACCACACCCTCCTCATAGTCCACAAACACACCCACCTTCTCAGGAACACACTTCAGATGAAGAATGACTGAAGGATCATCACATGCTTTATACACATTTCCATCTCTGAGTATCACAGTCCATAAACCATTCTTAGGTCTCAGAGTGATGTTTCCCTTCCTGTTGATAGATTCTTTAACCACTCCTAAATCCCACTTAGTTTTTCCTTTAACCTGAACCTCAAAATAAAATCTGCCTGAACTGAAACTCTGTTTCCCTAAAACACAGGAACAATTAGAAAATCTCTCTTTGTTGTCTGGAAGTTTCTTCTTCTCATCACTGTGATAAACTTGTTTTCCATCATCAGACAGGACGAGTTTAGGATGAGCTGTAAGAGGATCAAGAGTCACATCTACTGCAAACTGCTGCATCATCTTCATCTTCATCTTCATCATCTTGTCACTGAGTGTGTCCTCCAGCTGAGCCACAGCTCTCAGCACAGTCTCCTCATATGATGATGGACGGACCATGACCTCTGTCCAGGCCTTGGTGGCTGGAGGAGCTTTCAGGGAGCAGAAGTGTTGGAGGAGGTGGAGGTGGTCTTCAGAGCGGGAGAGCTGCTCCACCTCAGAGCTTCTCTTCATCAGCTCAGAGATTTCCTCCTCCAGCTCTTTGATCAAACCTTCAGCCTCTTTCTCTTCTGCTTCCTGTTTCTCCTCCATCGTCTCCATCAGCTCCTTCAGGCCTCTCTGAACAAGCTCCATCAGAGCAGTGAACATCTCCACACCTTCAGCTTTCCCTCTGTCTGCAGCATCCTTCCTGATCCTCACTGACTCTCTGATCTCCTCCAGCTTCTCTCGTCTCTTCTGGATCATCTGCTGAAGGTCAGCATCTGTCTTCTCCAGCTCCACCTTCTTTTCTTCACACTCTTCTCTCAGAAGAACTAACTGGTGACTCTTGTGCTCCAAAACAGAACACATCAAGCAGACACATGTCTGATCACTCTGACAGAACAGCTCCAGAGGTTTGCTGTGCTTTGTACACATCCTGGTTTCCAGGTTCTCCACAGGCTCCACCAGCTGATGTCTTCTCAGGCCTGATGCTGTCAGATGAGGCTCCAGGTGAGTCTCACAGTAGGAGATCACACAGTCCAGGCAGGACTTCAGGGCCTTCACTTTGGTTCCAGTGCAGACGTCACAGGGAACTTCTCCTGGTGCTGCTGCTTTCTGCTCAGATTCACGTCTGAACTGAGAAACCATCTCAGAGATAAACGTGTTGACCTTCAGCTGAGGTTTAGTGCTGAAGACCTGATTACACACGGGACACCTGCTGGTGGTACTGGTGTCCCAGTGTGTGCTGATGCATGGTTCACAGAAGTTGTGTCCACATGGTGTGCTGACTGGATCAGTGAACACCTCCAGACAGATGGAGCACAGGAAGTGATCTTCAGACGTCCCACTGCAGGCAGCAGACATGTCCACACACTGAGGGACAGAGACAAGCAGCACATTAACAGGACACTCTCATTGTTGTGGAGCGTTCCTTTACTAATGTTTCTGAGTCCATCTCACTGGGATCACTTCTAGTATTTAGCACTGATTCAGTCCTCCTGTAGTAATGTGGACAGTCTGCTGTGCCTCAGCAGCTGAATGTAAAAGTGCAATAGTTTGAATGTTTAAGGTTCAAATTAGTTCTACGGTTCTCTCATATTGACACTGGAACTTTTCAAAATTACAAGTTATATTCTTTGCTCACTTTATTTTCAGGTACAATCATGTTTTCTTTAAAATAACCAAAATCTTGTGTAATAACAGACTAAAGTTTAACATAGCACAAACCTTTAGGGGCTATACTACGAAGCTAGATAATTATATCCTGGATTTATCTCCGTTAGAGAGTTTCACCAAACCAAACATTGTCCGTCAGACAGAAGATGTCCTATGAATCTCGATTACAACAAGCCAAGTTAAGCGTGTTGTGTGGGGCGTGGGGGTGGGCTCTCCAGTGATTGGATTTGAACATTGGAACATTGGTCCTACCGTGGAGATAAGACTGATGACATCATCACTGTAGAGGTAAGGACGTTCCAGTGTTCTAATATTCCAATGTTCCAAAATGGGAGTGGCGTGGGAGTGGGCTGTCCAGGGATTAAATTAGAACATTGTAATATTTTATGGTTGGGTTGTCTGTCACCATGTCTGTCGCCATGGCAACAATAGAGCAATAGAGGATTTAGATTTTCAATCACTTGAGTTTGGTTACATTAGGTTTGGTTCAAAAACAAGGATAAAAGTAAAGTTTTCTGTACAACCATGTTTTAATTTGGCTTTTTTTTTTTTTTTTTTTTTTTTTTTAATAATTCACTAATGCAGATAAAAAAAAAACAAAGCCTTGTTAGTCACTTTTTTTTTTAATGAGTTGAAATAATATTTAAAAAGAATCAGTTTATGCATCTAAACCTGCTACCAAGCTTTCCCTAATTATTGGAAATTTATGTTTTGAGTGAATTCTGATTTATTTTGGTTTTGATGAGTTATTTCATATTTTGCTCATGAGAATAATACATTTTGCTACTTCATTTAGACGTGGACAAGGAACTGCAGGATTTATATCACACCACTGGGAGAAGAGAACGGAAAACCAATCCTCATCAAAACGATGGAAGACTTGGGAAAATACGAAGGATCCACCTAAACAACAACATTACTGATGGTAATCATGGATATGGACCCAGATCTATATAAACACTGGAAACAAAACTCAGACTGTGATTATTTTACGGAGACTGAATTAAATGTGGAAACCAAGAGTAAAAAAGGTCTGTCATTTATTCATTTCAATTGCTAGGTGGTGGGGTGATTAAGGATTACATTAAATTTAAATTCAAAGTGTTTATTGTCTTATGTGCAGTTAGAAACACGTTTTCCTGTACAATGAAATTAGTACCTTGCTTATGAACTAAGATATAATAATGTGTTTATACAAGTTAAATCTAACAGTGGAAAATACAACACTGCCAATAGAACTAACAACAGCTGGATTAACCTTGATGTAGAGACAAAACAAGCTGCAAACTTGTGTGTCCAAAAGAGACATTCCCGAGTGGTGACATTATGGATGAAAAGGGAAAAACCTTTCAAACACCTTCGAAAGAGGAACTATTCTTGAACTGGAGGAATGCTAACAACGTCTGGCAGGGAACAAGGCCAACACGAACAACGATAGAGAGAAGGAGGAATAAAAAAAAAAATTAAAAAAAAGACAACACTGACTACAGATGAGAATACACAAAAAAGGACTGTTCAGAACAACTCAAGAATGTTTGACCAGAGAGACATGTAAACCCATGTAAATTTGCGATGGTAAAACAGGGGACGGGACCCAGATAAGCAAACTGCTTCTCTCGTCTCCTTTTTCGGCATGTAAAAAAAAAAAAATGTAAAAAAAAAAAAGTGAATGTAACCATGTCTCGGAAATAAACTGAATAAATAAATAAAATATATAAATTTACGTCAATTCACACTAACACCAACATCAATCTCTAGCTTTTGTGTTAGCCTCAGATATGGATGGTTGTCTGGTTGAATAAATGAAAAATATAATAAAAAATAATCTCATTGGGTGTATTATTTCAATTTATTTATTTTTATATTATGTATGCCTCTAAATGTTTTTTGATCAGTATATTATAGGGATGTAACGATTCACTCAACTCCCGATACGATTTGATTCACGATACTGGGTTCACGATACGATTCTCTCACGATTTATTTTACAAAATGGGACTGTAGACAAATATTCCTCAATTTTTTGGGGGGAAAAAAAATAGAAAATACTGTACTATTTTCCTTTTATATTTAATTGTCAAAAGAATCCCTTGATAAACTATTCAAAGCAATGCAATTTAAATAAAAATAAATCTTGAATGAAATAAATAAAGGAATAATACAAATGAAGAAGCCTATTAATTTAAATTCTGGTTCTATAGTAAACAATGCAAAACTGCATAATAGTTCTTTTTCTTTTTAAAAGTGCAACTGAAAATGTATTTTGTGCCCTAACAATTGGACTTAAAAATAATAATAAAAAAAAAACAAAACAGTAATTTTACTGTATTTACATCAGATATTTGTTTGGACCAGCAGAGGGCGCTGGTAACCCAGTGGTCGGTTGGCATGTAGATATCCTTGCAGTGAAGAAGAGAAGCTATGCTAGCAGACAGATCTAATAAAGAAATGTGACTTTTCAGATATTCACGTAATATTACAGATAATCTTTCGGTGCTAAAGAGGTAAAGAATCATTTATGAACATGTTTAAGAGTAGATGGTGGCCAGAAAGAAAGTAGTAGCAGATTACGCCCACTGCCTACACTTTTAGACGAGAAGGACACATATATATATATATCTGCTGTTTAAAAAAAGTACTGCGATTCATCTTTCAGAGCATCGATGTGAACCGTGATACCTATGAATCGATTTTGAACTGCCTTACGTTTAATCGTTACATCCCTAGTATATTATTATTTCAACTATTACATGTCATGTGGTATTTTTAAATAACAGACTTTTATTATTAATATTTTATTTATTCTGCCTCAAAACCTGTTTTCCAAGCATTTATTTCAGAATTTAAAAACTATACGACTTCATCAAGTGCTCAGAAAAAAACAAAGCTTTAAAGACTGTTTAAATAAAACATAAACATCTATTCAAGTAGTTTAGAGTTAAGATTATTGGGCTCGGGCTTCATTTTTAACTTTTTTTTTAAAAAAAATCTGTATTACATGAATATTATTTTTTAATAAACACAAAAACACTTCTATATTGTTGTGGTATCATTTCTAAAGTGATTTCTGTTAGGAGTGGGACGGGATATTGACGGTGTTGTGTTTAGTTGTTCAGTGTTCACATTCACTGAATAATATTTGCTGATTTTGCTCATTCCTCAAGTGCTGATGGAGCTCAGGGAACAAATATGATTGTGTTCTTCACTCAGGTCTGGTCTGCATACTGGAACGGACTGGGTTCTATGTTCTGGTTATGTTCCACTTGTGTGTATTACTTTAAGTGCTTAACTGATGCTGAGATTTCCTATGGCCGTGAAGGCATCATGGTTACGTGCAGCTTTCTCTGCCAATGTGTGTCTTTGTTTGCATGTGTTCTGAGTGTTGATTGGCTGGGAGGCTGAGGAAAGGGCGGGCGTAAGCGGGGAAAAGAGCGAATTCTGTTCCCACGGTCGTGTGAGTGTATGACGGTGTAAGACGGTTCTTTGTGTGTTTGATTGTTAATTTTGGCGTTTTACTACGACCTCCATTAAAGCCTGTAAAACTGTGATAACGGCTCGAGTTACGTCATTAAAATACCTTTTGGGCTGCGGTGAGTGTGTGCCCCCCCCCCCCTGTTAAGTTGGGATAAAACAATAAAGTAATGATCACATTAAAATGAATAAATACTTGTGCCTGTGGCCAAACAGTCAATGTGAACAACTTTACTCACCACTCTTTGAGTCTTTGACAAACAACACAGGAAGTGTCTTCCAGCTTTTCTCCTCACAAACACAGACTGGAGTCTCTCACAGCTCTGCTCGCACACTTTATTTTTTTTTTTTTACCGCGCTCACACTTCTTCTTCTACTAATGGTTTCTGGCAGGATGTTTTTTTGTTTTTGTTTTTTTTAAAAAAGCGCGATGCTGCCCTCTTCTGTTCAATAGAATCACTCTACTTTAGTTTCTCAAATAGAGGTTGGTGGACAGAAGATTGCTGACGACTGCCTTATCTATTAAATTCAAATTTGTTCTTGGCGAAAACGTCGAATTTATTGAAAACACTGTTAAAATAACATTCCTCTTTCAACAGATTAATGGACACAGGACAGTAAAACATGTGAAATATTCTCAAACTGACCACACTGACATAGCCCATCCTGATGCTTGCCCATTTTATTTAAAAATGCAGCAAGCCAACAATGCCCCAGTCTTAATCTGGTTATTTTCACTTGATTTTTAATCGGAAAGTTGACCGCAGGAGTCTATACTGCCCTGTACACAAGGTTGACACTTAAAATAGTGCCTTCCTCTAGTCTCATTCTCCCACTCCCTTTGCCATTGTTGATACATAGTAGTTTTAAAAAAACTGACACACTCAGCCTTCCCCAAACGGATCATATATTCAATTTCAATTTGGTCTGAAGTATTGTTGTTGATTGACATTTCAGTTTGGTGTATTTTGTTGTAAAATATGAGTGACTACCCTCTATGGCAGGGGTGTCAAACTCATTTTAGTTCAGGGGCCAAATACGGCGTTCTCTGAGGATTAGCTTTTAGCTTGGTTGCTCGCTCCGCTCGGCTTCTGATCACACCGCTTATGTCTCCTCCACTGGCGGACACCGGGGGTACGAGGCTCTGCTACTTCGTAGCGGACACCGCTGGTACAAGGCTCAGCTACTCCAGCTGCCTTTTGTCAATCTATAAAACTCCACGTTTTTCATGTTCTGACCAATTAGTACAGCCAAAAACACAGTAATATTTCACAATTTCCTCTCAAAATTCGTGGATTGGCTCGTTTGTGTGCTGTTTGTAAACCGGCTGCTTATCTCCAAAATGGCGACTTCCATGTTGATGACGCACTTTGAAAACCCTCGATAGATAAAGAAAAAGGCTAGATTTATTTTTTTCTTTGATAACTGGTAAACACTGGATAATCTGCTTCAGCGATTCTCAACTGGTGGGTTGGGACCCCAAAGTGAGTCACAAACCTGAACTGAGTGGGTCCCGGACAGCTGGTCAAAAATAAATAAATACTTAATGGCTCTCATTTTGGGCTTGTCTTTTAAATTTAAAAAGAAATTTTCCTTTGACAGACATGCTGTGAAATGCATGTTGCACAGAAAATTATATACTTTTATGTTTTAAAAATAGATTACAATACATATGTATTTTCAGCAGCTATTTTTGAAAAACTAAATTTGGTTGGTTGAATTCTTTAAAAAAAAAAAGAAAAAAAGTGGGTCGTGATTTAATGACCGTGGCAAAATGTGAGTCCCAGGGTGAGAGCAGTTGAGAACCCCTGATTTAAATTATTTGACTAAATTTTTATATATTTTTTTCTTGTCTGCACATGCTGTCAAAGATCAACACTACAAGAAGTGCAATCATTATGAGACAGCAATGCATGTTTTGTTATTGCAATAAAATAAATTGATTTATTTTATTGCTTAATTGTGACCATCACCAGCCCTCCCTAAGGAAGGGTAAGAAATCTTTTATTATAGGGAGGATATAAAAAGGGAGAGCAGTGTTACACCTAAGTGGAGAGGGAGGGGGAGGGGGAGGGGACAGGGAGCAGGTGTCACGATGGGGTTTTATTTTGGAGGGCAGGCAGGAGATCTTGGACTCCCTTCCAGCAGCTTTTTCCTGCTGATTGGCCTCCAGCTGCAATTGATTAAACTGCTGAGTATAAATGTGGAGGCTTTGGTTCACTTCAGTGCTGGGAAATTACTTGTGCTGTGACTATGGTTCTGTTACTTGTGATCTTGGCTCGGTTGGTTACCGGTAATTCCTGGATCGACTTTTGGACATTCTTGTTTACCCTCGCTTCTTGGTTTTGCTTTATGTTTTTTTTGTTTGCATCTGCCTCCCTGGACTTACCATGCCTATGGAATCAATAAATGTTGGAATTATGGACTTGTGCTCTGCCTCCGTCCCTGCATTTGGGTCTGCACCCACACATGCCCATGACAGCAGGGAGGAGAGACTCAAGGTGGGAAATAGAAAGGGTGGGGAAGAATAGATTGTTTTACAGTGAGGGTGAGATGTGAAGTTGTAGAATATATTGTGCTTATGTTGTGTAATCAAGCCAGTATAGTGACAAGTGTGAAGCTTAGCTATAATGGTGGTGGCTGTGGACAGGGGGAATGAGTGAGTGGTAGTACCTAAAGCAGGTATTTGGGATTGACGTGTCTAAAGTTAAGCCCAGTATGAGTTTTATCCCACATCCCAAGGCGTGCCAGTGCATCGTATACCAGTATATGTGCAATAAACTGCTACCGCAAACCCAGGAGCTGCCCCAGACCCGCAGATGCAGCCAGGCCAGCAGAAAGAGTGTGGGCCAGGGACCCCCAGGCCACCCCCCACGGCCGAGCAACCCCCCAGATGCCCCCAAGATCTCAGGCTGAGAGGCAGCCACCGCCCCCCACACACACATCCGAGGAGGCCCCAAGTAGCCGAGCACCCAGCGCTGACTCAATTTAAAAAAAAAATAATAGTCTATGTGTTTGATGCGTTCATTCATTATCCTCTGCTGCTCGATTTACCTTCTTCAAAATAAAAGCCCAAGATTATTTTATCAATATTTTTGTTTGTTTTTGCCAAGGCAAATGCTTTCGTCCTACAAGTTAAAAACCCGAAAATTAGAAAAATAAACCAGATCAACATAAAAAAAAACAAAACAAAGGAAATCCAGCTTTATTGTGACATAAATGTAGGGACATTTAATTTTTATTGCTCCAGCTGTGGACAGCAGACAACTGGAACTTAAAGTGTACACAGTGCATCACAGAGTCAACAGACGACAGCGTAGATTGTCAGCGTCTATCCGTAGCTGCCGTCCGGGGGTCTGTAGAGTTTGGGAAAGGTAAGGAGCTGGACGGCGCTGAAGGCAAACTTCCTGTTTCCAATGTTCTTCTGTACGTTCTCCATCCGGCAACCGTCTCTGCGGAAAAGCGGCCACGCAGTTAAACACTCGCTCCTTTCTTTTAATGATTGGAAGCAAAGAAAAGACAGGGAATGAGTAACAGAGAGACCCTCTGCTGTATTTTAGAGGTCAGGGGTCAGAAACCAGAAGTCAGTCATGAGCTCACGCTAATAGTTTACCCAAAACACCAGAGAAACTCCAAACTGCTCTTAGTGTTTCACCACAAAATTACAAATGTTCTTTCTCTGTTAACAAAAAACATTACTGAATTAACTCCCACAAAGTCATACTCCTCAGTAAATATTACATTAAAGAAGTAAGACTGATTATACTACATGATGAAAAGTGTGAAAAAAGTTGTAGTTGTATTAGTTTTTGAGGTTGCACAATCACCAGGCTACTAAGTGGTCCCCACCAATGCTAAGTATCGCTGCACCTGAACACCACCTGTGTAGACAAAGGGCTCGGCTTGTCACAATACATTTACAATACAAAAAAACATTTTCTACGTCACTGACGGAAGCAATTACTGCAGTTACTGTTACTTTAAGACAAGGACCAGGACCCCTGCTAGTCATGCTTGGATAAAAATTCCAAACAACTTCTAAAGATCCTTTCGATGACCTTTGATCCTGACCTCTGTCTGTCAGTGTGGAGAGACCACTGACTGTACAGTAGCCTTCCTCTGTTACCAAAGAAGCTTTTTCCTCCTTGCAACCATCATCTGGCAGTGAAATTTGGGACTAGTTGGTATGTTTGGGATGGTAAAAGCCCAGGGAACGCTTCCCCAGTGCTCCCGTCTGTGGCACTTTACTGGTATTTGGACAACAGAATGACCAGGCTGAGAATTAGCCAAAGAACCAGCAGGTGAGAGGTGACTAGAAGGAAGGCCACGGGATAAAAGTGGCGTCTGGGAGCTTTTGGGGCAAAATGAGTTGGCAGCAGGGTCGACCCTGATGGACGCTGGTTGAATTCAAAGCCGGGGTCAGTAAACCCTGACTGAGCAAAACATCCAAGCATCTGTCCCCAGGACGCATGAGATCTGTAAATGGGAGTGATTGTGTCCAAAGGTGGAAGAACAGGGAGAAGCGAGGAGGGTGAAGTCAAACAGAAAGCACGAGAAACGTTAAACCGGGAACGTGGAAGTAATCGAACACAAGAGAAACCAACGGGATGAGATGCTTCAGCGTCTGAGAATCAAACGCACCTCCTCATGGTGTCCAGCGCTCTGCCGAAGTGCTGCTGACTGAGCGCGTGTCGCTCCCGCAGCAGCACGCACTGCTCCAGCGTCACCGACATCCCGGTGCGGTCCTTTGCACTCTTGCAGCTTGTCAGACGAATGCCATTCACTTTACGGCAAACCTGCACACAAAACAACACAACTGATAGCAGTCATTGGGAAACTTTTACTCTTTATTACATGTTGCTGCTGTCATTATCTCCACAGCCACAAGAGTCGGGTAGGGACAAGGGAGAGGTGGCCAGCTAACTGCTCCAAAGTGGGTAAATAGTCACAGCTATAAAGAAGTGACTAATTACCCTTCTGTCCTTATCTTCCAGTGAGCGCCTGGAACTGGAGCTGGTGTTTTGGACTGGAGCTGAGGAAACACCGGATGAATGGGCAGGCTTCAGGAGGCAGATTACAAGTAGCCTGGTGATAAGCCACGCCCACTTCCTTGCTTTTTGTAAGAAAGTGGGTATGGTAATTCAGCCGTTTCTGCTAATTTCTTTGATTCGAAAAACACCAAGCCAATCAGAGCTGTACAGAAAGAACGTCATATCTCCTGCGACAAGGAATGTCAAAACAAACATGTCGCCTTCCACGGAGAAGACGTTTATCTACTTGTTTTTAAAAGACCTGGATATATCGTTGAAACCACAACAACAAGAGGCTTTAAACCGGCTGTCTGTACTGTACTAAATGCTATTCTCCTTTGCCGGCTTCATTTAGTGAAAAAGATCTATGCTTGTCGCTCTATTCTCATCACGTCTTCTCATCGTTTAATTGGTTACTCAAACGCCTTGTGAGTGCTTCCAGGCTAATCGCCCGTATTAATCATTGAATAATAGAAGGAGATTAGGATGGATTCCAGGCTAGATTACAAGGGGCTTGGGAAAACAACTATCCCCTAGCCACCTCTGATAGGAGTTCATTTGTGATGGCAGAACCCTTTTCTGAGCACATGGCTTATGAAAGTGAACATTGATCCTACGTCATCACAATAATTGATAGAGTTTCGTCTCTGGATCTAATCTAAATCACATGCTTCAGTTTCCCAGTCATAGCTCTGCTTACCATGGCGGCATTCCACAGAACTTCCACATTCTTCCTCTTCTTAGCCTCCAGGCTGCGATCCAGGGATAACAACATGTCTGGAACAGACTGGATACCAGCTGAAAGAAGATGGGTCAGTGAACTCTGTTGATGTCTTATACATCAGAGGCTAATTAGTATGTAAGAATTATAAAGGTACCCATGTCAGGAAGAGCCTGTTGGAGAGTCTGACAGTACGTTTTGAGACACTCACAGTTCTGCTGGTTCACTTTTTCCTGCAGTGAACTGTCACCAAACCTGAACACAAGAGAAAACTGCTGGATCTTACCTAAACCTGGCCAGAGTGGGAAAAATCAACATGATAGGACTTTTATAATGGAGAACTCGTATCCATGTGCATTAGGGACAGAATTTAATCAGCAGTGACGTGCCGTGACCACGAGGGCTGGGTAGGCACATTGCAAATCGAGACCACCAATGACAATTTCATATGTTTCTGCTGTCAAGTGTTAATTCAATTCAAATCAATTTTATTTGTATAAAGCAATTTCCAACAAAGTCATATCAATGCGCTTATCAAAATACAAAATTCATAATAAGAAAGAAAAAACCCAATAAGATCCACATGAAGAAGTGTTTATCCATCTAACAAAATCAACATCATAAACACCATTAAAGAAACATAAACAATTATTTGATATAGCCTCCATACTCTCCCAACAAGATATATCTCATGACACGGCAGCACATGGAAACACAGAAACACCGACAAAATGACAACAACTCAGAACATCCTCAGTGAGGATCATCCACAAAGTCAATCCTTCCTTTTGTACCATTCACTGTGAAAAGTATGAAACATGTTCTGACCTTACCTTTGCTGAAGCTCTGGTAACTCAGGTGTTGGTCTCCATCTTTTAAAAGCTGTCGTTTTTCCTCAAAACAAAGTTTCTCTATCATCTCTAGCGCTGTCATCCACACTGTAATGTTATCCCACCCACTAGCTAGAGAACGTAACAGCAGCAGTCACGTGTCATCTATTCACTAATGTACTGTGAACTTACGTATAGAATTTAGCATAGCGCGGTTACGTGCAAAGGCGCTGCCTTTACACGTAAATGGATGTCATATTGGGGAGCTGACTGCGCATGCGCGAACACGTAAAATCACGCAATGAGAACGGAGGCAGAAGAGCGACGTGCCTTTGGGAGGGGGCGTGGCCTCCCTCTGCCTTACAGCGGAGCAAAGAAAAAAAAAAAGACTGTGCAGCTGTTCCAGGAAATAGCTCTGTTTAGTAATTTGGGCTATGAAACGCACAAAATGCGGACACTCAAACTTATAGGTACTGTAGGCTATTGGATATGGAAAAATAAATAATTTATAATTATATGATAATTAAAAAAAAAAAAAAACCTTGCCTACCCTGACGGCACGTCACTGGTAACCAGGGAGGGGCAGAGAGCAAGTGTGGGGTGGCCACCTTCATATGGCTCTCAATCTATGTCAAACTGATGTTTCAGAGCTAGCCCCAATTCTGGTTCTGCCTCAAGCCACACTCATGAAATTCTAGCACCTTGAAAAAGAAGTAAAGCAATCAACATTGTGGGCAGTTTCAGTCCCACATGGTACCATGCCAGTTCCCGAACCAAGCTACCTAGCACATTAAAACCAATAAATAAATCAGTTCAGAACTTGAAATGCAGGTATAGTTTAGAACCGATATTGTGTTCAACATCCTGAACTGTGGTCTGTGATGAACTTTCAGATAGTTCACATCCCCTTGCTTACCTTCTAAGAAGTTTTCATGTGTACAAATTGTTTTTCAAACATAAAAACTTGAGTAACCTAACAAACAAATTTGTATTTTAAACAACATTCAGACTCAACTGCAATGTATTTTGGAAAGAATAATCATTAAAGTCAACGTTTGAGCACAAATGTCTGTTACGTCGCAAAAAAAATTAATTTGTTTACATCCACCATATCTTTATACAACACCTGCTCCCCACTTGGACTGGCATGTGGAATCTTTCATTGCCAGCAGAACTAGAACTGTTGCTGTCTGAAAATAGTCTAAATGAAAAAATTTGGCCAACACAAACAGTTTATACAGTTTACAATGCATTGGGGTTTTCCTAGGAGTTTGTTTTAGAATCTATGAGGTGTTGAGAAAGACATTTGTTGCTGGTAAAGTCCATATATACCTCTCGGCAAAACTCTGCTGCTGGTTGATCCCAATGTTGAATAGAACCGGACAGATTGGTATCAGGCATCCATCTTTTAGCTCTGATGGCAGGGAAGCAAAGGACTCTGAGGGTAATGGCACATTGATGACAACACCGTTCCTGAGAAAAGGCAAACACACAATAATGTGACAACTCTCTTCTCTGGACAATGTGTTACTGCCTGTATTTCTCACCATGTGCCACTGAGCGTCGGCAGCAGGTCATCCACTTGCTCCGTTTTGGCCTCAACGAGGTTAAATCTGACTTTTCTCAGGTCGGCCACGCCCACCTCCATATCTTCGAGCATTCCTATCTCCTCACCTGACCCAGGCAAACACATGGTGGTGGTTACTGTCACAGATACTGTGTTCAGTGCGATGGCAGTTGTTTATGTACCGTAGGTGCTCAGAAGGCCTTCGAACTGAGCCAGGACTCCTACTTTGTGAAGCTGCTGCAGAAATTCAGGATCCTCCAGACCTGCTTGTAGCTTCAGCATGAATCCACATACAACTGCTGACAGCTGCGAAGCATGCAAAGTTTTATCATCACAGACAAATTGAAAAGACAAGTCAGCTTTAAAATCCTATGTGATAATTCTGACCGCCTGGCTGAAGACAGCGTGACGCCTCTGCAGTACATTGGCTGGCCCTTGACCAACGGACGCTGCTACCGCTTCCTGGAGCACCACGAATGTCATTGATGCTCGGGCCTTCTCTACTGCCTCACGTACGCAGTCCCTGAGTGTTACCACAAGAGGGAGCAGCTGCTCCTGCCAGGAGGTGGAGGAGGCTGAAAGAACAATGGAAAACAGAGGAGAAGCTGGAGAGTTTAAGAACTTCATGGAACAAAACAGCTTTCGAACATCACTACGATGAAAAGACTAGTTTCTGCATTACAAGGTGAATACATGCTGTAAAGCTCTCTCAACTCAGGTTAACTATCAAAGCACCAACAAAAACAATAGTTGGACTCACAATATTGAGGAATGAAAAGAAGATTTTATCCTGAGATGCTAACACCTCGTAACCACCACAGTTGTAAGACACCAGTGTACCTCAAATAACTCATCAACAGTCACAAACCAACTATTATTATTATTATCATTATTATTGTAAGACAAAGAGGTGATATGGTACATGGATCTCAGACATGGACAAACCTTTCTCAAACCTGTCGCTGCTCTGACAACTTGTTTTAAAAGGTGAGACTTGGTAGAAATGGATCAAGGAAACTTAGCTGTAGAGCTATAGATACTAGTCAATGTAGTAATTAACTAGTTTCTGTCTTACTGGTTAAACAATCTGCATCTCTCTCTCTTGCTGCTTCCTGCTGATTGGGTGATATGTCCCCACGGAGGCGGGCCTCTTTCCCCTGCAGTCGATCTACCATGACCACGATGCAGTTTATGCTCTTGGTGACGTTTGCCCATGCCCGGTCCTACACAAACACACAGACACACACGTGTAATACTGCCAATGTGTACTAAAACATCCTGAACCTGCAGCAATGAAGCTCAAGACTTGCCCACTCTTCCTCGTCATACTCTTCCTCCTCTTTGCTATACTGCAGGCCGTTCTGATTAGTTGGCATGTTGTCGCAGAGGAACCCGTTGGCGTGAAGCTGCCTTATGTTGCAGTGATTGTGGATCTCCTGCCGCGCACTCCTTACCAACTCGTCTTTCACAGCGTGGACGAATTGCTCCGTCTGCGTTTAGAAGTGGCACCGTCATGGTTTGAGCCTGAGCGTAAATGTTAGCCAACTTCCTCCTCACCATTCGCTCACCTGGTAAACGAGGCTGTCTAGAATCTGCTTCAGCCGGGCCGGACTCATCTCCAATGAGATGGAAAGGAGTTCCTCAGCTAGTCCAAAAATAAGCGGCTGAAGCTGGGCCAAGCTGTCAAGAAGCTCCCGAGCTCGGAAGCTCTCGTCCCGGGAATAGGAGACAAAGCTGGAAGAGTGGAACGACCAAACCTCAGACCTCACGGAGAAGAAAGTCTAGACTCCATAAAACAAAACCTTAAAGAGTTGAAAGTCTAAACTACAGCGACTCAAAACCTTAAAGAGTAGAAAGTCTAGACTACCGACCATCGGATTACCACATGGGTACAATGGGCAAATTTATTTATATTTTGTTTTAATATAGAAAATAAATTTGTATTAGAATTTTTGTGGTTTTGAAAATGTCGTATGATAATAAAAATCATATGAATGTTAAAGAATGTATAATATTAGATCATTAATGTGTTATTACACAATGACGTACCTGAAGAAATTCCCTCCCCCCTCCCCCGTGAGTGTGGAGGGGGATTGACCAATCAGAAGGGAGAATTGGAGATGAAAAGCTGAGTCGCTTTAGCGCACCAGCTGGTGTTATGGGGCCAAAACAACGTCATTGTTTGGGACTCTAAATGCTGCGCACTGAAGTTTGTCTCCAAAGATTGTTTGAAACAGGTTGTTAGAGTCATTTCTGAACAAAAAGAGTCATGGAGAGTGCTTCTCTTTGATTAAATTTGATTAAATTTAACACTATATGGAGATTATGGATCGAGAGCTGACAGCTGATGCAGTGGCCAAGCGGTTAACATATTTTTACAAACTCTACAATCTGTAAAATGTGACGAAGCAATAAAACAATGAACACGTATATGATCTGTCTCATAAAAATAAAGAAACACTTGAGATCCTGCATCAATGAGAAAAACAAAATCGATTTCTTCAGGTACAAATCTCATTTTGCAACAGATGTCTCGCAAAATGTGTTGCAAAATTCAAGCAGCGCAGATTCACGCGAGAAAAGTTGTTTGTGCGTCTATAGCAACAGATTTGAGAAGTTGTAACAACAGAGTCGAGGTTGTAAACGATAATATGCTACAGACACTCAAAACCTTAAAGCTTAGGAAGTCTAAACTACAGACACTCAGAATCCTATAAAGTAGAAAGTCTAGACTACATCAGGCTACATGGACAATTTGTAACATGGCCACAAAGAAAGCAAAATGTTTAAAAATATATATGTATTTTGCTTTAATAAGTGTTTTAAGATTGTTTTTTTTTTTATTTTTGAAAAGTTATCTTCCTGTACAGAGCATGAATATTGCGGCCAAGCAGGGTGGGGGGTGTACAGATTAACAACTGACGCATTGGGCTTCCCTATTATGACCTCCAAGTTCTTCAACTGCAACACTTTTTAGGTAATTTTTGTAAAAATGTATGAGAAGTAAAAACTGAATGGAATTAATGTTTACTGTCACAAGGTGAAATAGCTCGGGTTATAAGACTTTACTAAACATGACCGTGTTTGATCTAATGGTAAATAAAAACAGGTTTGCCAGTTGTGACCCAACGCATTGGAATTGTATCCATGGAAACTGAGCTCATGCGCGCTCACCCAAATTCATTTATTTAGCTTCTACTTTTACAGTTTTTTCTTAATTGTAATCAGAGGAAAGTGACACTAACATATCTCAACCAAGTCACGGGGGAAGAAGCTAATCTACGGGGCAGGTAGTATTGTTATACTGAGATAGAAATGTAAAGAATGGGTGAACTAATCCAGAGTAGAGCCTCAGTAATCCGGACGCAGAGGAGATTACAGGGATTATCTAATCTCAGAAGGACATAAATGCTATTAGAGGTTGTAACCTGTCCTGGTGTTTGGTGTGTTTGCAGAGAAGTCGCCTCAGACCGCCGTGTTTAAAGGCCTGGTGGTGGTCGGCCGGAGCGCCAAACGTGATGACATCATACCACACGCCTGAGGGGGCGGAGACAACAGTGACTGGAGGGGAAAGCGAGCTGTGATTGCTGTGATTCTGCCAGAGAAAAGGACCGACCTGGGCCGTCCGGACCTGTGACCTCCATCCTCTGTGTGTGCAGGTTGGTGGGAATGAACTGAAGGTGTTGCTCAGATTTACTGGTGCTGGACTTGAAACAGGAGGAGGCTGTTTTGGGAGAAGACGATGGAGTTAAAATCCTGACCAAACCTCACAAACACACAAAACATATTTTACTCAAGGCCAACGATCCACAACCAAACTCGGAATACTTTATTTTTTTGTAAATAAACAACATACCTATCAATCAAATGCAGCATGTTTTACTCAGACAATGAAACATCTCTTCAATTATTTTATTTTATTTCTTCAATTACAAAATAAAATCCTTCAAGTACAAAACAGGACATTTGTGTTTTGATCTGAAAGGCAAAAAAATAATGACAAAAGACAGGTGATGATTTTTTGTTGTCAAATTGAAAGCAGAGTTGGGGTCAATTATAATTGTAATCACGTAATTGATAATGAATTACAAATACAGTGTAATTATAATTGTAATTGTGTCTTTAAAATCTGTTGCTGTTGTAATTGTAATGAAATTGTAATTGAGTTTAGATGATTAACTTTGTAATTGTAATTGCCATAAAAACTGTATAAAATGGTCAATTATAATTTAATGCAAAACTGGGGAACCATGTTACAGTTCTATGTACAGTTCTACACATATGTAGTTAGCAGTTATTAAAATATGTTTTACAGTATGTCAAGCTTTTCCAACATTTTACTATTTTGACATGCCATGACCACTAGGGTTGGGTAGGCACGTTGAAAATCGAGACCACCAATGACAATTTCATATGTTTCTGCTGGCAAGTGTTAATTCAATTCAATTCAACTTTATTTGTATAGTGCAATTTACAACACAGTCATCTCAATGCGCTTATCAAAATATAAAATTCATAATAAGAAAGAAAAAACCCAATAAGATCCACATGAACAAGCATTTAGCCATCTAACAAAATCAACATCATAAAACACCATTAAAAAAACATAAACAATTATTTAATATAGCCTCCATACTCTCCAACAAAATATATCTCATGACACGGCAGCGCATCCGTTGTTTGTGTTGGAAACACAGAAACACGGAGAAAATGACAACAACAACTCAGAACAGCCTCAGTGAGACATCCACAAAGCTAATCCTTCATTTCACTGTCGAAAATACGAACAATGTTCAGACCTGACCTTTGCTGAAGGTCTGGTAGCTCAGGTGTTGGTCTCCCATCTTTTAAAAGCTGTCATTTTCCCTCAAAAGAAAGTTTATTTATCATCTCTAGCGCTGTCATCCTACCTTTAGTGTTATCCCGCTTCTAGCTAGAAAATGTGGCAGCAGCGGCCACGCGTTATCAATTCACTAATGCACTGTGAATTTAAGTATAGCATTTAGCATAGCACAGTTACTTCCAAAGGCAGCGTAGAGAGCTGCCTTTTTACCTAAATGGTTTTCATTTGGGGAACTGACTGCGCATGCGCAAACACATGAAAACACACCATGGGAACAGAGGCAGAGCAGCAATGTGCTTTTAACAATGTTTAGTCATTTGGGCTATGAAAAGCACAAAATGCTGACACTTTCAAACTTATAGGTACTGTAGGCAATCGGAAATTGAAAAATAAATCATTTATAATTACATTATAATTAAAGAAAATCATCAAAATATCAATTCACCCTTGGGTAGGCACTGCCAACCTTGCCTACCCTGACTGCACGTCACTGCCAGAGGTATATTGACACAAAAAAGGCTCAGATGCCCACACCAAAAATATTAAAACCTATATTTTCATTGATTAGGAAGCCTAACAAGGTAACCAATAGATAGTAAATAAACTAGATGATAGATATATGTTTTTAGTGTATTTTACAGCTGATTTAGAACCTGTTGACATAAGAGATGCTAACAGAAAGGTAACACAAGAGGAAGGTTAACTTTAATGTGATTATTTATTTTAGACTCAGTAATTGTGATGAATTGTAATTGAACTTTTGTAATTGAGAACGTAATTGTAGTTGACTTTCTGAGGATAAAAAATTATTGTAGTTTAATTGTAATTCGGAAAAAATGCAAGTCATTATAATCGTAAATGAACCGTAATTGTAACAGTGAGCACCAGTTGTTTTAGACATTTTATTATTGTCAGGACTCTGAAAACGGTGGAGGTGTAAAGAGTGCTGATATATTCTACTCAAGTACTGTTACTTCATTGAAATTGTACAAGTACAATTAAATATTACTCAAAGTAAAAATTACTAGTTACTTTCACCCCCCACATTTATTATTGGTAATAAATCCCTTGCATACAGTAAACATCTCATGTAGAAACTTAAAAAAGAAGAGATGAAATTTACCACAATTAGAACCTAATTTATTTTCCATGAAGGCATCTCTATAAAATAAAAGATTGTCAAAATGTACATTTAAAAAATAAAATAAAATAACACCAATTAAGTCAATTAAAAATAAAAACTTTATCACACTTAGTATAGCTACATTTATGAACTCTAAAACTAAGAAAATAACCAGCATTCAATGCTGTTTTGGTACCATAATTACATTTAATCTGACTGGTCGGCTATGATGTGATGCATATGATTGTTGTCTGGTTATTTCATTTTTTGTAGTTTCACAATGTCCGTTGATCATTTTAACACAAAAAATAATATAATTTACACAGTAATTGTTGGTTGTAGAAATGGAACAAATAACTTTACTTCTTTTAAAACGTACTTGAGTACAAGAAAAATTAATGATTCGGGAATATACTTAATAAAGTACAAGTACCCATAAATTAATTACCGTAACGTGGGTACTTGTAATCCGTTACTTTCCCCTCTGAAAAACAGAATAAAAAAAATAAGAGAACCATAACCCTATAAACATTCCCACAGGTTCAGACCAATTGTCTTGTACTAGTCCGTGGAATGTAAAGTCATTCTGGACGTTTACCTGGAAACCTTGAGAACCTTTGGGTGCAAATATCCCCTGGTCAACACTAACTCTGACTTCGTCCTCACCTGAGAGCTTATCCAGCTCAATGAGCGTCTCCTGATAGCACCTCAATAGGTCGTTGCAGTGGTCGAGGACGTCAAGGCGGAGCTCGTCCCAGTGCGGAGAAAGGTCACCGAGTTCCTTCACTTCCTGCGACCTGAACAAAAAAAGATGTAGGTTGTAGCCACTCCATTAATCTACAATGACGATTTTACAGATGTTATACTTCAGAGTTTCACCAAAGTCACAACATGACAACAAAAAATCACAAAATGATGTGGAGGAGATGTTTTTTCTATAACGTTCCGTGTATTGGTTTTTAGCTGGTCCAAGTGGTTCCTTGGAACCATTGAGGCAGAACGTACCTGTTTGTGAGCTCGTGGATCAGCATCCTTATCAGCTTCTTGGGTAGAGAGAAGGACAGCGGTGTCTCCGACATCTGTTCCCGTACCAGCAACCACCGCTGGTCATTCGTCTGAAACCTGTAGACTCTACACACCCGAGAGCACAGCACTGCACACACAGAAGGTCAGAGAAGGAAACCCTCACAGGGGGCGTCACCGTCAATTCACCATCAACCCACCTGCCCTCACTGTGGGACTGTTCTCTTGGTCGTGGACGGAGGTGTGGAGGCTGTCGCACAGCCCTAGACGCTACGGCAAGAAGACAAGGTCAGATGTAAGTAAAACAGACACTTAAGGCGTGTTTCTATTGGTGGGATCAGCTCTACACGGCTCCTCACTCCTCGCTTTTGGGACCCAATACAGTTTTTCTGGAATGTTTCCATTGAGCACCAACTATCAATGGTGGCCAAATGTTGATGACTCTTCGCCGTGATGATTCTCTGAACCAATCAGTGTCTGCTTTGTGTCTACGGCACATTTTCAGACCAGGGCTGCTTTTTTAGGAACTAGGTACTAAAAAAAGCAGCACCAGGTACCACGGAGGAGGTACTTTTTCCAAGTGGAAATGCGCAAAAAGAGAGTAGAGCCGATACTGCCAGTAGATATGCAGCAGTGAGGTGAGATGAGATAAGCTAGGATAGAATAAGTCAGTGTTTCTCAAATGGGGGTACGTGTACCCCTGGGGGTATGCAACGGTACTACATGGGGTACTTTAGAGAGAGAGAGTGGAAAAAGAACAAATAAAGTGTCAATCTTGGTCCCACCCCAGGTGTGAGATGACTGGAAAGGATAAAAACTATAGAAATAAATCTGTTCAAATTGAAATAGATTTTTGAAATTTTTTAAGTATTATTCTTTAAAAAAATAAAATAAATCAAAACAACACACAATCATAAAAAACTGTATTTATATACTTTCACTTTGTGAAATATAAATATAGCTCTATTAAAATTCAGTAAAAGAAAAAAAAATCTGAGCTCAAACATGATCAAAATCTAATTCTAGAAAAAAAAGTCTTTGGGGTCACCAGAAATGCTTGATATCAACATGGGGTCACGATCCAAAAAAGGTTGGGAACCACTGCACTAAATACTGTTTATTTCCACTTATTTACAAAATGAGATTCTTTAAAATGTGTGTTATCACTCGATCATTCCATCATTGTGATCTATAGTTGTTTTTTAAGCAAAATGTTGTAGCTGGACAAAGGGGGTACTTGAGCTAAAACAGTTTGAGAAGCATTGGAAAAGGTTTACCTCTTGAACAAGTAAAAAAAAGGGGTCTGTTTACGTCATATGCAAGAATGAGATGGAATGAGATCAACTAGGATGAGAAGAGATAATATATTCAGGATAAGAAAGGATAAATAAAGAAAAGAAAAGATGAAATCATTCAGAAACTTTGGTAACAGGCAAAGACAATGTCTCGCAGTTTCCACCAACATTTCCTGGATGTTTGTAGCTTGTGGTGTTTTCCTCCCAACTACTGTATATTTTACTGTTAATGTCTGTGTGACTCGTGGTCTACAGCAGTGGTTCTCAACCTTTTCAGCCCACGACCTCCAAAATAAAGGTGATCAATATAACTGGTGACAGACATGTGCTTTAGCACAGGGGTTCTCAACCTTGGTGAGACACTGGGAGGGGGTCACCAGATGCCTTCAAGACACTTAAGAATATTCTTTTAACAATATAAGCCCATTTTTGCTTATTTTTACCCTTTTTCTGCAACTACACCAAACTTGTCATATTTCAATGCCTTTTCTGCACATTTTTTTCAATTTCAAAACATAGGTTCTAGAGAGCGGGGACCCCCACTGTAGCTGAAGGTGGTTGAACACAGACATGAACATTGAAGAACAGTCATGTGGAGACAGGACCATCTATAAGGGGGAATAAAGGGGAGCGCTTTATGGGGTCCATCCATAAAGTCAGCAAAATGATGGTCTATTGTTCTATGATTTTAAAAACCACAGGAATTGGTTAAAAGTTGCAAATTAGAGTGGACATCAAAAGTAGTAAAAAGGGTTCAAAGTGTCAATAGTGGCTTAAAAGTGACTGAGAAAAAGTAGGAACAATTCATTTAAACTGGCAAATAATGGACATGAAAAATCATGAATGTAGTTAAATTGGCAAAGCATGAAATATGATGAAAAAAGGTTAAAAGTGACAATAATGGGTCAACATATGTGACATCAGGTGAAAAAGTGGTGGAAAGGGCATCAGGCGACCCCATTCCAGTGTCTTGGGACCCCAAGGTTGAGAACCCCTCTTCTAAGAAATAACAGGAGAAACTCGCTGAAGTTCATCTTAATCAAGATTCAAGAATGATCAGTAGCACCTGAATCTCGTCCGGTCAATCCGTTCGCTGACGAAGCCTCTGTTGTACAGATTGATAAACGCTACAAATACACATCATCTAATTAGACCTGGGCTTTGTAAGCCCCACCCCTTCCAGGTTCCCAGCCAAATATAAAGCCTGTCCTACAGCCAGAGATGATTCTCGTAAATACTCCTTTTAATTGGTTGAAGCGTGTAACCTCTGCCAAGTCCATCGCCCACTGCTCAGCATTGATTTTATTTATAAATTAAGTATTGGTTATCATCTGAATGATGAAGGTCATCTAAACCAGGTCCAGGCACTACAGGAGCTTCCTGGCCAGGATGAAGTCCTGCATGTTTGCAGAGTTGTAGCACATTAAAACGTTCTGGAAACGCAAACATCAAACAGACTTGCAGGGTGGTACTTTCTACTCAAGCCAGTGAGGAAAGGAAACCAGACCAAAGGTTGAAGCCTGAGTACCTGAGAGGGTCTGTCCTCCTCCTGGGTTTCTCCTTCCATCTGCAGACCTGGAACCTGGACCTTCCCTCCCTGGACCTCCTTCACCCCGTCCACCGTCCTGATGAGTCAGAAGAAAACGTAAATGTTTACCAAAACAAACCGTAGTACGTATGTTTGCTCTGTGCTACAGCAGTCTTTCCTGCTCTCACTTTAAAACACGCAGGTTGAACATACTTCAGGAGGAATGAGGAAGTCTTACGTGTAGAAACACGACGAGCGGAAACCACAGATCACAGTGAGTGAGACTCACACAGTCCCAACAATAAGAGCACCTGACCCTTAGAAAACACTCCTGATCCCTCCAGGCAAGGATTCCAGGCACAGATACAGGAAGTACTGGAAGTGGGCAAAAACTACACATAATCTTACCCTCAAAGTGATATTTTTTTGTTCTAAGTACAAAGTCATTCTGCAAAAAATCTTTCAAAAGAGCGTTTAGAATGATATACTTCAGTTGTAATTGGTTTCTTTCCATATTAAGAATGGTGCTCACCAGGGTTGGGGTCAATTATTATTGTAAAATTGGAACTTTTTTCTGAGATAAGGCCTTCATAAAAACTTAAAAACGAGTTAATTTTGATGAGCACACTTAAACTGGGGTTAAACTGCAGTAAGGCATGAAAAATGTGAAAAACACTCAAACCCAAAGGCTATTTTTTTTCTGAGATAAGGCTCTAAGGCATACATTTTTATGGGGTTATTTAGTTAGGGCTCAGTAATTGTGATTGATTAAATTTGAACTTTAGTAATTGAGAAGGGTTTATAAGTGCTGAAAATGTCTTGAAAGTGGAAAAAATTTGCAAAAAAGGCTTTGAAATTTGATGGGAAAATGACAGAAATAGGAGTATTGTAGCAAAAATGCATTAAAATGAGCAAAAATAGTGATGAAAATAGGTTAAAATATGGAAAGTTTGGTGTTGCATAAAAAGGGTTAAAAAAAAGCAAATATTCGTTAAAAGTGACCAAAAATGATGAAATGGTGAAATGGGATTTTAAAAACCACAGAAGTTGGTTAAACGTTGCTAATTAGAGTGGGCAAAAACAGACAGAAAAAGTGGTAAAAATGGTACTTCAAAGTGTCAATATTGGCTTAAAAGTGGCCAAAAAAAGCAGGAACTGGCTGATAATGGATGACAAATCGTGAATATGGTTATATTTGCAAAAATAAGCATGAAATATGGTGAAAAGAGGTTAAAAGTAACAGTAATGGGTCAAAATATGTGACATTTAGTGGAAAAGGGTTTATATGTGCTGAAAATGTATTGAAAGTGGAAAATAGTGATTGAAATTTGATGGAGAAGTGGCAGAAATGGGAGTAATGTAGCAAAAGTGCATTAAAAATAGCAAAAATATGGCAAGAAAAAGTGATGGAAATAGGTTAAAATATGGCAAGTTTGTCGTAGTTGCAGAAAAAGGGATAAAAATAAGCTTAAATGGGCTCAAATTGTTCAAAAAAATATATTCTTAGTTTCTTGAAGGCATCTGGCAACCCTCTCATGGTCCTGACCCCAAGGTTGAGAATCCCTGCTTTTGAATATTCCTGTTTGTAGATTACTGAAAGGACTGTGAACCCAACACTGTCTGCATGAATCTATTCTCCTGGTTATTTAAATCCAGCTTCTGTTCTGTTGTAGAAGGGTGACCATGGTCTTCAGTGGTCTGTGGGATCCGAACCTTTAACCCTTTCATCATTCGTTCATCTATGACTTGGAGCAGGTTGATACTGACCACAGAGCTGCAGTTCCTCAGGTGTCGTAGCTCCTGACGGCGTCTCGTTGACGTGTCAGAACCAAAGCTACAACCTTTGACCCGTCAGCGGTTCAAACATCATTATGATGTTATTAGTTCTCTCTCTGAAGCTGCTGTGTAACCAAAACAGGAAGCACTGTTTGTTCAAGTCTGTGGGGGCGGAGCCAACCGCCCCATTTCCTCTTAGTGTACGGCTGATAAGACTGCTTCAACCTCTGACTCAACACACTTTATGTCTCTGCCTGTGCCAGCAACACGTCAACTATAATACAATAAAAACAAGAATATACAACACATAAATAAAATACATACAAAGGTTGTGGAGGAATGGAGGAAAACTGTGTTTAAGTTTCATCATGTGTCATCTGGTTAGATCTCTGAAGCTAAGCAGGTCTGGTCCTGGTTAGTAGATGGATGGAGACCACTGAGAATTCCAGGGGCCACAGTGGGCAGCAGTCACTCCAGTGGCATCTGTCATTGTGTCCTTGGGCAAGGCACTTTACCCACATTGCCTAGTATGAATGCAGTGTGTGAGTGAGTGTTGGTGGTGGACGGAGGGGCTGATGTGATGGCGCACTATGGCAGCCTTGTTTCTGTCAGTTTACCCCAGGGCAGCTGTGGCTACAATAGTAGCTTACCATCAATAAGTGTGGAGTGAAAGAATTATGCCTTAATTCTGTAAAGCGCTTTGAGTTTCTATGATCAAGCGCTATATAAAATCCAATGCATTGTTATTATTATTATTGTTGTTCACCTGAAAAGAAAAACTTAAAATAACAACATTTGGGGGAATATGAAACGACCGCTGCACTGGCTGTCCAAAAAAAAACAAATGGAGCTCAAACGACCGCAATAATTCACCAAAAGAGCTTTAAAAGCACAAAAAAAACAAAACAAAATTAAATAAATCTCACAATTTAATTTAAAAAATACACAAAAGGACCAAAAAAGAGTGGGGAAATCCTCTTTTCTTATCAGTCATAAAAAAACAAGTGTAAGCTGATTTTGAAAAGTAATATAAATGATGTCAAAAGGAATACGAAACGACTGCTGCTCAGACTGTCCAAAAAACAACAAAATTACACTAAAAGTTATCAAAAAAAAGCAATAATACACAAAAACAGCTTTAAAAGGACAAGGGAAACAATATAATTCAATAAAGCTCACAATTTAATTGCAAAAATACACAAAAGGACCAAAATAGAAACATCAAAATATAGAAAAACTACAACAAAAATCTCAGAGGTGGGAAATCATCTTTCCTTTTCCGTCACAAGAAAAAATAATGAGTGTAAACCAATTTTGAAATGTAATATAAATGATGGCAAAAGGAAGATGAAACAACTGCTGCTCAGACTATACAAAAAAAACAACAAAATTACACTAAAAGTTATCAAACGGAGCTGAAATTACGGCAAGAAAACACAAAAAGAGCTTTAAAAGGACAACAAAGAAAAAAAATTACAATAATTGTTAAATTTGATTGCAAAAATACACAAATGGATAAAAAAAACCCATCAAAATATAGAAAAACTACAACAATACAACAAACAAATACTATAAAAATCATCTTTAATTGTCTGTCACCAGCAAAAAAAGAATAAGTGTAAATTGATTTTAAAACATAATATGAATGATGACAAAGGACCATGTGGAGAAAACCTTTTTTTTTTTTTAGTTCATTGAAATTCAAAATAATTGGTCATTGGAGTCTGTTTCTGTGGATCTCTGACATAAATACAGAATAAAGAGAAGTGAAGCTTGACCTGAGGCTGAGCGACTCCTTCCACCGGAGCAGGTCACTGATGGTGGAGACGAAGCCCAGGAAAGTTCCCTGAAAGACAAACAAAGATGGCCGTGTTTTAGACGACATGATTTGTTGTTTGACTCATAAACCAAAGTCCTGTTTTTTATCTTTACAGTTCAGTATTATTATGGCCCTCGACCCTGAAGGCTTCACGTTTTAACAACAAGCACCAAAAAACCTCCTATAGTTTACATTTATAAAAGGATGCATCCGGAAGGAAGATTATTGCATTCGCAGAATATTTTTTTTGTATTTGTTTTTTCTGAATTGATGAGATAAAAATCAGTGAACAAAAAAAAAAAAATAGCCCCATTTTTCTGTTTTTATAGGAAATATTTTTTGGTTTTTCTGAATTTATGATAACATTTGTAATAGGAAATCATTATAGCGATAATACAACAGGAAATTATTTTATTTACTTTTTCTTCTTCTATGAAAAATATTATTTATAAGTAAGTGCGCAATGACACCTCCCTTCAAAATAAAAGCAATACAAACAGAACATATTTCTTTCATTTTAAAACTGTGACTGTGTGAAGAGATCAGGGTTGGGGTCAATTACATTTTCAATTACAATTACGTCTTCAATTATCCATGTTCAATAACAACTCAATTATGAGTATTTTGACCAGCATTTGTTCCAATAACAATTCAAATTAAAATTATTATTTTCCCCCTGAAAGTCAATTACAATTATGTTCTCAATCAATAAAGTTGAATTACAATTAATCATAATTACTGAGCCTTTAATAAATAACCCCATTCATCTTGTGTTAGCTTTCTGTTAGCATCTCTAACTCTAACTGGTCTGTTCTGGTTTTGACCCATGTCTTAAATCAGCTGTAAAATACACTAAAAACATTATGTATTGTCTTTTTATATTTTCATCTCTTGGTTACCTTGTTGGGCTTCCTTATCAATGAAAAATATTGGTATTAATATTCTTCGTGTGGGTGTCTTTTTCTTCAAATATTAAAATTATCTCAACACACACAAAAAAAGCGAATATTTTTCCATTTTTATGCTTTACTTTATACAACCTTATTCACCCCAGTTTCAGTGTGCTCATCATGTTTAACTAGTTTTTAGGGTCTTATGATAGCCTTACCTCAATTACAACTCATTTATGATTACAACAGCAATAGATTTTTTCAAATACAATTACAATTACGATTAGGTCATAATTGCAATTAATTATCAATTACGCGATTACAATTATAATTGACCCCAACCCTGGAAGAGATTGACACACACACACACACAAAGTCATGTGCACGTAAAAAAAATCCCTCTTCAACAGTCATCAAATCACTCTGTTGCTATGACGATAACCGAAAGCTCAGGGGATTACCTTGACGCACTCAACCGATCAAGACACGCACACACACACGCACGCACACGCACACAATGAGTGGGATGAAGGTTTTATATCTTTTCTTGATTGCAATAAAATTCCCACTTTAGATTAAAATCTGCTTTAGGTTCTTTATTTTTTATTTTGTGTCTCAGCATGTAGTTGCTGCCTGTTTGGGTTTTCTCACAGTTTAAATTTAAATAAAAGAACATTTATTCTGGTAACTAATGAAATTACTTTAGGAATTATCATCATTTCTACAAGGAAACACTTCCAGGATAGAGAGAACCAGTAAAGAAGTGGTTTAACCTTTCAAAGTAAAAGCCAGCTGGTTTCATTTGGGAGCCCCGCCAGGACCATCTATTGGTTTTATAACCATAGGCGGAGTTTGAGATTCTGGCCGGGGGGGGGGGGCAAAAGAAAAAATAGAATTAAATATATAGACCATCTTGAGATTCGTGCCAACCACCATGTGTAACATATACAATAATGCAAAAAAGTGGTTTAACGCATCATTTAATGTTGTGAATTCATGATGAAATCTTTCTGCTTCATTGTTGCTGCAGTACCATAGATGAACTGCTGGGTGCAGTGTTGCTTCACCATTTACACTGTGAAGAAGAATTGCGCAACAGAAGAAGAACCAACCTAAAGTCTCAAAAGTTTGGAACCATTTCACTGAAAACATATACTACACACTTGACGTAGAACTATCATCAGTGACATGAACCTAACAGTAATATGTCAGAATCAAAACAGTACATGTACAATAGCTAAATTAGACAAAACATGTGGTGGGAGATATAATGAAAATTACACCGGCATTCAAAACTGAGAGCGAGTGTTCTGCTCAGACGATAGGGCACTAACAGGTCTCTAAAATACACAGGAGTTTGATCATGTAGAGCTTTGTATGCTAACAGGAGGATTTTAAACTCTATTCTAGATTTTACAGGAAGCCAATTAAGGGAATCCAATACTGGAGAAAAATGCTCTGATTCATGGTTTCTCTGACTTTTATACGTTCTGCTGTGGGCCGAATTGGATGCTGGAAAGGGTCGTATTTGGCCCCCGGGCCTTCAATCTTTATTGTCAGCACCGTAGAAATATACCGTTAAATTTTGGTGGAACAATCTTTCTCGATGCCAACACCCATTCCACCAATTCCGGAGATTACAAGAATAATTTTCTTACTTCTTTCATGTCATATTTTTATGTTTTGTTCTACCATGGGGAGGGAGAGGTATCTCCCCAAATAAGGCCCTTTTGAGATATGGCCGTTAACCTATAAGAGATGCTAACAGAAAGCTAACACAAGCTTTCATTGTACTTGTACAATTCATTGCACTTGAACTTTAGTAATTGAGAATGTAATTGTAATTGACTGTCAAGCAAAACAACTTTATTGCCATGAGAAAGCATGCCACACGAAAAAGATTAAATGTAAAAAAAAAATTGCTACATTTTGGATGTGCAAAACAATAAGATAAAATAATAAAATAAAAATAAAAATAGAATTTCACTATATATACTCGATGTGGAACAAAATTTACAATTACGTTATGAGTGTTATAAAAGGGGAAAAGGTTATGAACAGAATTTTACATATCAATATACACACATGCATTCAGTTGCATAAGTACATACAGTACATATATACATACAGTACATGTACACAAAAACCTACATATGTATATATTCATACATGCATGGGCAAACTGTATATATAGATAGTCTGCCCGTGCATGTATGAATACAGACTTTCTACGGGGGACAATGCACTAGGACTATTCAAAAAGAAGACAAAATGAATCTCGCTGGAACTATTACATGGGAGTTGTAATTGAACATGGATAATTGAAGACACAATTTTAATTTCAAAATATAATTGACCTCAACCCTGGCAAAAAGTATCCAGATGTTTGATGCACTGCATGCAGTCCCTTACCTGTCCAGAAGGAGAACTGGTATCGCCTCCTGGTGGATGGAAGCAGTCGACGCACGCGCTCCATGCACTTTGCATCTCAAGATTAGAATAAAAATAACAATGAACCAATAAAGATCCTCCCTGTTTAGTTTGTTTTTGAGGTAAACACTTTCCTACTTCCTTCTTTTAAAGCCTCGACTGCCTGGACATGAAAAAGCAGGAAACTAAAACACCTTCACACTCATATAATTAAAAAATAAAATCCAAACAGAGGCTTGTTTCAGAAAAAAAAAGAAAAAAGTGTGTTTAAAATCTTCAGTTTTTCCAGTTTGGAAACACTGAGTAGGAATGTCCAAATAATCAATGACGTTCATTCACTCCTAACCAGACCATCACAGACCATAACACACTAACACACACCATCTCACACCAACTGACGTTCACTGGTTATCAACTGTCAATGGGATTAAAAACGCTCGTCCCTTTGCATCATGGGAAATGGAAGCCGAGGAAATTTCATCTGAAATGTGCACGTGTCATCCAATCACACATCTCTCTCTCTGTGTGTGTGTGTGTGTGTGTGTGTTGGAAAGCTGCCATACACGAAAGCACCCTCAACAATAATCCTCTTAATACATTTTTCTGGCACACACACACACACACACACACACACACACACACACACACACACACACACACACACACACACACACACACACACACACACACACACACACACACACACACACACACACACACACACACACACACACACACACACATAAAAGCACCAAAAAAAGCTTGTAGCAGATTCCAGGAAATATTTTATGTTCCACTCACAATGCATCATGGAGCGGTTGAGTATGACTAGTGTTCGAAATCGCATACTAACGTACTACTCATACTAAGTCTGACATCAAAATACGAGCGTACGCAAGAAATATTTGGATGTATACTATATGGAGACATTTTTTTAAGTGTGCACGGTGGGCTAGTATAAAAGCAACACACAGGAGGTTATAAGCTTTTTCACACTCTGGAAGTGCGCATGCGTGACGGGCTAGGGTCATAGGTCAAGAGGGACAAAAATGTCAACACAACGCTGTTTGTGTTACAATGAGTATTTAGATATTCAGTTGTCTGTGTGTTCCTCAAATATCTCTGCGAATCCGGATCAAACTGACCTGAGAGTTTCAACATGGCTGCCGCTTGGTTCAATAGTGTGCAACGTCGGATTTGTTTGGACTGCAGTGATACCGTTAATTCATTATTTCATAAACTGGTCCAAAAAAACAGAGCAACCACAATCACGTGCGAGCCAGAGGCAATCGCTGCGCGCGCTCTCGCTCTCTCTCTCTCTCTCTCTCTCTCTCTCTCTCTCTCTCTCTCTCAATTCAAAACAGCTTTATTGCCATGAGAAAGCATGCCACACGAATAAGATTAAATGTAAAAAAAAATAGGTACATTTGGGATGTGCAAAACAATAAGATAAAATAATGAAATTTCACTATATATACTGTATGCGAGTATTTGCGCTTTTATTCATAATGGATGAGGAGTGACAAAAAAAAAAGTGCCTGGCATAATCTATGGTTAGCTGAATGTGTATAAAATTGATAAATATAAATTGTATATTATATTGTTTATTATTATACATGATAACTAAACATATATTAATGGTAGTGATAATGTGAGATGGTGAAAATACACAGAGAAGAACCAAATATACTGTATCGCCTATTTCTAATCACTTGAATCTCACCATTATTTTGGCTTTTTGTTAAGTACTGTACATCATAAAAGTGCAATGTAGACCCTTTGATTGTTTGTAAACATTGTGACGTAATTTGTTGGGCGGGGCTTAGCCTGGAGGCAAACCACGATAGATGACTTACTCGCGTTGTTAGACAATGAGGAACGACGTAGCAACGTGGCGGCCATCTTACCTCAGACAGCTGGCCCCGCTCATTACGTCGACGTCAATGGAGCATGTACTATTTAAATAACCATAACTTACTCAATTTTCAACCATTTTTTAAACGGCGAGCGGAAATTTCAACATGTACAAGCATCCTATGTCATCCCTACGTATAATAAGGTTTGTAATAAGACAAACCGTTTGTAAATCCGTCAATATTTCATCGAGTTGAGGGTATTTTTGTTTAAACTGATCACTCACCTTCCAACAGCTACAGTAGAGCACGTCGGAATGTCGGAACGTCAGTTGTCTGAGGAAAGATGGCCGCCGTTGAGCTACGCTGGTGAATCCCGCTTGCGTCAGCTAGTTTGTATATGTCTATGCTTTAGCCAGCGGCGTTTCCTGTTTTTGCCTCCAGCCACGTCACTCGTGACGTAGCAATTAAGGGGTCAATACCTAGAAAACTTTATGGAGCCTCAACAATTTACTTATTTAAAATAAATAAATACAAATAAATTATTAATTAGTATACTCTGTAAAAATTGGATTTATCAATTGATCGTTTCTTTAAAGACACAATAACATTTTCAGTTTATCACTGATTTGTGAAGTTTTTATAATTAACATTTTCAGACTACATGACTACTTTTAATTAATTAATTTACAAATTTGAAGGAAATGCACAAGATGGACAGGTCATTTCATTTGCAGATTTTCTTTGTGTAATCTTGCTCCTTTTTTCTGTGTGTGTATAATTATCATTATTAGTGTTGTTTTTTGTTTTGTTTTTTAAACACACCGCTCTTTGCCGTTTATACTATACTGATATTATACTTTATTAAACCCCACGGTGTTCAATAAAGTATTTTCTGATTCTGATTAAGTGAAACAGCGCTGATCAGCTGATTCATGTTTACAAAGTGTGACAACCTGGCTCTCCGTTCAAACTACAGGCAAAACCGGATTTTTCAGCTCGTGAGCAGCATTAGCTTTAGCAGCTAACTCGGTCTTTCTGCCTTGGACGCTGATGCCACGTTTTCACCAAAAAAAAAAAAAAACTTTGAAAGAATCAACGATCCAACGGGAAAAATCATCTAAATCTCTGTCAGACTCGCTTCCTACAGCCGTGGTGAGTTTATCCCTCTTGACCTTTGACCTAATGCGGAAGTGCTGAACCAGAGCGAGAGTGTGAAAAGGCTTATTTTACACATTTGATATTGATAATAATTTTGAAATTACATTTAATATATAATTATCATTATATTTCTAATAATTATAATGTAATAAAATCAACAAAATGTAAAACTAATTGATTTTTTAGTATATATTAATTTAACTTATATGTGGGTGCGTACATTATCTGGTTCAGTTTATGTTGCCTCACGTATTTCAGTCACATTTGTAGTCACTCTGCTTTCGTTTGCGTTTCGTCTTATTTCACTTAGTTTACTTTGAAAATCTTTTTAGTCGATAAATCAACACTGGCCGACATCTCCCCGCCCCTCCGGTGCGCGCTGGAATTCAGACCGAGCGTTCCCAGGCAGGAAGAAAAGTTCGCTCGTTACTTCCGGGTGTGTTTGATTGTTCCTTCCTTTAAAGTTGAGAAAGATGAAGAACTGAAACTTGGGGAGGAAATAGTTTGATTGAAGGTATAAGTGTGTGTGTGTGTGTGTGTGTGTGTGTGTGTGTGTGTGTGTGTGTGTGTGTGTGTGTGTGTGTGTGTGTGTGTGTGTGTGTGTGTGTGTGTGTGTGTGTGTGTGTGTGTGTGTGTGTGTGTGTGTGTGTGTTATTAATATTTACATTAGTGTGACTCTATGTCCTCCTAACTCATCTTTGAATATTCAAAAGTAAAAACTGTTTTTATGACTTTAACAAACGTTTAGATTTGAGGACAAAGCAGAGGAAGAACTGAATGATGATGATGATGATGGAGGGTGAGCAGATTGAAGCCATTAAAGATGAAGACACTCCTGAGGTGAGATTCCTTCTTTGTTTACCTTATTTGGCCTCCAGAGGGCGACGTTGTTTTTGTTTACACCTAAAGTCAGACTAAAAAATACTGCGGGGTTTCTTTGTTTTATTTTCAAGATTTTTGCACCTTAACTTTTGCTATACCTCATTGAAATTAGTTTATTTAATTGAAAACTAATGATTAAGTACAAAAAAAAATAAGAAAAAAGGGGAAAAAGCACCAAGAGAAGAATAATTACAGAAAGTTCATGTTTATATAGGCTACATTTATTCAGACCACTTTTTTCAGGAAATTAACTTTGATCTCCTGACAAGTTTTGACTATCAGCTGCCAGTCTTCCTCAGAGGCGTCTGCAGATTGCTTTGATAACTCCTTATGAGTTTTTCCTGAAAAAGTCACCTAAATTGATACAACCATAACATATTCAAAAATACGTTTTTTGACTTTCTCAGAGGTGTCTGCTGATCACTGTGATGTGTCCTTATGAGTTCTTACATGAAAAGAAGTTGTCTGAATTAATAAAACCTTAACATATTATTCAAAAAGAAGACAAAATTAACTTTTTAGAAAATTTCCCGACGCGTTTCGACTGTCAACTGCCAGTCTTCTTCAGAGGTGTCTGCTGATCACTTTGATGTCTCACATACTTCACGTATCATTTATACGTGGAAGCGCAAACCAGGTCACGTTAATGTTCACATTTCTCACTTTCTCATATAAAATCTGTGGCCCACTTCACATTAAAGACGTTCGTATTTGTCCCTGTGAAATGAAATGAGTTTCACGGCCTTGAACTTGAGCAAAAATAGTCTCACAGGTGTTAACGAAGTGTGTGGTTGCCATGGTAACTTCCGCCCTTTAGAGGCTTAAGACGTTTGCAGCTGTGAATGTGAGACACCTGCAAAAGGACGTGATAGTTGGAAAGAAAAAAAGCGTTATTTAGACGTGTTGGGCAAAGTGTGTCTTCACTGGTTACAATTTACATGAGCACAACATTTTACATTAGAGATTATCATAAATTATTAATAGTCATTAAAATTCTGGTCCAAGCGAATTTTAATCAACACTTAAATATTGTTCTGCATAGAAATTAGTGATGTTCCGATACAGTTTTTTAATTTCCGATATGATACAGATATTGCAGCCTTCTCGTCCCATCGTCAAACCCTAAACCCCTGTTTCTCAATGGTATTGGTATGAAGACACAAACTTAAAGCTCTATTAAAGATCATACATAAGAATATTAAAGAAAATGTGGAGAAAAGCACATTAAAAAACCTAAATAAAGAGGAATTGGGTAGGACCCAATGTAAACATTGTACCAGAATCAACCCAACGTGGCTGTCCCCAATAGATTGTATTTTAATAGTTCAAATATTAAAGTTATCAAATCTTTCGTATAATTTCTAATACATTAAACACATTTTTTGTTTTCTATATTTCCACTACAGGTGTCCTTTAAATGTCGTATGCAACCAAAATCAAGAAAATTGTTTAAATTGTAATAAAATTGTGCATTTAAATATAACATTTAAAGCCAATGTCATGAGATTGTGTACAGATTGTATTTGTGGTGTTTTCCAACAGGAACCAAAGTGTAATCACTCCAGCCCCGAAGCGACAGCTGCTCCCTCTGAATTCCCCCCAGAGGTCAACAGTGGACCTGTTGAACAGACTGGAGGTAAATCTTTGAAAGTCAGATTTCCTTTGATGTTTTCCATTGTTTGAACTCTAACCTTTAATCCATCCAAACCCTTAGAGCTGCCGGTGACACCATTGAAACCACTCAGCGGCCCCGTCATCATTCCAGGCAACAAGAACCAGGCCAGCGAGAAGCTGGAGAGAATCCGCAAGTGGAGCATAATCACGTACAAGGTGGGCGGAGTCAAAGCTGGCTTTTTTAACCTTTGTTTTGGATTCAAATAGTGATGTCGTGATACCACTATTACCAGCACCGGTACTCAGATTTGTGTTCTCAAAGATACCAGTTACCTATACGAGTAGGGGCTCCAAAAATGACCTTAGTTTCATTTATTCAGACAATTTTTTTTCAGGGAAATGAATAAATAAAACCTTAACATATTATTAAAACAAGAAGACGAAATGAACTTGCTGGAATTGCCAAAATTTTGTTTATGATTTTGAATGAAATATGAGCAAATTTTGACGTATTTTTTTGTTTGCTACACTTGCTAGACATTCAATCACTCGGTTCATGGTGGAAATACTTTGTAAATGTGTGATATTGTCTCGAAACATACATGCAAGGTAAATTCATGTAAAATTTGGGCCTGACTTTAAATAAGGAGGTGGAACAAGTTAGCTTTTTCTATTTTAGAATATGAACTCCATATTATTATTAAATTGTTATGATGCTCTTCTCGAAATGCTTCCACACATTTGACATCACTCCATTTTCTACAACTTTATTTGGAACACCAAGAAATGTATTTACAAAATTACGGACATTCTTCTTTCACCAAAACACTTTCTCATTAATAGAAAAGAAATGAAATCTGTCGAGTTTAAAATGACGTCTTATCAACAAAAATCCGAGTGTGCGCCTTTGTAATTGACCTGATCCTGATCCCAGCATAGATCTGGGATCTGGGAACGTCCCTTGCTTCTAATGGTCTTATTTCCTTGCAGTGCACCAAACAGACTCTGTCGGAGAAATTCGGCCTTGGATCACATACGGTGGACCTGGAGTTGGAGCCCCGCCTCGAAGTCCTCAAGGAGAACCGGCTGCGTTATAGTCACATGACCAAGCTGGCGCAGACACTGGCCAATCAACTTGCTCAGTTCACGGTGACCCAGAAGTCACTGGGTGATGCCTTTACCGACCTCAGCCTCAAATCCCCTACACTACATGTAAGTCTTAAAAACAGTTTGTTTTTTTTAAACATTCATTGATTAAAAACCATGTGACTCCAGGTGGAGTTTGGCATGAACGCAGACGCACAGAAGTTTTTGTCCAAGAATGGCGAGACCTTGACCATGGCCATCAACGCCTTCTCATCCAACATGAATACCCTGGTCAACAAAACTATCGAGGACACAATGATCAACGTGAAGCAATACGAGACAACCAGGTAGGACGTCCGTGCACACAAGACGCCTGATACACCAGACAACAGACTGAATGCCCAAAATTCCATGACTTTCAGGGTTGCCTACGACGCATACCGAGTCAACCTGGAGGAGCTGAACTTGGGGCCCAGAGATGCTGTGACTTTACCTAAACTGGAACAAGCTCAGATAGACTTCCAGAGTCAGAAAGAGAAATATCAGAAGATCAGAGATGATCTGAGTGTCAAAATGAAGCTGCTGGAGGAGAATAAGGTGAGGAAGAGAAACCTCCGATACATTCTTGATGATCAACAGATGATGGGAAATTTGTCAGTTTTTGGTTTAAACGTAGTAAAATAAAGAATTGTAACTGTTGTTTACATTAAATTAGACTGTGTGTATATGAGAAACACCTGAAATGTTATAGATTACCAACTTGGTAAAGGTTTTTCTCTTTGAACCAGGGGCGCCCCGATTTATGTTTTTGCTGGTGGGTGCTCACTACGGTGTGCGGATTGATCCAAAAATATTGATAGCATTGATATCAACATTAGGATTGGTATTGAATGTTACCGCTTTTTAACCCCTTTCTTTACCTAATTCTTAGTACTTTCTCTGTCACATTTTTGCCCCTTTTCAACATTTTTGGCACTTTTTCAGATTTTAACTTCCTTTTGCCAATAAATACCACTTTTTTGTCACTACTTTTTGATACTTTAATCTAATTTTTGTCCTTTATTTAACCATTTATTATTCAAATAAGCTACCTTTTGCCCAATACATAACACTTGTTTCTTATTTTACCTCTTTTTATTTTGCATTTTTGCCCTTTTTCACTATTGTTTTCCACATTTTGTTAATTTAAACTACCTTTTACCATAACATACCACCTTTTTTGCCAATTCTTTTGGCACTCTTGACTGTTTAATGAAGGGAGCAGTGTTGCGGTTCAGTTACAATTCTTACAATTCATCACTGGTCACTAACTTTCATCGGCTCCCGGTGTTGAGTCAGCCCCATCCTTGCTCGTCTCTTGGCCCAGCAGCAGCAGCAGCAGCGCTAACAACGCTGCTGGGTGGTGTTTCTAGCGACTCTATCTTTTTGGCCAGCTGTTTCTCAGCAAAACCCGTGCATTTGTCCTCTTGTCCATTTTTCCTGACTAGTTAAAGTTAGCAAACAGTTTACCCGTCACTCCAATGAGGTCCCACACCCCAGCCTGGCTCATGTACTGATTGACAGCATTGTCAGTCAGCCGATGATTGATTGACAATGACAAACAATGAACCAATAATGTGTTCATGGCTGCTGGAAACACACTGCTAGCCAATGATGAGTGATTAGCCGGCTCATTAGGAGAGAATTTAGAAAAGGGAGAAACTTGCACCGCCCCACATAAGTCGTCTGATAAGTCATGTAAAAAAAAAAAAAAGGTTACGAACCAGACCGGCCCACCTTGGGTCGACGGCCCACCGGGACACTGCCCCAAATGTCAGATGGCCAGTCTACCCCTGATTATTAGGTAGCGGGGGAGTGGTCATTAGCACTAGTGTAGGCTGCCTGGCACACGTCGACGCTCAGCCATCTACATGGGTGCTCGGACCCCGAAGCACTCAAGAAATCGGTGCCTATGCTTTGAACAAATATGGAATAACCAACTGTTTTGTTCTCCACAGGTCAAAGTCCTCCACAATCAGCTGTGGCTGCTTCACAGTGCAGTTGCTGCTCACAGCTCCTCGTGTCACCACTTCATGGACCAAAACACGCAACAAGCCAACAAACAGCTCAGTAACCCCACCATGGTCCCCCCCTCCTGGCTGGAGGAGAGTTGACACAACCAAAGAAAGGAAAAAAATGTTACCACGTAAAACGTACCAACGTAAGAGTTGCGACGGGTGTTTGAATATCATCATATGGGGGAACTTTTGGGTGGATTGAACTTCAAATTGTGGAGAATAAGGAATGTGGGATACTGAGAATGGTTCTGGATATTTGTGTGAAGTTTGGTGTCAAAGTGTTTGGGTGGATGTTGAGTTCTGGAGTAAAAATGTTTGGGTGTAGACTTTTCTACAGGTTTTGAGATGTGGGTAATTTTATACAATGTTGTGAACTCAGGTTTCTGACCTGAAATTAGAAAGGTGCTTTCTTTTGTATAATTTCTTTTTGAACGCACATTGTCATATTTCTTGTGTTGATTCGTGTTTAGCTCCTTTAAAGTTGCTCAGTCTCAAGAATCTAGTTTTGTCATATTGCAACAGATCACTTAATCACAGGTGATAAAACCGGATTCTACGAACATGGCCTTTGTCGCTAACTTTTGGCTGTTTCTGAAAAGTCCAGAAAAGACATAATATGGTTTGAGTAGAATGTGCAAAGACATCAAATGTGCCAAACGCTTATCTTTTTATGGACCGGTCACACTCGCAGTTTTGCTGAACTGAGAAACCTAGAAACCTCAAACCCCTCTTTGTCTCGCTGCGTTGGAGAGCAAATCCATCCTAATCTTCTGTGAGGCTCTAAGCCTTTCTTTGAACTTAAAAAATCCTCCACTGCTGTCGTCACAAACTCACTCAAAGCATTTCAACTCCACTGTTGAGTAACAGTGTCTTGAACTCGAAGGAACTCCTTGAGATAAACAGGAGGTCTTGTTTAGTTTGAAATGTGACAACAATGTGCTGCCTTATTTTTCTGTTTTCTTTTGTCTTTTAGACAAAAAAGCTATAGTTGTTGTCTACTTGGTGGACGCATTAGAGGATAAATATAGTTTATTCAGAGGGATAAACTACGGTTTGGACTATAATTTAGTAGAAACCATAAAACAGCCCCAAATGAACAAAAGTTGACTCAAAAAACTGAAAAAGACACTAATCTTCTCCATAAAGAAATGTAACACATACTTGAAAGAAGAGAACTAAACTGTACCACAAAACATGGATGACTTCTTAGACATCAAGGCTTAGTCTTACTCGTGTCCAATAAATAGATATAAACATACAAAAAGGGCCCTTAACCTAAAAACAGAACAGGCGGAAGAATTTTGACAATTAGTGTTACTTATTCTCAAAAAGAAACACGCCATGGACATAAAAAAACACAAGAAGGGGATAAAAAACTAACACAGACATAAATCTACTCCAAAGAAACGTTACACATTAGACGAAGTCAAGCTTTGTATTTGTAAAATGTACCCGAAGACAAAACCTGGGTAAGACTTCTGAGATATCCAGGCTTAGTTTGATTCCAATATGAAACAATCCATGGATACCATAACAAACAAACGAAAAATTACTAAATGTATATTATTCCTCAATAAACCAAAGTTCACTAGGGTTACCTCAAAAATATTCCTGCACTCAGACCAAACCTTTATTGCGTCACCTGATGATGTACAACTATATATTCTTCTCTTTGGTCAAACTGGTTTAATTTCTTTATGTTGTCTTTTTTTGTTGTTGTGTATTTTACCTCACCAGCTTTGCAATGACTGGAACCTTTGTGCAATAATATTCAAAAGACTTCTTTGTTTAGGCAGCGCTTTAAGTGTGTGTGTGTGCAACACCTCAAATATGGAACTATGTAGTCAATGAAGTGCCTGATGTAGAATTAAATTTAAGGATTGACTGTAATCTCCATCTTTTCTCTGAAAGTGGACAAACTTTAGCAATCGAACCCTTGTCAATGCCAAAGGAGCAACTTGCAACTGGTATCATACTCTTCAGTTCAAGATGCCAATATGATTAAGACAATGTCAAGACGGCCAATGATTGACTTTTCGTCTTCCCCAAGAAGGCGTTTGTCATTGTTGTGCCGACCTTTTTAACCTGTTGTACTACAGTAACTTTTTTTTTGTCATATCATGTGTACCCCCTTTATCGGGACGACCATGGCTCAGTGGTAGAGTGGGTTGTCCAGTAACTGAAGGGTTGGGGGTTCAAATCCCACTCTAACCGAGTCATTGTCGTTGTGTCCTTGGGCAAGGCACTTTACCCACATTGCCTTGTATGAGTGAGTATAAATTGTGCATGAATGTTGGTGGTGGTCAGAGGGGCCGTAGGCGCGAAATGGCAGCCACGCCTCTGTCAGTATGCCCCAGGGCAGCTGTGGCTACATTGTAGCTTACCACCACCGGTATGACTGTGTGAGTGACTGGTGTGAATGAATAATGGTTCCTGTAAAGGGCTTTGAGTCTCCTTGAAGAAAGCGCTATATAAATCCAAGCCATTATTATTTATCTGTAATTGTATGAGTTGTATTTAGTTTGGGTTTTCCAATTTCCGATTAAGTTCCTACGTACATTCCTACCTAATTTCTCTCTTAAATATTTAACAAATATTTTTTTTAAACTATTCTTCTAGTGGTTAGCTCTCCTGTGACCTTTCTGTCTGCCTTCTACAATTTAAAAACATGTATGTTGAGTTAATTGGAGTCTCTAAATTGCTGAATGAGTGTGTGGTGTCCTATACAGGGTACAGTATACCCGCTGGAGACTGGCACCACTCAACACCCGTGACCCAGAGTGGAGGAATTAAATTATTGATGAATTAAAGAAAAAGCTTTAACATCATCCAAATGACAATCATCAGTGTACATTAATGATCAGGAAAACAATGGCACGGTTAGATTCAACTTAAAGGGAGTCCTTGGTTTTAATCCCTGACCAGAGGAAAGGGTTTAGAAACGTTAGATCTCAATCATTTATAGGGAAAGGTTTTTAAAAGATAGGGTTATAATTAAAGCCTTAATGCACAGATATGCATGTGCTACTTCAAAAAGTGCAAAGATCTAAAAAAAACATTTTTGAAATTGTTTAAAAGCCATAGAAATCAAGTGAATAAGTTCTCACATGTCTGATATTGTGTTTGTATTTGTTTCATACCAATAAAAGTTCTCCTACCTAATTTTTGGGTTTTTCAGTGACACACTGTTGAAATAGGTGAAAAAGGAAAATATTTGGTTTTCAGAGTGGATTATTTTGAAATATTGCATATTCGTCTGCAGATGGAGAAGTTTTCATGTCGGGTTCAGTTTGTGGCTTTGGTTTCTCTGACTCTTGAATAGACGAGTAATTACTCACCAGGTAACAGCCACACACAGCCGTCTCCTGTTTTGTTACCACGATTCTCTCCGTGTGTGTGTGTGTGTGTGTGTGTGTGCTTAGATCAAGGATTATGTTTCCAAACCGTTTGATTCTCTATACACAAAGATATGCTGACCCCGCCTCCAAACCCCAACCATTTATTTTAATTTGTCTCATAAAACAAAACCAAACTGAGTTGTTTTTTTTTAGAGCTGTTTTTGCTGTTATTTTTTTTGTCATCATATTTTATTTCATATTTCCAGAATGTGATTTTTTAATTTGAATCATGATGATGTTTTTTTTTTTTTTAACCTCAGACTGAAACTATTCAAATTTCGATGATAAATGTGTATGTTCATGTCATTTTATATTAATTACAACATAATTTTAAGACACACTCAGTGAAGAGAGAGAAAAAAAAAACATGTACATGAGACTAAAAATTATTGATATACAAAAAAAAAAAAAAACAAGTTTCAAAACAAAACTATTAAAGTTGATTCTAAGAGGGGGAAAAAGCTGACAAATAACAAAAAAAAAAGTGAAAAATGACATCAATCATAGAACCTCATTATTTAGGACACATTTTAGGAAATATTCTTCAGTTCATTTATTTAGAACACTGATTGTTTTCTTTTTTTACAAAAATATTTAAACTTACTCAAAACATATATTTGCTTATATTTCTTAGCTTTTTTATTTGTTATTTTTTATTCACATTTAGTCAATCCATAGCATGGTCAAACAATAAGGAACAGTACAAAAACATTAGCATTTAACGTTGGCATTACACGCAAAACAAATGTAACAAAACATAGATTGTATGTCTGTGCGGAGAGAAGACGTTTTTTCTGTTGAATAAGCGTTTGCTGAGCTTATCAGGGTTTTGCACACATTCAAGTTTGGGCGTGAACTACATGCAGATACCGCTGATGTTTATGTTTATTAAAAAAAAAACTTCATCTTTACCAAAATTGTCCCACAAAACACCAAACGTCATTTAAACGTTTTTTTCCCTCCATTTAGCCCAAATATAGTCGTTGAAATTACGTTATTATTGGACCGTCCAACGTAGTCCACTTTTAGCCCTTATTTAGTCGTTGAAATTTGGATTTTCACCATCAAAATTCGTCCAAATATAGTCGTTGAAATTGAGTTGCTATTTGGCCGTCCAATTTGGTCCAGATTCAACAAATTTGGTCCAATTTTAGCCCAACAATTGTCATTGGAAATAGGATTTCTCATTAGGGGTATAAGTAGCTCAACAAATGGAACCCTTTTATTTGGGCTAATTGGGACCAAATTAGCCAAAAAACAAAAATAAGAAGAAAAGGTATTGTAACAACTTCAAACATAACAGTCCATAAACATAAACCAAAAATACAAATCTGATTCTGGTACAAGTTGACTACAAGATTCTCACAATTAGGTTTTATGTTTTTACATTTACATTTACGACTTTTAATGAATTAACCTTGAGAGCATAAAAAAGGAAAGCTTTTCACTTTTCAACCACATTTATTATAACATAACGAGACGTCTAAAGAAGAACCAGAAAACAACAGATTTTCAACAAATTTTGACGACAAACAGAGGCGACAAAGTAACAAAGTACAAATACTTTGTTACTGTACTTAACTAGTTTTTCTGGTATCTGTACTTTACTTGAGTATTTCTTGACTTGACGTTTTGCTTTTACTCCTTACTTTTTTTAAAACAAACAAATATCTGTACTTACATTTTAAAAATGAGCTTGTTCCTTTTAAGACCTTTGACGTAAACATTTTCAAGTTTTTAAAAATGTTAAACTCAAAGCTGCTCTGGGTTTTATTGAGCATTTACACTTTTTTTTCTTGACACATTTTATTTACACATTATATTTACTATGAGTGCCACCGGTGTTCAGTGATTACATATTTTCCATGTACCAGTTTTCTACAATAAATAATAATTAAAAAAAAACATAGTGTTTTATTATTGAAAGGACATTTGTTTTACGTTTTACTTTTTTTTTTTCTTTTACTCAAGTAAGGGAGCAACTTCAATACTTTTACCATTCATTTTTTTATTTTTTTATTTAAGTATCTCTACTTTTACTTGAATTTGCCACCTCTGCTTTTCAACCATAATGTTGTGGGTGGGGTGTCAGTATATGTTTATGACTTTATAATGAATTAATCTATAAATTAGGATCTTTTTTTAATCTGTAATAACAGTTCTGCCTCAGAAAATGGGTTTAAATTAGTTTAAAAGGTGAAAGCTGCTAAACTATGACGCATGCGCAGAAGCTCAGTCTTCTCTCTCTCTCTCTCTCTCTCTCTCTCTCTCTCTCTCTCTCTCTCTCTCTCTCTCTCTCTCTCTCTCTCGCACGCGCACTTCATTCAGTGTGCGCGTGTCGGTCGCTCCGTGGATGCTCGTGAGGACAGATAAACTTCACTTTCCGGTAAATTCCCTCTTTTTTAACGGGACTTTGGTGGTGTGGGAGATTGTTGTTGCGTTCATTCCAGGGAGCGGGGAGTGAACAGCTGATGCAGGTGCGTTTGTTTTCTTCACTTGAATGATTTTACAGGAACAGACGGTTTATATTAGAAATGTTCTTTGGTTAAAAGCACGTTGTTCACACATGGACGTCACCTGTCAACCAGACTCTGTTCACATTAACATGAATTTTTCTATCTGAGCCTCAGTATTTTATTTAAACTCTCCAGGTGTTGTTTAATTACTGCCATCATCCGTAACACTTGGACTAACTTTATTATGTAAAAAAAAAAAAACAGTTACATAATGTAAATAAGAGTAGCATATTTAACCAACTAATTGATATATAAAATGTTATTATTCCTCTTTAAAATCTTCCTGCATTTCCAATCTTCTCTGTGTATAAAGTGTACTTTTCCACTAAAGTATCTCTGCACAGTATAAGACTCGTGCCTTTTCATTGTTGTTGCACATTTGTGCACATAAAAAGTGTTTCCAGACCAAGAATAACACATTTTTCTTAATATCTGGTCTATCAGTGTTTTATATGTTTAGTTCTTCAACAATGTTGACGTCATGTGTCAGTTTGACTGATTTGTTGGGTCTTTGTCACCAGATTTTCTTTCAAATTCAAAGAAATTTGGACAAAAACAAGGAAACATCCCAAACAAAATGTCACAAAATGGTAAAACTGACAAACAGAAATGTCAAAAGACTCCATGTAATTATCTGTTCTAATACTAATATGAGGTCATTGGGTGGAAAGAGTGAAAACGTCCACCTAAACTAAACCGTTTCCTTATTTACAGAAACACAAAGTTTTGAAAAGCAGGTCATTCTGGATTTTTCGTCTCTACTGTTTGGTTAGATCTTGTTTGTTTTTACAGACATTAGATGAAACACACATTAGAACAAACACAGCCACAGGTTTGTTTGGATTGCAGTTTACACCCATTCAGAAAGGTGATTGTTGGAGTTTAGCTGGTTATTGTCACGCAGACACCTTCACATTAAAATGTTTGCTTTGACTCAACATTTTCAAAAGAAACTCTTCAAACATTAAAAAAAAAAAAAAAAACACTCTGGAAAAATACAACTTTTAACCAACAGAGTGAAAACATTTGCACTAGGAATGCTTTCAAAGTGTAGCATAGAACAGGGGTTCTCAACCTTGGGGTCGTGAGACACTGGGAGGGGGTCCATAGTAAGTTTTCATAGTTTTCTGAACAATTTGAGCTCATTTTTTTCTTATTTTGACCCATTTTCTGCAACGACACCAAACTTGCCATTTTTAACCTATTTTCATCACTTTTTCTTGCCATATTTTTGCTCCTTTTAATGCATTTTTGCTACATTTCTGACACCACTACCTCTTTTTTAACAACATTCACAATTTGTCATGCCCTTTATTTACCAATTATTCCTAACCTATTTCTGTGGTTTTTAAAATCCCATTTCATCACCATTTTTTGCTCACTTTTGGTTGGTTATTTGGTCGGTTGTTCAGTCCATTACTTGTTTGTTTGGGTTCCACCACTTTTCCTACCTATTGTCACATATGTTGACCCATTATTTTCACTTTTAAGCTCTTCAACATCTTTTATGCTTAACCACATCCACCATTTGTCGTCATGCCCATTAACTGCCAGTTTAAACCAATTGTTCTAATGTTGACATTTCAAAAACATTTTACCACTTTTTATGGAAAAACATCTGTATTTTTATCGAACTACTTTTTAACAAACAATATGTTAACAGTTTAGAGTGAAAAGCTTTAAACAAGATTAATGATAAATACTAACATCTACCCAATAATTTAAACTTTACTACAATATAAATGCAGTTTTCTGGCTTAAGTGTCCGCTGGACACGGACATGGATTTTATGTAGCAAATTAGCTTTAGCCTTCATGCATTTATTGTATTTGAGTTTGTGATATTTTTCAGGTGGTTGAACAGATTAGTTTACAAAAACTTAAACTGTTTAATACTAACTAATTAATACTAACTAATTAGGTACTTATCAATCCACTCATGGGGGCGTGTCAACATGTGCAACACGAGCGCCCTCCCCATCTTTTTCTCGACGGCTGCTCACTTCCACGTTAAGTTAACGGAGTATTATAACGTCAACTTGTTGCTGTGAGTCTCACAGGTTGTGTGTGCCGAGCCGACACACACGAGATAACGAGCGCGCGCAGCTGACGTGACCTACGTGTGTGTCCAAACCTGGCCCGACCCGTCTGGTTTCTTCAGATATGACGTTTTTCAGTTATTTTGTGTATTTTTCTTGTAATTTTGCATATTTTTCAGTTCTTTTGTACATTTTTATTGTCCTTGTGTATCTCTTGGTAATTTTGTGTTCATTTTGGACACATTTTGTGCGTCTACTCTTGGGCGCCACACAAAGTTAGACCAATGGACGCATGTTTCTCGTGTTTGATCCGTGACGTGAAAGATGTCCTTGGTTCAGATGCTTCAGCACACCTTCAGAGGAGCTGATCTCTCTCTGGAAGTGTCGCTGAGCCTCAGACCAATGGGGATGATGGGCTCTCCGCTGGCATTTCAGCGACTGTTTGGTGAGGGAGCTGTCGCTATGGTAACCACAGAGGATGCTTTGGCAACTCCTTTTGCATCTTGAGCAACCACGTGCAGTCTATAAAACACAGCCGTGCCCGCCATCGCCCTCCCTGGAGGTTTACAGTCTGTTTCCATAGCAACGGTGCTGTCAACTTCATGGAGAAAAGAACCAACATCTTAACGGTACTGTTGGAATCAGTACTGTGACATTGCTAGTACTGTTGCACTTTGTTACCATGGTAACAACCGTTTATAATTGTTTTTTTTTTTTCAGTATAAAAAACAAGAAAATACAGATGTATACAGAATAGATTGGTATTTTCATTGTCTATTTGTTTTCATTTCCCTCCCACAATCCAGCCCCCCTCCCCCCAAAATAAAAAAAGTATTGTCGTTTAGTAAACATTGCGCGGTATGTGTAAACAGAGACCGAGACATTTCTCAACATTATACTTAGAAATGATTACTGCCGCATTAGGCGTGAAACAACAAAGGAATACGGAGTGTTATAAGGAGGTTTGGAGCGTCCATCTTCTGCAGCGAAGTCTCGTGGGATGAGGAGTTACGAGGCGCCTGCCCAAAACAATGTTCAGTGGAAACACGTTTAAAGCGCGATTATACTTTGTTGCAGAGTTTTTCAGAGATGTAACTCACTCATGACCCGAGGACAAAACACGCGACTAAAAATATAATTTTAGCATTAAGTCATTAGTTATCAGAGACAACGCCTCACTCCTCCTGACTCCAGCTGCCTTCATTTACTAATGACTTCTTGTGTTACTGTGTGAGTCATCGCCGTGTGTGTGTGTGTGTGTGTGTGTACCTGTACTAAGGTGTGTGTCCTCTCCCTCTCTGTGTTCCCTCTTGTGTGAACAAGCAGAGGTCACATGAATTAGTAGTGTAAATATTTGTCAGTCTGTGCTACACTTCTCCAACAGGTTTGTGGCGCGTGTGCGTGTCCAAACACACCATCAGCCTGAACATTACGACCAGCACAGGTGAAAGTAACGGATTACAAGTACTCACGTTACTGTAATTGAGTTGATTTATTTAAAGTCTGTGTAAAGTAATTCTGACATTTTCTTCTAAACACATTAAATAGGTCATAAATGTATTCCTTAAAACATGTACAAAGCCATTCAATCATTTATAATTAATAATGTCATTATGGAGCTATGTTTCACAAACTGTGTTCAGGATTTAATGGGCGGGTCAGAAACCATAGCCGCGTTACGCAACAGAGCCATCATTAGCATAAACCCGACCCTGCTGCTGAAGCACACCAAACTTCTGCGGCCTCCAACGGGTGAAATTTAGCCCCTAGCCAAAAACAAACCACATATTCGGACTCGGGGGGAATAAAACACGTCCACTGGTGCCACATTTTCAATAAAATGAGCACTTTTTTTGCACCGTGATTTTGTTTTCGCTTCTAGCGGGTGCATTTCTGACTCCCCGGGAAGGATGCACATATTCGGACTTCGGAGAAGACCCTTCCGCTGACACCTTGTTTGGCCCGATCCGAGTATCTTTGTAGTTTTTGGTCTTTCACACTGCTCTCTCCCATAGGGTTAGGATTAATACATGGAGGAGGTGGCGCCCTTCCTGCGTGTGGGCATGGATCCAGTGGCTCTAACTGACACGCCCCCAGCATTTAAGAGCAGAGAGAAGTGCTTGTTTTTCCATGATTTTGAGACCTCATTTTATATACTTAGCGATTTCTTTCATCTTTCAAATTTGGCTCAGTGGTCAATGACATGTTTCTGTGGTGTGACAAACTTATAACACACATTTCTGCTTTACACCAACTTTGTTTCGTGTAAGTATGTGGTGCTGTGAGCTGCTGGATACGTCACAATATCACTTCATAGCGCAATAATTTCACTCGTCCCTGCTTCTCCCTCCTTAGCTAATGGTAGCATCAGTGGCTAATCTCTCATCTAAAGGTGCACTGCTGCCACATTTCGGGCACAGTTGGTTATTACATCACATTACAACTTAGATGTTGATGAAGGACCTCCGCCAGGGTGTTTTCTTGTAATCTCTGTGATAAAACGCAAATGACCAATTATGTCGTCAATGGCACTGAATGAGTTAAACTACAGGGGAAACATTGATTTCGGATATCGTCAAAAGATATTGGATGTCCCTGTTTCTTTTGTGTAGCTCAAGAAGTATAAAACGGCAAAATATGTAAATGTATTTCCATCATCGACAAAAATTAAAAATGGTTTTAGCAGCAAACCTACATGCTAACGCCGAATGACTTTGGTTAGCACTTTTCTGCTTACAGCGAACATGGAAGTGCATCTAAATATCTAGCAAATAAACTGCAAACTGTGCAACAGATTTTCAACAATTAATCAAGAAAGATGTCGCGTCAATATTTGTTGCCTAGAAGAATGATTTACTGTAGCATTGCATGCTAACAGTTGTATGCTAACAACTAGGCTTAAATCAACATTGTGCCATCTGTTACACACTATTGCATCTCTTTAACACGTTACTCCTTCTGCAGTTGAAAAACTCAAAGTCTGGAGTTCCCTTGGTTTCATCCCATTCATCCAATCAGAGGCCAGCGTGTGAACGGGGTCAGCTCTGGCTCTTTTTTTACACCCTGGGCCATGGTGATGTCATGGCGTTTTGTTCCATATTCTGTGAACACAGAGAAATTATAACGCACAAACACACATCCTCCACACGGTCAACAAACCGCCATTGTTTCAATTTGTTCTGTTGCCGCAGCAACCAGATGCACTCTGACTGGTTTCCATGGCAGCACCTGACATCTGACACAACGGCTGAAGTAAAAACAAGCCTGCGTTAGTAAAACAGCTTCTTTTTTTTTTTGTTTACAGTGAATTACTTCATTTTTTTTTTAGATTTCTGACACTTTTAAGATGAAGTTAAGATGTTTTTAATGTTACAGCCCACATTTTTAGGTTTGTTTTCATTTATTTTCACACAGTTAGTCTCACTAAATAGCCAGAAAATTCCCCTAAACATCTAACTTTATCTCAAACATTGGTTCACTGAGACTTAATCTACAAATTTAAAATAATGAGTGGAATTTATTACTTTAATACAATGTAAATACAGTCTCCTTTGTAAAATGTAACTGGCCTCTACAGCATAAAATAATCATGTTTCAATAAAAAAAAGTTTTTTAATGAGCAATAGTACTTAGGAATGAGGAACATTTTCCAATTATTTTTAAAATTAATTGTTAAATCTTTTTGAGTTGTTCCCCTAGGGGGTACATGTACATCTGTTTGGGAACCACTGTTCTATTACATTTGTGATTATAATAAATTACTTACAATTTTGAGTCCTATTGTCTGTAAGTAAAGAATAAATGTATTTATTGTTTATAGAAAGATATTAAATGTTTGCACTTTGTATCATTTTTTTAATTTAATTTGTCACATGTGGCCTATTTATGTTTTATTTTATGTGACGTTTTTAATTAAATGAAAACTTTTTAGATCAGATAAACAGTTTTTTTTTCCTCTTTTCTTTTTTTCTGCATTAAAAAAATTTCATATATGTGTTAAAATTGTTTAAACTTTACTAAAAATGTGTCATTAGCTGAAGAAAATCATTTATTGAATGTTTCCTGGTCATAAATGTCTGAACAACATTGTTTGTTAGCATTAGTTTGCTGTTGGGGATTTGATGCATTCAGTGAAAACAAAAGTAAGCAAACAATAAAAACAGCATCAGTTCCTGTGTGTGGTCACGTGATCAACACGGCTGTTATTAACACAATGGAGTCAAAGGTTTGATGGAGGAAGTCGAACGTTCATAAATACAGTTGTAGGATTAAGTTATGTAACTTTTTTACACACACACACACACACCGGAGACTCGTCCCATGTGTGTTAAATAATTAATCTGCGCAAGAATGTTGTGCACTAGATTCCTGTCATACTGCAACAAAGCAGCGAATAAACCTGAGGCCGTCAAACTTTAAAACTTGTGTCGGACATGAACATGTTTGGCTTCCACGCCCCTTTCTTCTTCTTCTTTTTTTTTTTACATCGAGTGGTACAAAAAAAAACCTCCAAAAAACTAATAAAAAAATCTCTCTGATGCATTTGACACTGTAGACCACCACATCCTCCTGCACCGACTTCAGCACTACACAGGTCTCTGCAGATGATACAACCATCATTTGTTCTGGAAAAAAATTAAATGAACTTTTGGTAAAACTACAAAGAGAAATGACTGCTTAAAAGGTGGTTTGATATGGACAAATTATCACTTAGTATTTGTCCCAACCCCAAGGTTGAAAAATCTAGGTTTTATATATATACAAAATAATTCAGAGAAGAGAGGGAATTAAATAAAAAATAAACTTTTTTAAAAACTCTAAGGAAGGGGTATCAATCGTAGTTTGAACCCAATTTTCCTCTCTCTCTCTCTCTCTCTCAAGTACACGTACCCCCATTTGAGAAACACTGGAATCAAGAAATATTAATTTTCTGATTTAATTTGTGTTTTAAAGATGCTTCTGAGGGATCAGCGTACAGTGATGCTATGGGCGTGATGACCCCTCCTCCCCGTTGTTACGGCAACCCTCGCCATGGTCGCTGAGTGCTCAGTCAGCCGCGAGGATGCATGTGACGGGCAGCGCGTCTCCAACCGATGAGCGTTCCGCGTTCCGCAGAGCGTCTTCGTCCGCTCGCCGACCTTCGTTCAAGTTGTCAGACATTGATGCTCCGCCCCCTGCCCCCCCCCTGCTGCCCCCCCCTCCACCGCCCCCTCTGCCACCCCTGCTTCCCGGGGTGGGAGACCCCATGGTCAGCCTGAATAAGAAGAAGAAGAAGAGGGTGAGGAGTTTCTTCTGGAAGCCGATACCTGAGGACCAGGTAGGTTTGACCTGGAAAAGGTACTAGTCTTCAGAACTCAAGTAAAAGTATAGATACTATGGTAAAAGTATTGAAGTTGCTCCCTTACTTTAGTAAAAGTTAAAAAAAAGTACATGCTACTCAGCACCGGATTCACAAAGATCTGAAATAAAGGGTGGTAATCCAGTTGCTTCCACATGCAGAGACAGATGGGGATACACACACGATGTGTCTGTAAATACACACATAGCTTGATGAACCCTCTGATAGAGCAGAATCTGCTCTTTATAGAAGTACAGAGTCAAAAACATCATCACAGGAATGGACGGAACATTAAAATTCCTCATTAAAACCGTCAATCAATTCTTACTGAGGGCTGTGATTGGAGGAAACCCTGCTCCCTCCTCTCAGCTTTTATAGGAGGGGCGGGGTCAACAGTGAAAGTTGATGATGCAGGGGAATCTAAAGAATCCGTTTCAGCCAATATTATATTCAGTTTTAATAGCTGGCGTTCAACCCTTAATGATAATAATACATTTGATTTAAAAGCGTTGATAGAATAAAATACAGTATGACAGAGAAAAGAAGTGAGTGAGTGGTTTAAATGTTAAAGGCTCAGTGAAACAGGTGAGTTTTGAGAAGTGATTTGAAGGATGTGAGGTCGGTGCAGTTGTGGATGTGGCTTGGTTGGGAATTCCATAGGGTGGGGGGCAGCTACAGGTTCTGTGCTTGGTCCTGGGGACAGTGAGGAGGTTTGCACCTGAGGAGCAGAGGCTGTGGGAGGGAGTGTAGGGGTAGTGCAAGGGCCTGATTATTAAGGGCTTTATAAGTGAGAAGGAGGAGTTTTAATTTGAAGCGCTGAGGAACGGGGAGCCAGTGGAGGTTTTGGAGGACAGGGGTGATGTGGTCATGGGAGCGGGTGTGGGTGAGGAGGCGGGCAGCTGCGTTTTGGATGTATTGGAGTTCATTTAGCAGTGTGGAGGTTGTACCAAAGAGGAGCTATTGCAGTAGTCAAGGCGGGATGTGATAAAGGCGTGAATTAGAGTTTCAGCGGCGGGGAAGGAAAGTGAAGGACGAGACGAGAGATGTTTTTGAGGTGGAAAAAAGCAGTTTTCATGATTTGTTTGATGTGGTGGTCGAAGGAAAGGTTATTATCAAAAATGATACCAAGGTTACGCACTGAGAGGCGGGACACAGGGTAGAGTTATCAATGGTGAGGTGAAAGTCAGAGACTTGGGTGAGGGAGTGTGGACCAATGAGGAGTATGTCTCATTTGTTACTGTTTAAGATCAGGAAGTTTTCTTGGAGCCATGTTTTGACATCAGAAAGACAGTTTGAAAGTGTGGAGTGGGTTTCATGGGTGATAGACTTGGCGGAGATGTATAATTGAACGTTGTCGGCGTAACAGTGAAAACGGAGACCATGACAACGAATGATTTGACCGAGGGGGAGGAGGTAGATGGTGAAGAGGAGAGGACCAAGCACAGAGCCCTGGGGGACTCCTTGGGACAGGGGGGCAGTGGAGGAGGAGCAGTAGTTGATGAAGATAAATTGTTTTCTGTTAGTGAGGTAGGGCTGTAACCAGGTGAGGGCATCGCCAGTGATATTAAGGAGAGATTTTAAGCGGGAAAGTAGGATGGAGTGGTTGATGATGTCGAAAGCAGCAGTGAGATCAAGAAGAATGAGAATTGAGAGTAGGCCGGAGTCAGATGAGAGGAGGAGGTTGTTGGTGACTTTGAGGAGGGCAGTTTCAGTGTTGTGTTTGGTGCGGAATCCAGATTGAAATTGTTCGAAAAGGTGATTATTGTTGAGATGGGATGTGATTTGTGAGGCAACAACACGTTCCAGGACTTTTGACAGGAAGGGGAGGTTGGAGATGGGTCGGAAGTTGCTCATGATGTCGAGGTTGAGACCAGGTCTTTTGATGATGGGGGTTACGGCAGCCGGTTTCAGTGATGAAGGGATGGAGGGAAAGGTGAGGGAGGAGTTGATGATTTTTTAGATGAGATGGGAGATGGTGGGGAAACAGTGCTTAACAAAGGGGGATGGGACAGGGTCAAGTACGCAGGTGGAGGTTTTCATGGTGGAGAGGATTTTTAACAGTTCAACTGGGTGGACAGTTGTGAATTTGGAAAGAGAACGAGTGGTAAGAGGGGCGGAGGCAGGTGAGGAGTGGGGGGGGGGTGAGAGAAATATTTAAGGAACTCTAGAGGGTGTTAATTTTTGATTGGAAGAATGATAGGAAGGAGTTGCATTTGTCTGTGTTAAATGAGTGGGAAATGTTGTCACACGGTTTGAGGAGTTTGTTGACTGTAGAGAAAAGAGTCTTTTTGTTATTGGAACTGTTGTGGATAAGGTTAGAGTAGTAGTCAGAGAGGGTGGTGTTGAGGGCAGTTTTATATAGTTGAAGGTGATCAGAGTAGGCTAGGAGATGGACTGTTAAACCGTTTTTTTGTGGAGACGTTCAAGTTGACATTTGTGGGTTTTTAGTTTTCTGAAGTCGTGGTGTACCAGGGGGCGGTGTGTGTAAATGAGACTGATTTGGTTTTGGAGGGGGCAAGTTGGTCGAGGCAGGAGGAGAGGCAATTATTGTAATGATTAACAAGGTCTGTGGGGTCGTCAGAGAGCGGAGGGGGGGAGGCAGAGGAGTGGAAAAATCATGAGGAGAGATGGATTTCAGGTTTCTAAAACAAATGGTTCGCTTGGTGGAGGTCTATGGTGATAGCCAGATGATCGGAGAATCAGAGGTCAGTACTGGAAAGTTGCCGGATGGTGAGACCGGTGGAGCACACTAAATCCAGGGTGTGGCCATGGGTGTGTGTGGGGAAGTTGACTTGCTGAGTGAAGTTGTGGCAGTCCAGTAGAGCAAGGAATTCAGAGGCATGGGGGCAGTTGATGTTGTCCAGATGGAAGTTGAAATCGCCGAGGAGGAGAATGGAAGGTGAGATGGGCAGTAACTCTGACATTTTACAACTAAATACACAAAATTAAAATGATTTTACTAAAATGTTAAAAGTTGGACTAGGATCAATAAACTGCACTACTTAATACCCAAATATACTGTATATGTAATCAGCAGAAAAAAGTCAGTTTGGAGTTTAGTTACTCTTTAAGTACTGTGTGTGTGTGCGTGTGCGTGTGTGTGTTCCTCAGGTGAAGGGGCGGGCCAACCTGTGGACTCAAGGCCACGTGCAGCAGAAACACCAGATCGACGTCCGGACTGTGGAGGAGCTGTTTGGGCAGGATGAGCGTCAGTCACATGCTGAGACTCCGCCCACCAAGCACAGGAGCTCCTTCAGGGAGGTTAAAGAAGAGGTGTGAATCAGGGTTGGGCTCAATTACAATTACGTATTCATTTATCCATGTTCAATTACAACTCAATTGACCAGCATTTTTTTTACCAATTACAATTAAAATTACAATTATTATTCTGCTTCTGAAAGTCAATTACAATTACATTCTCAATTACTGAAGTTAAATTACAATTAAGCGCAATTACCTAATGTTAGGAAGCAAAAGCTCCCTCACAAAAAAAAAACTCAGGATCTTCACCTTCCTTGAAATCAGGCATTCTGGGCTCTGTCACATGAAGTGCTCCACCCCTGTTTGAGCCTTCAGGAGGGCAATGCTGCCAAGTTGATGGCGGTGCAGTTTTATTTCTTGGAAGACGAAAAGAAATAGGATTGTCTTTCTGAACAGCCTGTTCATAATGTTCATCATCCAACTCAGGCAAATACCTCGGCATCCTCTCACTTCTCAGTTGCTTAATTTGCTCAAAAAGTATCGTCTCAGTCTTTTTAGAGTTTCGCATAAACTCTATCATTTCATCAAAAATGCTTGACTCAGGATCAAAAGATTCTTGACTCACAGTAGCATCTGAAGTCACTTTCGGCCTCACCACCGGTTGTAGATCTTCCTCTGCAGCCATGGCTCCTTCAGGTGGTGGCCCTGGCTCCCTCTTCTTGTCACTCGTGGTCTCCCCCGTCCTCTGCTTGCCATTTGTTCAGTTTATTAAGCAGCTTCTCAAGGGCATCCTACACGATCCAACTTCTGACACCAACTGTTACAAGGCAAAGGGGTTGTGTCATGGCAAGCTTAGGACAAAAACACTGTGAGCAATTCAGGTTCCAAAAATCAGTCAATTTATTTTCTGTTTTCAGTCCAAAACAGGAAAAAGAAGAGAATCTTTCAAAAACAAATAATCCAACAAAGTGCTCATCTCAGATGTCCACTCCAGGCATGCTGCAGGAGCCATTTTGGTTTTCTTTTCTCTCCTTCACTTCCTGCTCAGTTTTATAGGCCTGAGGCTCCTCCTCCTCAATTTCTGCCTCTCATTTTTCACTAACCAAAACTGAACCCTTTATAATTACAATAAAACAAGAATTTAACAAAATACATTAAACATAATTTTTCCTCTTGCAAAACAAATTAAATACATGTTTGATTTCTACATGTAAAATATTTTTTTTTTTTTGTGAGGGAGCTTTTGCTTCCTAACACTAGCCATTAATAAATAACCTGATAAAATGTTATTCTAGCCGCTAAACTTTAGCGTTAGCATCTCTAATGATAGAGAAGCAAATACAACATTAATGTGCCCTGGTTTGCTCTTCCCTGTATGACAAATGTATAGATGATGAAGTATGTAACTATACCAGTCCCTGATGTTTGGAATTTGGGGAAATTTTGTGAAATAATTTAAAGAAAATTTGCCATATTTTGGAAAATTTTGAGTTTTTTTTAACAATTTGAAGTTAAAAATGTCTGCCGTCATGTGATAGAGGAAGTGGAAAACTGAACTGTGCAAATATTGTGGATTTTAACTGCATTTTTAAAAATTTGGAGTGGCTGAGATATCTACATCTGAATTAGTTTGCCATTTACAAAATGTTTCATGTTTTTTTCTATCATTTTTACTTTCTTAAATCTGCTGTAAAATACACCAAAGAAATGATCAATCATCTGATTTCTATCCTTGTTGGACTTCCTAATCAGTGAAAATATTGGTATTAATATTTTTAATGTGGGCGTCTGAGCCTTATTTTTGTCACTAGAACCTTCGATTTAATTTTTTTTAAATTGTAGTAAGAAAGTTAAATATGAAACATATTTTAATGATTGTTAACTACATATGTGTAGAACTGTACATAGAACTGCAACATGGTTCCCCAGTTTTTAATTTAATTTAATTGAATTGTAATTGACAGCTTTTATAGAATTTCACATTTCCATGCCAATTACAATTTAATTAGGATTAAAACAGCAAAAAACTATTACGATTACGATGACCAGCATTTTTTTCAATTATACTTATGCCATAATTGTATTTTATTATCAATTACACAATTACATTTACCTTTTTCATTTATAATTAAAAAAATTATAATTACAACTATGCTCACCTGTCTTACCTGCAGGTCTCCATCCTGGACTCGAAGCGAGGGATGAACGTGGGGATTTTCCTCAAACAGTTCAAGAGGTGAAACACACACACACACACACACACACACACACGTTTTGTAGAACATGTTTCAGCGCACACTCATTTTCTCTCTCTTTGTGCTCATTTTTTTTTTTGTTTTTGCTTTATTTTGTGTGTATTTTGTCAGTTATTATTTATTGTGTCTTTTGTGTTTTTTTGCAACATTTTGTTTCAATTTCAGTCATTTAGTGACTGACGCTGTGATCAAACACCACTCACACACACACACACAGACACACACACAGACACAAACACACACACACACACACACAAACACAAGAGGAAGGTTAACTTTTATTAGATTATTTATTTCAGGCTCAGTAGCTGCGATTTATTGTGATTTAATTTTAGTAATTGAGAATGTAATCATAGTAGAGTTTATGAGGATACAAAATAATTGTAATTGAATTGGGGAAAAAAATGCTGGTTACTGTAGTAGTAACTGAATGTGGGTAATTGAAAACATAATTGTAACTGAAAAATATAATTGACTCCAACCCTGACGTGTGTGTGTGTGTGTGTGTGTGTGTGTGTGTGTGTGTGTGTGTGTGTGTGTGTGTGTGTGTGTGTGTGTGTGTGTTTCCCTGACCTCATCCCGGCGTGTTGTGTGTAAACAGACGAGGCGAGGCCGGCGTGTTGTTCAGGCGACACTTACCTTCGCACAAAAACACACAAAATGACCACAAAACGACAGAAAAGGATTCAAAAAGCTACACAAGTCATAACATAAAATAAAGCCTAGAATTTCCAGAAGGACACACAAAGTGAGCAAAACAAAAAAACAAAAATCCAACATAAAGAGTCTTCAGTACTGAAGTAAACGTATAGATACTTGAATAAAAAAATCTTGGTAAAAGTATGTAAATTACTCCCTTAAAGTAAAAGTTAAAAAAAGTACATGTTACTAAATGTAATTAAGTAAAAAAAAAAGTAAAACAAATTTCACTTCAATAATAGACAGGGTTTTTTAATCACCAAATTCCATATCTTTTATTTTTTAAAGAACTTGTTGAAAACTGGTCCATGGAAACAAGTTAAATCTGTTACTTTCGAACACCTGGAGAATTTAGTAGCACTCAGTAAATACAATTTTTAAATAAAGTGTTTCAAGAAAAAAAAATTGAAATGCTCAATAAAACCCAGAGCAGCTTTAAGTTTAACATTTTTAACAACTTGAAAAGATTAACCACAAACTAAGGGACCTGTTTAGCAGAAGAAAACTCAAACTACCAACATTTAGTGTCTTTTTACGTTGTGACATCATCTTCGAAGGTCGTAAAGTAACGAGCTCATTTTAAAAATGTAAGGAGTTGAAAGTACAGATATGTTTAAAAAAAAGTAAAAGTAATAAGTCGCCAAAAAAATAAAGTACACATACCATAAAAACACTACTTATGTACAGTAATGAAGTATTTGTACTTTGTTACTTGTCACCTCTAGACACAGGACATCAAATGTAAAAAAAAAAAAAAAACGAACATCAATCATCAAAGGATACAGAATCAATACAAACCGACATTAAATGTTTAAAAAAAAGATAGAATGACCCACAACATTCCCAAAATAACAGAGCGGATAAAATAGATGTTAATGAGGCGGTGACGGCGCAGACGCGGCGAGGTCACCATTTGTGTTGGTGCTTACCAAACACAGCACATGGAGGTATGAGGGAGCACGCATAGATGGAGTTTGAGACTCGAGGCTCTATATATTTAATAGAATGAAATAGTATATAGAGCATCACAAGATTCACACCAACCACAATGTGTGTAACATATATAATAATGCAAAAATGATTAGTAACATCATTAATAATGTTAATTTACGTACATGCTTCATTTAATGTTGTAAATTCATGATAAAATTTTTCTGCTTCATTTTTGCTGCGGCACCATACGTATATACATACATACATACATATTTCCATTATGAAGAAGAATTGCAGGAACAGAAAAAGAACCAACCTAAAGTCTCAAAATCTTGGGATCATTTCACTCAAAACTTATACTACACACCTGAAAAAATCTCAATAACATTTCAACATGGTTTCACTGGAGGGAAAACATTATTATAGTATTTTTTCGAATGAATTTGGGAAAACAGTAATGAAAACTTTTGCTCCACCTGCCCACGCAAACTCAGCATATGGGAGGAAGTCCTCACAGGACATTCAATTTGTCCGTTCAGGTCCAACCAGGCCATCGTGGATGACATCCGTCATGGCAACAGCACAGCGTTTGGGGCGGAGCCTCTGAGGGAGCTGCTGAAGCTGCTGCCTGAGACGGACGAGGTAATGCTGCGACACGCGAAAAATAAACCAACTTCAGTCAAAACTTCTGTGTGACTCACGTCTACTCTGGTGAAGGTGGAGAAGATCAGGAAGTTCAAAGGAGACGCCTCCAAACTCACCATGGCCGACGCCTTCTTCAACCTCCTCATTCAGCTGCCAAGGTCAGTGACGGAGGTCAGTGATTGAGTTAATGATGAATAGATATAGAGGAAAGATCGAGGAAGAGTTGTTGTGATGTGGTGATAGTTGTTGTTGTTGTTGTTGTGATGTGGTGATTATTGTTGTTGTTGTTGTGATGTGGGGGTATGCTACAAATCTAGATTACCTCTTATTTCACTAACTTCCGAGATTTAATCAGTGTGTGCTGTCCTACAAACCTTGCTGAAGCTTAATTACTATGGCAACTAATGCTGAACAGCTAACCTGGTCGCGAGCAGGTTTTGCTGTGGCTCGGATAATAGCGAGTCCTAAAGCCCCGCCTCCTGACCAATCAGATCTCTTAGAAAACGACCTGTCCATTGATAGAAGGTCTTGGTTGGTGCAGAGCTGACAGCTGTGTTTAGAAAAGGAGATTATTAATTATAAATTAAATAATTTCATTTACCGATGACACCCTTTAGGAAAGATATAGATTTATATCTAATGGTCTGATCTACAGTCAGCTGATGAAGCCTGTGTGTTGATCGTATGCTAAATTTATATGGCTGAAGTCATTCATTCATTCATTCATACGCTGGTGCTGACATTATCAGCAGGAACATACACAATGTGCTCTCAACCCAGTGTGTGTGATAGAGGTCTACTTGAATAGAAACACGTGTGTGCTGTAATAAAGTTTAATTGCAGAGCGCTGTCTGTTTATCATCCAATAGAATCATATCATAAATAATCTCACACTGTTGCACATTCACGTCAGCAACTTCCTGTCTGAGTTCTCTCATTCCTGCCTTTTCTGTAACTACAGGGTTGTCTTTGGTCTGAATTATGGATTTTAATTATTCATCATTTTAAACTTCAGCCACCTGGTCGGGACCAAGTTATGAAGTGGATCAGATCTGAGTATAAAAGCTCCGCCTACCTGCTGTGCGCTGCACTAACAATGTTGCTCTTTACTGTCATCATGGATTTATATTTATTATATTTGTTTAAACTGTTCCTCCATTCATTGTAAAGACGCTCAGTCTGCCAGTTCTCTTCATTGATTGGTCAGACGCACCAATCTCCACCCCTTTCATGTGCACAGCACACAAGGCTCACTTGGCCTAAATTAGCGTGTTGTGATCATCATTCGTAGGACAGCTCCTGTCTGACAGGGAATGTTTGGTTAGTTGAAGCCAGCTAACGGAGATGAATCCAATTTAGATTTGTAGCATAGGCCCGTGATGATTGTTGTTGTTGTTGTGATGTGGTGATTCTTGTCTTTTTCAGCTACTCTGTGCGTATCCAGTCGATGCTGCTGAGGGAAGAGTTTCCTGTTTCCTGTGAGTCCATGAAACGAGACGTGAAGATCCTTCGCTCTGCAACCAAAGGTGATCTTTTCCCCATTTTCTTAATTTTTTAATCTCTATCTTATCTGTTTTTATTCATTTTCTTTACATTTTTTATTCCTTCTTCTTCTTATTTCTCCTTCTTCCTTTTCCTCTTTTCTTTTTTGTCCTCATCTTGAAGAGGTTTGGCATTATTTCGTCTGGATGGGGATGTGTTGATCCTCATTTTCCTCATGCTGACAAACACCTAGAGTATTTTTAGCAGCGTATGTGTGAAGCCGTTTTTCAACCACTGTGCCATGAGAGATTGTCAGGTGTGCTGTGGGAAATTATTCCTACTGTCACCGTGATAATAATAATGATATCAATAATAATAATAATAATAATAGTGATAATAATAATAATAATAATAATAGTGATAATAATAATGATATCAATAATAATAATAATAATAATAATAATAATAATAATAATAATGATAATAATAATAATAATAATAGTGATAATAATAATAATAATAATAATAATAATAATAATAGTGACAGTAATTAAAAATGATGACGTAAAGCTCAGACAGCGTCACCAAACTTGACTTGTGCTTTCACCATTCAGTAACATTCAGTAACAATCACACATCAAACACAGGTGCGCAGTGCGCACCGCAACGCCATAGACAGCAGTGGATCTATTTACATAAACCACGTATCAAATATAAGGATAATCCATGTTCTTGTACAGAAAAAGGATTGATTCAATGGTGGATGCTTGTGCTTCAAGCTTGTCTTAATTCGTTCCCTCTGCTTCGATCAGAGCAGTCACTGACAGCTGAAGCGCAACACTTTTTTTTGCAGCCAGCACCCACAGTTGTTGCTGGACATAGAATCATGTTTAGGCATTAAAAAGATATATATTTCATATTTAATCCTTATCACCTATATACTGTAAGTGCATTGCTTTTTATTTTTTTTTACACGGTATTGAAACTGATATCGTTGCTATTTAATGACACCGCGGTATACGGTATTACTGTATTACCGCCCAAACCCAGGTGACAGTGTGCGCTCACGTTGAGCGCAGCAGTGTTTGTGGAGCCTGCGCTGACAAACTGTGTCTAGCATTTAACGGGCACACTCAATGTCTCCTCACCTCACCTGCTGCTCTCCTGTGTACCGCTACACGTTCCCTCGTCGCTAACTAACTGCTACACTTTCCCTCGTTGCTAACTAATTGCTACATGTTCCCTCATGGCTAACTAACCGCTACACATTCCCTCATGGCTAACTAACCGCTACATGTTCCCTCGTCGCTAACTAATTGCTACATGTTCCCTCATGGCTAACTAACCGTTACACATTCCCTCATGGCTAACTAACCGCTACACATTCCCTTGTCGCTAACTAACCGCTACACGTTCCCTCATCGCTAACTAACCGCTACACGTTACCTCGTAGCTAACTAACCGCTACACGTTACCTCGTTGGGTACTAACCGCTACACGTTACCTCGTAGCTAACTAACCGCTACATGTTCCCTAGTTGCTAACTAACCGCTACACGTTACCTCGTAGCTAACTAACCGCTACACGTTACCTCGTTGGGTACTAACCGCTACACGTTCTCTCGTCGCTAACTATCAACCTCACATTCAGCGTCTCTTCCTGTTGTTCTCTCCCATTAAATGACTCCCTCTGCTGGTTTCTCCTCCAGAGTTGATGCACTGCGAGCAGCTCCACACCGTTCTCCATCTGGTGCTGCAGGCGGGAAACATCCTCAACGCAGTGAGTGGCAACCAATAATTAAGCAGTGCATGATGGGAACCCTACACTGCAGGAACCTCCCTCATATTAAACCACTTAATGCACACAAGAGTGTGTGTTTGTGTGTGTGTGTGTGTGTGTGTATGTACGTACCAGGGAGGTTACGCAGGTAACGCAGTGGGCTTCAAACTATCGTCTCTTCTCTCTCTCGCCGACACCAAAGCGAACAAACCAGGGATGAACCTGCTGCACTTTGTGGCTCTGGTCTGTAGAAACTGAAGCTGCTTTTGTAAATAAAAGTTTGGATATTTCTCTGCTCGCTGCCTCTGCGACTGAACTTCCTTTCTGATGTTCTTCCTGCAGGAGGCGCAGAAGATAGACGTGGAGCTGCTGGAGTTTCCTCTCCAACTGAGTCACATCCAAGCAGCAGCCAGGTCAGACTACGTTTCAAAAAAACAGAAAAGACAAAACACGAACGCGAAAACACAAACACAAAAGACAAAACACGAGTTCAAAAAACTCCATGCACGCCATGGATGGTCTCGCTGTTGCATAGTGGCTGGAGGAGTTTGGATAAGGCCACTTCACAACAACAACAATGATGTCTGCTGTCCAGTTACGCAAACTCAAGCCGGCGAGTGGTTACCATGGGAACGCACGCCGTAAACAAGAAACGGACCAACCCAGCGATAATGAAAAATCATTTCAAACTATCAATCACTCTAGATTATTTTTGGATCCAAAGGCTAAAACCAAAGGTCTGTTTTGGTGGACATATAAATATACGGAGCATTGCACCAAAAGTAGAACAAATCCATCACCTTTTACTCAATCTGGACTATGTCTGCTTATCTGAGACTTGCCTCAATCAAAATTCTCCCCATGCTGCACTTAAAATTCCTGGCTTTGACATTTTTAGAAAAGACAGAGAAGGAACAAAGGGTGATGGTGTCATGATATACTGTACATAAAAAGTAATATTCAGTGCCATGAAATTCAGGGGTTGAGTGTACATGAATTAGAGTTTATAGCTTTAAATGTGATACTATCACCGCAAATGTCTTTTAATATCATTGTTGTTTATCGTCCTCCATCATCGAATGTTCGCTTCTATGACAAATTTGAAAGTTTGCTTAAAGAACTCAACTTGAACTAGACTGTTGAGATTTTAATGTAAACTGGGAGAACACATCATGTAGGAAGAACCTTAAAAGAATAGCCGACAAATCCAGTTGATCAAGGGCCCGACGAGAATCACATCAAGTAGTTCTCAGATTTATTTCATTTTTTCAAACCAGCCTGGGAGAATAATGAAATCTTATAACATGTTAGTTGATCTCTCTGACCACAATATTATTCTTGACGCAAGAAAACGTACAAAAAACAGATTTTGCCCACGTGTCCGTGAACAGGAGATAACTGGAATACCAAAGAAGAATCATGAAGGATTTATAGATACCATTCAACAAATTGAGTGGAACCAAGTTCTCCTGGGAATAGATAGTGACAAGGACAATGAATTATTTTTGTCAACTATTGAAACAACAATTAAATATTTTAGCTGTAACATTAGTAAGAAACACAATAAAAAAACATGTTACCATGGATAAATGCAGACAAGTGATGAAAGAGGGATCTGGCCTTAAAAAATACCATCAAAAATCGGTCAGTTAGTGCCAGGAAGCTATTTACAACTTTACAAAACAGACTAGTTGAAATTATAAGAAAGGTTAAAGCTGCTTTTTTCCTGACAATAATTCAGAATGCAAAAGGGGATTCTAAAACAATCTGACAGCATCTAAAGAAACTTACGGGAGAAGATAAAAAAAGAGAAACATTGAGATTAAGATAAACAGAAAAAACTAACTTAAGTTGCAGATGATTTTAACAACTATTTTATTTATTTTAGTAACACTAACCTGTGCCTCCCCTGACTGCATGTGCCTCTTAGTGACTTTTCAATGTTTTATTTTATGATCTTGTGTTTTACTATCTGAGGATTGTCTGTTATGAAATACTGTTTATTTATTTTTTTTAATAATATGTAATATGGAAGTGTGATATGTTATGTAGGTACATTTTTCATGTTTTATTGTATATTTCCTTTAATTTTTATTCTTTTAGGGTGACATTTTAACATTCTGTCCAGGGACTACAGATGAAAAATAGCCTTCTGGCTAAATCTGGAACATTTTCTATTTGGATATTAATGTACACTGTCCCTGTTAAATAAACCAATAAATAAAAACACAAAAGGCAAAACTTGAACGCCAAAATGAAAATATAAACACGAGCGCAAAAGACAAAACATGAATGCAAAAAAGAAAACGTAAACACAAAAGAAAAAACACGAACACAAAAGACAAAACTGGAACGCAAACACAAAAGACAAAACATTAACGCAAAAAAGAAAACACAAAAGACAAAACACACGAACGCAAAAAAAATGTAAAGACAAAACTGAACGCAAAAGACAAAACTGGAACTCAATCACAAAAGACAAAACATTAACGTCCAGTGTTCCCAGTCTAACCAGCAGTCTATGCACTGCTGTTGATGTTTTTTACAGGATCTCCGTTGAATCGTTGGACGGCGAGCTGCAGTGGCTGACGTCTCGCACGCACTCAGTGGAGGAGAGCGTTCAGAAGGAGGCGGAGCTACAGCAACAGCTCAGTGACTTCCTGCAGGTATCCATCGCGACATCACTTTTTTACTCAATTCAATTTAACTTTATTTATATAGCACAAATGACAATCTCAATGCGCTTAACAAAATACAAAGTTCATAGTAAGAAAAAAAGAACCCAACAAGATCTACATGAACAAGCATTTAACGACAGCGGGAAGAAAAAACTCCCTTTTAACATAAAAAAATCTCCGTTAGAACCAGGTTCAGAGATGGCAACCATCTGCTTTGACTGGCTGGGATTAGTGGACAGAAGGACCAACAGAACAGGATAGAGAGATAGAACATCAGAGTGTTCCAGACTAGTTGAGCCGTGAACCACAGATCAGGAACTGCCAGCTCCAACATTAAGTCACCTGAAACAGAAAAGAGAGAGAAGGGTCAGGAGACGATACAGACTGCAGAAAAACATGATACACTATTAGCAGGTCTGGTTTTGGGCTTCGTTCCTAGTGATTTGGTTAACGTCCAACGTCTTGCGGCGTCTACCATGATGAGACTTTGTCTTGTACTGGGAACACATAATAGTCTGCGATTACATTACAGACGAGATCCTGTCCACTTTACGTTAACACTATTATACGTATACGCTTTAGCAAATAAGTAGGTTTGGAGTTTAATGGTCTCACGTAATGGTCTGAGGTTTTGACCATTATGTGTAATGGCCAGTGATTGTAACCAATACAAACGCGACCATGTCCGTTTCAGTTTATTGCTATTATATGATGTACGCTTCAGCAAATAAATAGGTTTTGAGTTTAACGTTTTCACGTATTTGTCTGAGGTGTTGACCATTACGTGTAATGGTCTGTGATTGTGACCATTACAGACGGGACCATTTCCGTTTTAGGTTATTGCTATTATACGATATACACTTTAGCAGAAGTAGGGGGCTAAAGCTAACCCTTGCCGAACGCCGCTTCCATCGATTCTGCTGTCAAATACCCTCTCACTAGAGAACAATCTGGACTACATCAGGCTGGACATCACATCAAAAAGGGAGGTGAGTGACTGTTGCGCTCTAGATTTCTCTGAGACCTGGTTGAACGACAGTTACTTAGGATGCTATTTGCGTAGTGGGGCTAACAACACACCGGGCTGATTGGAGCAGCGCTCTCAGCGACAGGACACAGGGCGGAGGTTTATGCATCTACATCACGGGTGTCAAACTCCAGTCCTCGAGGGCTGGATTCCTGAGACTATTAGATGTGTCCTTACTCAAACACTCCTGGTGGAGACCAATGTGTTGTGATCAAGCTCTGCAGAAGCATGATAACGAGCCATTCATTTGATTCAGGTGTGTTGGAGCAGGGACACATCTAAAAGTCTGAGGAATCCGGCCCTCGAGGACTGGAGTTTGACACCCGTGATCTACATCAATGACAGATGGAGCAAGGACACAAAAAAATGGGAATTCTCAGTCATATTCATCATTGCTGTTTACATTCCCCCTGATGCAGACACAAAAGTAGCACTGGATACTAGGGATGTAACAATTAATCGTAAGGCAGTTAAAAATCAATTCATATGTATCACGGTTGATATCAATTTTCTGAAAATTGAATCGCAGTACTTTTTTTATCCACAAGTGTAGGCGGCGGGCGGAGTCTACTTATACTTTCTGTCTGGCTGCCTTCTACTCTTAAATATGTTAATAAATGATTCATTGCCCCTTTAGCATCGAAAGAATATCTGTAATATTACTTGAATATCTGTAAAAGTCAAGTTTTTCTATTAGCTCTGTCTGCTAGCATAGCTTCTCTTCTTCACTGCAAGATATCTGCATACCAACCGACCACTGTATTACCAGCGCCCTCTGCTGGTCCAAACAAATATGATGTAAATCATTGCAATCACGGTTTTTTTTTTTTTTTTAAAGTCTAATTGTCAAAATACATTTTCAGTTGCACTTTTAAAAAGAAAAATAACTATTATGCAGTTTATTATAGAACCAGAATTTAAATTAATAGGCTTCATTTTCATTTGTATTATTCCTTTATTTATTTCATTCAAGATTTATTTTTAGTTAAATTGCATTGTTTTGAACAGTTTATCAAGGAATTAATTTGACAATGAAAAATAAAAGGAAAATAGTACAGTATTTGTCTACAGTCCCATTTTGTAAAATAAATCGTGAGAGAACCCAGTATCGTGAATCGAATCGTATCGAGAGTTGAGTGAATCGTTACATACAGACTAGGAGGTTGATATTGAGTATAATGCTGTGACTGTATCGGACTACATTCAGAAATACACGGAAGATGTCCGTGCAACAAAGCAGTCATAGTAAGGGCAAAATCTGGAGACACAGCTGCCCTCAGAACATCAAGAGCGAGGCTGAGCAAAGCAGTCAGACTGGCTTAAGGGCCCATGGACACAAAATCCATGACCATTTTCAGGACCACGGCTGATCTAGTTGGATTAGGTAGAGTTAGGGGTTAGGTAGGGTTAAGGTTAGGGGTTAGGTAGGGTTAAGGGGTTAGGTAGGGTTAGGGATTAGGTTAGGTAGGATTAGGGGTTAGGGTTATGTAGGGTTAAGGTTGAGGTTAGGCAGGGTTTAGCGTTTAGGTAGGGTTAGGGGTTAGATTTATGTAGGGTTAAGGTCAGGGGCTATGTAGGGCTTAGGTAGGGTTAGGGTAACAAATAACACTTAATGAAACGTTGTTCATGCTAATGACAAATAATGACAGCGTGATGTTAGCCTTGTGTATAAAACGTCAAGTAAAGTGTTACCAAATATATTTTAATAAATGTTAACTAAGTATGTATAAGACTTAAAACCTGTAACATGGTTCCACAGGTTTGCGTTTAATGAAATTGTAAAGAACAGTTTTTCTAGAATTTCCATGAAATTCCATAGAATTAAAATTACAAAGTATCTGAACTCAATTACATTTCAATTATTCAATTCAATTCAGTTCAACTTCTTTTACTGTATGAAGCGCAAATTACAACAAGTCATCTCAAAGCACTTATCAAAATATAAAGGTCTTAATAAAATAAACAACAAATCCACATTAATATTATGATTACGACGGCAACAATTTGTTTTCAGTTACAATTACACCATAATTTAGATAATTAATTATGAATTACGTGATTGCAGTTATAATTGACCCCGACCCTGGTTGGAGGTGTTGGTTTGACTCCCAGCGTTTGTGTCTTCATAGCATGCCAACTCGTTGCTGGGTGCTCTGCGGGGCGCGCGGCAGCTGCTGAGAAAAGAAAGCAGCGAGCTGCTCGACTTCTTCTGCGAGGACCATGAGACGTTCCGTCTGGATGACTGCTTCACCATCTTCCACACCTTCTGCTCGCGCTTCACCAACGCCGTCAAGGTAGGAAAAGCTCCGCGGCCAGATTACATTTTACACTTTGTGGCTTTTTCAGCCGCTTCTTTTGTTGTTTTTTGGTTTAATTAGTATATTAGTCATTTATGATTGGTTCTATTTTTTATTTGTTTATAGAGATTGAAGATATCCATCACGATTTTCTGGTCATGTTAGTTGTTTTTGTAGTTTGGTTTCCCTCGTGTGTCTCTCTTAGTACTTAAATTCTTTTATTTTCTAGGGTCAAATTTAAAGTCTTTTTTTGGTTCTAAAACTTGAATGAAACAAAACCACAAAATGATTTCAACAAATGCACAAAAGACTCCAAAAACAATCAAAACAACAATATAATTAAATACATTGCGTTTCACAAGTTGGGACGGATGAATCGTGACGTTAGTATTTATGCTAACATTTATTTCTCACGACATGTGACATGTTTAGCTTTTATCCTTCCATACAAGTGTTAAATCTGACCATTAATAAATCAGTGGCCCTTTGTGGTTTGATGACAGTAAGCTGTGTAGTTTTTACTTGGTCTATCTCTTTATTGCAATTGTTAGCGTTAGCCCTTAGCCCAGTCTTATGTGTCAGTGGGTTAGCGTAGCATTCTTTAGTAGAGCACCGTCACCGTAATTGTGGGAACTTTGGGTGGATCTGACACAGGAACTTAGACTGGTTCATTTTGTTGGATGGTTGTCTGGTCTTAACTAGTGATCGACCGATTCATCGGCCAGCCGATTGAAGCGGCCGATTTTTGCGTGTTTTAAGTGTGTATCGATATCGGCCGATGCGCGCTGCTGTGTTCGCCGACTCACTTTATAAACAGAGCGGCTGCTGTAGGGCTCCGTGTTGTTGCAGACAAAGTGCAGAGCCCCTCCCCCCACTAGCAGAGCATGAAGGTAGCTCTTCAATGGCAAGTTTTAAACTTTCAAAGCATCTTTTAACTGTTTAACTTAGCGGTTCCGTGGGTCCATTTCATGACATGTCTCACTTTATTCTTTACTTGTTCTTGTTCTACATCCCGTTTTTATTATTTGTTAAATATTTTTTACTTGGTGTCATTTTATCTCAGCTTTGTTCATTTCAATAACAGTTCCTTTTTTTAAATTGAGACTTGTACCATTTGTTATTATCATTGTGTAATTTTTATGATGTAAATTGAGGGAGCAAAAGTAGTATCGGCTCCAAATATCGGCTCAAGAAAATCGGCAGTGCGTATTGGTCATCGGTTAAGGCTAATGGGAAAAAAATCGGTATGGGCATCGGCCCTAAAAAACCCATATCGGTCGATCCCTAGTCTTAACCAAGTAGCGGTGAGTGATGTGTCGCTGCTCCTCACAGCTTCAGGTACACTGTGACGAGCAGAGCTACGTGTGTGAGCGGCGTTGACAGCGCTGAGTGCCCGGTACCAGTGGGAATGTTTTTGACAATGTATCTCCCGCTAATCATGTCCGTAACATGCATACGGCTCTGAGCAAAGTTTTATAGAAGGTGAGATGAGCCACTCCTCGTGAAAAAACAATGTTCTGCTCCGTCCACAACTTGAAAAAGACGGCGATGACGTAACCGACAATTGTCGATAAATACATTTGTCGTGACTAATTCTGTTATCAATTTTTGTCGACAATGTCGACTAATCGTTGCACCCTTAGTTGTTTCCTGTGTTATTGCTCAGATTGGTCATTATTCTTAATGCTGACATGAATGTTGATGATTTTGTGGTCCCAGTTGTGATAAAAGTTGGCCATTCCTGGTGCAAAATGTCTGAGTAATTGGTGAAATCTCTCGTTTTTTGTCTGAAGGAGAACAGGGAGAGGGATGCGAAGGAGGTGGCTCATCGCCAGCGGGTTCAAGATCAGGAGGAACAGAAGAGACACTCGTGGGCAGGAGGTGAAAAGGTTGGAGATCCTGCATTGCACAGAATTCAAAGTTCATTAACTTCCCATTTCTTGATTTACATTTTTGTGTCTCCCTCTCACAGTTGGGCAGAGCATTTGGTTCACGCTGCAGCAGCGAGTCCAACATGTCAGCCGCCGGTTGCCAACACGACGAGCTGCTGGTGGAGCTCCTCTCACCTACTCCTCGCCCCCGCTCTCCCCGCCCCCTATCGCCCCGCCCCCAATCACCCCGCCCGCGCTCGCCCTTGTACTCCACCAACACTCTCCTGGGTCGTTCGGGAAGCCTCCGGCGTTCAAGAAACTCTCCCTGTAGCTCGCCGTCTGCTGTGGCTGAACGCGAACTGGGAAGCTTCCTAGAGATGGCATTAGCGGAACAAGAAGTGGCACAGCAAAGTAAAAGAGCGACAGCCTTACCTGAGCATGGATTTAAGAGTTTAGGAGGTTCCTTTACAATGTTAAACCAAACTGGACTCTCAGTATCACCTCTCAACAGGAGTCCAAAGGACACAAACCATGCAACCGTCACTAACCTCAGGCCTCAAGTCAACGAACCGGCAAAGAGCACCACAGTCGACCCTACCTCTGATGCAAACCAGCAATCTGACAACTCCACTGAAGGCTTTTGCCCCCAGCCGACTCCCTTAAAGCAATCTTCTCTGAGCACAGAAGCCATAAACAAAGCTGATGATGAATGGATGGCCTGCAGCGACGAAGACTTTAGTGTTAGCGCGGGAAAAATTACAGTGGTTTTGGAGAAATGTAGTCTTGTGACTGAGCTGAAGGTTTTTGACAAGGCTGTCTCTCCGATGAACCAGGAAGTTGGCAAAGATTTATCACAGAGTGAGGACAACCTTCAAGTCCTGAAGCTACCAAATAGTCTTCAACAGTTAAGAGACGCAGAAAAATCAGTTATGCAAAGTTCACCTTCATTGAAAGAGGAAGATGAGGACAAAGTGGTGGTGTGGTGCGTGACGGGTGTGTGCGAGGCCAATGTTCTACACACACCAACTGAAGAGAATAAGAGTAGCAGCAACAGCCAGAAAGCTTCTTCCTCTCGCATGCCTTTAGAGCATCAACAAGACAATGAGGAACCAGTGCCTTTGCCCATTAGCAGCCAACCAGTGCCTGCCCCCCGCTGCTCAGATGGAAGTCTTCCTATTTCATCCCCTGGATGCCCAGCAGAGGCAAATAGTGCAGAAGACGAAAACATTGTCACAGAGAAACTGAAGCAGAACCATGTAGCAACCATGTCAGAACAATCAGCAGGTGTAACGAGTGACAATAAGGCACTGTCATGTCAAATGGTGGACGTCTCACCGTCCTCCAAACCTTCCACCAAAAACCAGCCAACATCCAAAGTTCAAACCACAGTGAGAAAACCAACAGCTCCAAACACTTCCACCTCATCTGGTAAAACCAAGCCCGTTCGCACACTCATCAAATCCGAGAACCCGGACATGAGACGGGTCCTGCCCATCTCCAGAACAAGCCGAAGTGACCCGACTCAAGTCAAACGTCCCGAAAAACCTCCCAGCAATATCCGTGGGTTAGCGAGCAGCACAGTGCCCTTCAGCCGAAGCACCTCCAACCTCCACGCTAGCACCGTCCAGCGTGGTGGAAGGCCTGCTGCCACAACTTCGTCCCAAAGAAGCAGCTCCCACGATACTCTGAACCCCAAGGGTCGAAAAGATGACAAGGGCTCTCCAGGATCCACTCAAGAGCAAAACCAAAATATGCAAAAGAAGCCACTGATTAGGAAGACTTTGAAAGCCAAACTGCAGCCGGAGGAGAAGATGTGTCTCTCCACACTAAGGGCGCTCAAAGGAGCAGGAGCCAGCGTCAGCGCTCCTGTCACACCTTCACACAAAGCCTCCACCTCGTCTGCATCACCTCTTCCAGGATTTGCACGAAACACAGCATCTTCCTCCTTCAGACAAACCCCGCCCACTCATACACCTTCTCCCCCACGCTCTCTTTCACCGCACCCCAGCTCAGAGGTCACCCCCAAGGCCGCTTCGTCTGCCAACTCTAGAGCTTTCACCCGAACCAGGTCGCAAAGGGTCACTGGCACTTCCAGGCTGTCCGTAGTCCTCAACACGCCTTCACCACTGAGAGGCTCTCAAAGCATCAGGTCTTCCCCTCGCTCGTCACTCCAAGACTCACTGGCTCCCCCTAAAGGTCAACAAAGGAGCAACAGCAGCAATGTTTCAAAGGATTCAGTCAAGCCAGCAAGGCCAACCTGGAGATAACAGGAAGTTCCTTTAGCCTAACAAAGAGCTTGACAAGTGTTTGCATGGAGGCCAGCAAGAGGTCAAAATGACATTTCCTACCATAAAGAGTTCAGCCTTTGGTTGTACAACAAGTAGAAGAATTCCTGCTACAGAGAAAATTGTCCTTCTAAGGTTCTTATTCAAGAGGTTTCATCATGATTTGACATTTGATCAGTTTTTATGAGCCTAGTCAGAGTTGCTTGTGCTAATCCTAGTGGTATTGGAAGGACATGGTTCCATTGTGGAGTTATTAAGGTATTTTGCAAACGGAACGGGACAAGAACTAAAATCCAGAGACCAAAATGTAGTTTGTGCCGGGGTTTCAAACTAATTTTACCTCAAGGGACCACACAAAGTTTAATTTGATCGAAAAAGAGCCAGAGCCTTAAAATAATGGTCTATAGATAAATATAACTCAGTATTTATGTATTTGTTTTAGTGCAGAGAAGTATTGATACATTATCAAGATAATGACATTTATTAAACTCTTCTTTTACAACATAAACAACAAATATATAGCCAACCTCATAGATCAGTATGTCAAAGGTAACAAAATAATTGAATCCCAAAAGGATGAAATTGACACTCTGAAATATGATCTTAACTTTATCAAAAACAATTGTGTTGTTGACAAATGGTTGTGACTTAAACGTCTGAAAAGTTTCACGCATTGCATTGTAGGATTTGGGGTCTGTTAGAAGGCAGAAACCGCACCGAAGAAGTGTTTTTACTTCATTCTTACTGTGATTTTTTGTGTTTTTTCACCATACAAAGAAGGCAGTAATTGACTTGACTCCATTTGTGTTCTCATTTATTTATCATGTTCCCCGGGATATGTAAGAGCTCTTAATTTCGGCCGTAATTGGGTGTTGTCAATCAACAGCTGGATCCGGTGGCAAGACAATGGAAAGAAAGCCAGAGAAGAACCTCTGTCTCACGTCAAGCCCCACAACTCTCTGCTGGGACTTCCTTCAAACTTTCCCATTGAACCAGTCGAGAGGTTACCTCCATGCAGCCCATCAGATCAAGGCTTTGCATGCCTAGTTGGACAGAACCTAGACCAGACCCAACATCTACTCCACCTAGTTTGGTTGTTGCCTGGGCTCTGGCTGAGGTCGTATGCAGGTCCCAAACAGATTCCCTTCGATAGAGGTACTGCCCCTACAACAGCACTCCATACACCCCCTCCCCACCTGAAGAACAACCAGAATCATATTAAACAATTGAAGATATCTCAATGACTCCGCCCATGACACATTAGCGTTGCCGCATCATTTGGTCACCATCAGTGACTGTCCACTGGACACAAATGCTTTCCAGGTGACATGAGTCTGAAAAAGGCTGATAAAGGCTTATCAAATCTAAACTGTAAAGAAAACTTGATCTATAAATATTATAAATATAATAAATAAATATTATAAATATCTATACTATAAATATCTATAGAAATTCAAGCTCCACTGTAGTAGAGGAAGTCTTGGTGTGTTTGGAACCATTAGAAACCCATAAGATTATTTTCAACCACTCTCCTCGCTCAACAGTTTGAACCGAACTGACCTGAACGAGCTGCGACATGTGAATCAAGATCACATTTATGTTAATCGCGTAATTATTGAAACGTAATAGAATCGTTTGTGTATGGAGTTGGGAAGAGGAAGTGATGTAACAACAAGGAGATGTTCAATGTGTCTCGGATTCAAATCAAGAGCTCTTACTCTGAAAGTGCCATCTCTGTTAATGTGAGGCTGTGTGAACGAGTATTTATGTGTATGTGTGTAATTAAATACTAATTAAAGTTTTATTTTCCTTCACTGTCCTCGTTACAAACTGGACTTCTTTAGTTTGTTACCTCACTGAAGTTATCAAAACCAAGCCTGATTTTGATTTGTTGCCATTTTATTAGTTTTAAACTTGAAACGAGATGCAGGATTACGTTCCAGACAGACCATAAGTTCACTTGTTTTGTTTGCACATTAGAGTTTAGTATTATGAAAATGACTGGCTTCAGAGAGGAAAAAGACTGCACACCCAACAGGAAGGGAGGGAGACGAGAGGACGGATACGTTTATTCAAAGAATGAATCTACAAGTCAGAGGTGAGGGAAATAAGTAAAATAAATTGGAATAAAGTTTGCACACTTTATTTTTTACCAGAAAGTATGTTGAGATACATTTATTTTTTAAGACATTATTAATGTTTTTACATTATCTGTTTTAATGATCTATTTTTAACTGTTAATACAATTATTAAATTATATCCATGTGTATATTATACTGTACATTTATACAGATAGTTGTGTTGTGTTTTAAAATATCAATTGTAGTCAGAGTTTAAAAAGCTATGGGATGATCACCCTGTGGCTGGCTGCCTCTGGGGAGGGTGTAGAGTGAATGACCGAAACACCCTATGATCCGGAGGAACACTACTGGTGATGCATCCTAGGCCCTTGCTTTCCCTTGTTTGGTCAGTGTTTGTTTGGTGGATTAAGAAAAAAGGCCAAAGCCAGCTTGGAACCGCTTTTGTTCCGTGAGTACCTCAAGATGGCCGCATCTACAAACACATCTACTCATGGTGGAGATGCTGCTCCTCACCTGCCGTCAGAGAAAGACGTTTTGCTACTGAACGCCAACGAAGAAATTACCAAACTACGGGAAGAGATTTGTCACCTTTCTAACAAGCTAAAAAGGAAATATGATTTACTCACCAAGTATACGGGCACGGTTGTACAGCAGTCAATAGCGCTGTCATCCTTCCTCCATAATATTCCATGTGACAACAACACGATTCCCTGGAAGAATCCGGGTTCAGGACTGTCCTATTCCACGCCTCGGCTGCCATCGTGGGCTGAGGTTGTTGTCTGTGAACATAGACAACAAAATAACACAGAAAATGACGTCCCTCCTCCTCCGCTCATCTCCACAATTGTTTTGAAGCTCTCTCATATGAAAACGGGGAAAAAACTCAGTCCAATTAAGCTGCCCCAAACAACCGCCAGGAAAACGCCCCCACCACCGCCTGGATTAAATTCCCACCGGCCAAAAACCTCCTCTGTAACCTGTCGAAACCTCCTCAAAGCTGCAGTCCAGAGGCATGCTCCCGCAGCATCACTTCAATGCCAGCTGATGCCAGAGGATCAGCCACAGACATCAGCGACCCCTGCGCAGTTAGAAGCAGAGCCCAACTGGAACCGGTAACAGAGACTTTCCCACAGCTTTCTGCAATATTCATTTCTGGCCCTCTTCCGACATTAAATGGGGTATAGAATGATTTAGTCGCCTAATACAGCAGCACAACTTCTTACAATCCTGCTGCAAACTCCATAATTTCACATTTATTGATAACTTCAACCTATTTTGGAAACGTGCTAATCCATTAAAAAAAGACAGTGTCCACCCTAATTTACATGGAGCATAAATGCTAAAATTAAATCTACAGTCTGTGATTCACAACTCCACAAGCGCATTACGAGCTGAGAATAAACCGGCAGTTACAACAAACACTCCCATAGATAAGTCCTTTACTCAAAGCACAGAGCACATATACCCCATAAACATTGTACTGAGCAGTACAGAGCAACATGCAATACAAACTAAAGCCCACAATAGAGGAGTTAACCATAATGCTCTCATTAAAATTAAAACTACAGGGGCGGTGTGTAGCTCAGTGGGTTGAGCTCCCACCCCATGTACGGAGGCTGTCCTCACCTGCAGCCGGCCCAGGTTCGATTCCCAGCCTGGGACCCCCTCCTGCGTGTCATTCCCTGCTCTCTCTAACCCCCTTCCTGTCAAACAACTGTCATATAAAGGCCACTAGAGCCAAAAAAATCCTTTAAAAAAAAAAAATTAAAACTACAAACAGAACACAAAACAATGAAAAAAACTAATTAATGTGAACTATTAAATATCAGATCACTTTCGACTAAGTCTCTTTTAATGAGTGATCTTATAACTGACCATCAACTAGGTTTATTATGCCTCACTGAGACTGGGCTCAAAAATGAAGATTTTATTGCTCTTAATGACGTCAGCCCTCCCAATTATGGTAATCACCATATTCCCCATGAGAGCGGCAGCAGTTTTTCACTCAAGCTTATCTGTTACCCCAAAAACCCAACTTAACCAAAATTAATTCGAAATCCTCTCCCTTGAAATTTGTAATCCCACGGAGGAACACGGACTAGTTCACAGATGGCTTAATCTGAGTCCTTGCTTTGGTCGATCTGCCATGGAGCTTTGTTGTGTCCCAGGTCTTCTGATGAGCAGCAAGGCATCTGATGATCTGAGTGATATCATCCCAGATGCTTGCTGAGGAGGTCTGAGGCAACCGTCACGCTTTAAGTAGTGCCTCCTCTAAGCGTTGGCTAATAGGGAGCCGATCTGGGCTGTTGGTTGATTGAAGGGTGTGGCTGGCTTGACATCCGCGGCCTGCCTGAACTAACGCTATGTTCAATGAGGTGATGGATCCAATCAAATAAGTGCCGGTGTTCCACCAAATTCTGACCATCAACATCTGTGACCACTGGTGGCGCTGTTGCTACTGGGCTGCTTGAACTCACTCACACAAACCAGAGAAATAGAAAGGGCGGAGGTCAACTCTGAGGTCAAGCACAGGTTTAGTGGTGTAAAATAGTGTAAATATGTGATGTTTTATGGTTTTATGGCTGGAGCAGGATTATTATCCTTCCTGCAGGCGATCCTCTCTCCTCCCTCTGATTGGCTCGTATCACAGTCATAATGTTAGAAAACAGCAACTTTGGACCTGTTGCTCTCAGCTTTGGCTCCGCCCCACTTCCTTGTGTCCCAGCTTCTTGTCTGTGGTTAGTTAGTGGAGCAGGTGTGTAGTTTGGAACTGTTGTGTTTACACACTCAGAGACCAACAGCATTTTCTCAGCTGCTCTCAATGCTGCTGTTGCCCTTTGTTGCCTCGTTGCCTTACTTCACCTGCTGCGTTAGAGCTCACCTGTCCATTCAGCATCAGTGACACCACCTGACAGGTATGTTTATCCTGTTCCTCCTTTACCATTAGCTACGCTAAGCTAAGCTAAGCTAAGCTAGTGATTCCTGCAGTCAGGGGCTGTTCTAGTGATTTGGAGGCCCCAGACCAGGGTGTCCAACTCATTTTAGTTCAGGGGCCAAATACGGACCAGTTTGATCTCAGGAGGGCCACAGATTTTGAGAAAAGGGAACTAGAGCCAGAAAAGGTTTGAGAACCACTGACCTAAATAACCAGTTTAACTGGGAAACGTACGTCAATAATCTGTGTTCCCGTTTACAGCAAAGGTTGTATTTTTTACTCAGACTAAGAGTGTTTGGTGTCAATCTAAAGATGATGTTTTTGTTTCATCAGCTGTTTCAGAAAGCATCATTGGTTCCAGAATGACAGCGTGGTACGGTAAACTTTGTGTCCAGTTGAGGTGAAAATGAAGTGGTCTGGTGCAGACAAGCCTTGAAGGTTGTAGGAAGGACTAAAAACTCTTCCCTACAGTCCATGTATGAACAGTGTGTTGTCACATTTAATCTGAGCCGTCTCATATCTTCTACCCTGAGGATGAACTCCTTCTGTCTGGTAGACGATACAGAACCTGAAGTGGAAACTCAACCGCTAGAAAAACTCCTTTGTTTTGACCTCAATCAGGGTTTTCAATGGTGCCTCATAATAACATAGCAAGACTGTGTAATAATGCCATGGTGATATCTTATCTTTTTATTCCTTTCTGTATTTTATTCTTATTTATTGTCTGTAGGTCCTGTGTAAAATGGATGATGAGTCAGCAGTTTATTTATCAGCTTGGAGTCCAAAAGTCATTTTCCTACGAGGACACCACAGTGTATCGTATGGTTTCTTTAATTGTTTCCATGGTAATGTTATAGTCAATGATTTTTGATCAGACAGTTGATGATTGACTACTAATATGTGTTTGAACTCTTTATTATGTAACTCAGGTAGCGCTGTCTGTCTCTGACTCATATTATTGGCTCATCATCTCGTGACGTGGAGATGGATCAGGACACGGTGAAGGAACAACATGAGATCCAGACTGAAGCTCAGAGGTGTGTGTGTGTGTGTGTGTGTGTGTGTGTGTGTGTGTGTGTGTGTGTGTGTGTGTGTGTGTGTGTGTGTGTGTGTGTGTGTGTGTGTGTGTGTGTGTGTGTGTGTGTGTGCTTTCCTCTTGCTTTAACTACTCCTGCATTTTCCAACTGATTTCAACAAGTTTGGTGTCAAACTGTTAAAATAATTTAATTTATGCTGTGTTTTAAATAATTTGTAACTGTTCAACTTTTTTCAACTTTTTCATTTTCACATCCACATTTTAAACCTTCAACTTAGAACTTCAGCTGTTCATCCATTCTTTAACTCATTTAACCTTTAACATGTTCAGTTAGGCCTGGGCCGATAACACATTTTGCTGGACGATATATTGTCCCACAAATTATTGCTGATAAATTATATTATTGTTGAATTTTTTTAGACCAAATTAACCACTAATGTAATGATAACATATCATAATAATGCAGGACATCTTTTCAAATACAATCAACTTGTATTTCTCATTAGTAATTTTTACCATTGTAATTGTAATGTCAAGAACTTTTAAATATTTTAAACAAATAAAACAAACAATTAAAATAAAATGGACTCAGTCTCTGTTAGAAAAAAATGCACTTTATTAAATATCACAAACAAAAACAATAAAATAAACCCTGTCTCTGTTAAGAAAACAACAAAAGAAACGCCTCAAATGTAAAACCACACAAAACCAAAGCAATAAATAAAATTATTTATCAAATGTCTCTCATAAAACTAAATTACACTTACAATAAATAATAAACATTGAGGCACAGATGTATATAATATAGTTGTACATTCCTTAACAGGTAACACTTCTAATCCAGTTAGAACCTTTGTAAACAACAATGCTAGTGGCCCCGCCTCCTCCTGTTTCATTCTGTTGTGTTTTCATTCAGTGTTAAACCAAACAGAATAGTTTCTAGTTTACTCTGTTCATTCTGCTATAGAACAAACATGCAGGTGCTGAGGGTGAACCCACTTATCATCCAGCCTGTTTGGAGGTGAAAGATGAGGAAAACCAAATACTTAGACTTAGCTTAGTTGCTAGCTGCGCTCACCATCCCCGCTTCTGCTTCTGCTCACACTGCTTACGTCTCCTCCACTGGTGGACATCGCTAGTAAGAGGCTGTGCTGCACCACAGGCCGCTGGGTGTAGCCGGCGTAGCAATACTAAGCTATGTAGTAGGTCCAGAGTTGCAGCATCTACTGGACTAGAATTGTATGATTTACCTAAATCTAAGATTACCTGGTGGTGGAATACTATTATAGAGTAATTACGCTGCAGGTTCACTGAGAAATTATTAGAACTGACTGAGTTATCCGTGTTTAACACCCGTTGCTAACACTAGCCTCAGCAGCCGACAGGCGCGCCGCCAAATACGCATGAATATAGCAATATACCGAGGTCGGCAAACCTATCGAGTTCATTTTATTTACCGTCCGGTTAATTGACTAAATTATCAATTATCGGCCCAGGCCTATTCACTTTCAGCTAAAACCTTTAACACAGTTCAACTTTTTTCAATTTTTTCAATCGATTTAAACTTTTCCAAACAAGTACTTTTTTAAAACTTTTTCAAATAACTTCAACTATTTTCAAATTTTTCAACCCATTTCAACTTTTTCAAACAATTTCAACTTTTCTCTTTTACTTTTTCAACCTTTTTCAACTTTTTCAACCAATTTAAACTTTTTTCCACTTTTTCAACCCAATTCAACTTTTTCGAACTTTTCTCACCTTTATCAACCAATTTTAACTTCTTTCAACTTTTTTCAAACAATTTCAACCAAATTGAACTTTTTCAAACAATTTCAACTTTTTAAAAACTTTTTCAACTTTTTAAAAACTTTTTAAAAACTTTTTCAACTTTTTAAAAACTTTTTCAAATTTTTAAAACTTCTAACCATTTTCAACCTTAATGCTAATGTTAAGCTATTGCTAGAATAATGTTTAGCTAATACTAGGTCAATGTCAATGCCAGGTTATTGGGATTGCCAGGAAATTGCTAATGCTAACGTAAGGCTAATGCTAAGCTGCATGCATTGCTCTCTCATAATGATTGCACTTCTGGTGGTGTTGACCTTTGACAGCATGTGCAGACAAGTTAAAAAAAAACAAAACAAAAACAAATCAGCTCTTTGAAATGGTTTAGTACAATTTAAAATATTAAATAAAATTTAAAAAAAGCGTTGCTGGTGTGTGACCGGAGGTTAGTAGCATTTAGCGTTAGCATCACAGTTAGTAGCATTTAGCGTTAGCATCACAGTGTGTGGCACTAACTCTCAACCAGTCAGTGTTCTGTTAAACTTCAGAGCTTTGACATCTTTTATCTTCTCTAATATGTGTTTGAACTCTTTATTATGTAACTCAGGTAGCGCTGTCTGTCTCTGACTCATATTATTGGCTCATCATCTCGTGACGTGGAGATGGATCAGGACACGGTGAAGGAACAACATGAGATCCAGACTGAAGCTCAGAGGTGTGTGTGTGTGTGCGTGTGTGTATGTGTGCGTGCGTGCGTTTTCCTGTGTTAAAGATTTTGTGACAGTCAAAATCTAGGAGACTGAGTTAGCTTCCTAATCATTTATTTAGCACAGTTTTAATAAAATATATTAACCTTACAGTAGCATTTGTAAAATTTTGTTTACAATATTTTGTGGGAAAAAGTGAAATTTCCATGACCAATAAATTAAAGTTTAGAATAGTATTTTGTTGTTTTGTCATTAATAGTAATTTATATGAAAGTAAGATCTACTGAAGTTGAATTAAATTAAATAGAATTACTACACACACACACACACACACACACACACACACACACACACACACACACACCGTCATCTCTTCCATTAGCTCATTATCCAGTTTTCTTTTCCATAGATAAATATTCTCTGCCCTGAAATCATGACATTGTTCTCAAACAAAGAAGAGAAGCTAACGTTAGCTAGTTACGCTGCTCTGTCTTTGCTAACAGTGATTAGCATGTGTGCTAACTCCAGCTGCTGTTTAATGAGGCTCTCCTTTGACACAGTTAAAATATAGCAATAAACTTTTGTCTTGTACAGTTTGTATAAAACTTTGTCACTTTTTGGCACAAAATATTTATAGACAGAGTTTATAAGTTTACTTTTATTCTGTCATCGTCTCACTCACCTCACAGCTGCTCTTTGCAGGCGCGTGCATGTGAGCGTGCACCAGCATCAAATGTGCTGCAGTTTGTACATTTACCACCCAAACATTGATCATTTAAAATCATTCTTGTGGGTGTGTTTTTCAAATGTTGTTTTATAGATGTTCAGAGGTGAGACCACGTCAGAGCTCAGCACTCACACCTCTGTACATTAGTGTTACACTCTCAGTCTGTGTGTGTTCAAGGAAGCAGCTCCCAACTGCTGGACCTGGACCTGGACCTGGACCTGGACCTGGACCTGAACCTGGACCTGGACCTGGACCTGGACCTGGACCTGAACCTGGACCTGAACCTGGACCTGGACCTGGACCTGGACCTGGACCCAGCTGTGAGTCCTTTGGAAGTAATGAGTCCATGGACAAACTCATTGACTTCAAAGGAGGTCCATCTACTGACCCATGGTAAGTCAACATAAAGGAGGTTATGTGTTGTCTTCCTGATGGTCCAGGTTCTTCTCACTCCACACTGATAAAACATCAGTAAACATGACTCAGCACTTTGTTTGTTATTTGAAGTGGTGTTGATGTAAATCTCAGCAAACAGTGGAAATTGATGAAAGAAAGAAAGTGAGTGATGTCCAGGTCATTTGAAACACCAGCATTAAAAGATCTATGCTGACAAAGGTCAAAGAGAAAAGGCTTTGTAGGAATGTCTCCAGTGTGTAGGTGAGTCTTTGACAGCGTGTGATCTTCAGATTTGTGAAGGATTGAAGCCAAATAAAGCCTCAGTCCAACAGACTTGTTCTCCTGTTCAGTGGAAACATGCTGAGATGTTCCACACGTGAGCTGAGCTCCAAAGGCTGCTCCACACTCACTGCACTGTGGCTCTGCAGGACAGCACCCACTGTTACTGATGTTCACATGATGTTAGCATGTTAGCAGAGCTTCCTGTGCTTTCCTCCAGCTGCTCCTCAGCATGTCTGATTGTCTGTGTCTTCTCCACAGCAGCTTGGAGGGTGTGGATGGTTCCTCTGGAGCTGAGCCTGACTCCATCTTTACGGTGTGTACGTCTACAAAGACACTAAACCTGTGTCAGCCTGTGATCAAAGCACAGTGTACTTCTACACACACACACACACACACACACACACACGCACACACACACACACTCTCCTTCACGTGTGTATGTGTGTAGTTAAATACTAATTAAAGGTTTATTTTCCTTCACTGTCCTCTTTAATAACTGAACTCCTTTAGTTTTTTTACGTCACTGAAATGATCAGAACCAACGCTGATTGTGATTGGCTGCTGCAGGTGATCCAAAACTCTGTCGTCAATGCAGTGGTTACTTACTCGTTACCATGGTGATGAATTTAGCAACTTAGCTTATTTTTCAAGACATTATTAATGTTTTCACATGATCTGTTTTGTTTTAATGATCTATTATTAACTGTTAATATAATTAATAAATTATATCCATGTGTATATTTCATATTTATACAGATAATTTTGTTGTGATTTAAAATATTAACTGTTGTCACAGTTTAAAAAACTTTCATTTCTTTAGATTTTCATATATTTTTACATTTATTTTTCAGTGGTTTCATGAGAAAGCTTCATATTCTGTGTCTTTAAAGAACATACGTGTTGTTGTTGCTGTTTGTGTTCATGTTTAGTTTGAATTCAGGTCAAATGTCACGTTATCCACACTTTTCTCTGTTGTTTATTGGGCGGTCGATTAAATCTGAGCTTCTTTTCACAACATTTGTCAAGTTTTTAGAAAATAATCTGAAGAAAACACAATTTAAAAAATTTCCATTTCGTGGCAACAAAAGTTAAAAGGTAAACATTTCAAATAACTCTTGTGTTCCTCACATCATTAGTTCTTTTATTTTGAAAGTGTGTGTGGTTGGTGGAAGCCGGCCCACAACTTTGGCCCCCTGGGACCAACAGTGACGTAAGAAGCCCCCATAAACATGACAAAGCATCATTCTCAGCCAATAGGAACATTCAAATGTAATAGCCAGGTTTCAACCCATAGAGCACATGTGTCAAACTCAAGGCCTGGGGCCCAAATCTGGCCTTTTGGAGCATCCAATTTGGCCCTCAGGATGAAGTCAAAATTACAGAAAACATGAATCATTGTTAAAAAATACCAAATAATTCAGTTGTAGATATCTCAGACCTTCCAATTACATACATTTAATGAATATTCAGAATATTTACCAGAGAATTTTGTGATTTTTTTTTTTGTTTTATTATTTATGTTTTTTTTTTATCTGAGCAGAAAGCAGCAGCACCAGGAGAAGTTCCCTGTGACGTCTGCACTGGAACCAAAGTGAAGGCCCTGAAGTCCTGCCTGGACTGTGTGATCTCCTACTGTGAGACTCACCTGGAGCCTCATCTGACAGCATCACGTCTGAGAAGACATCAGCTGGTGGAGCCTGTGGAGAACCTGGAAACCAGGATGTGTCCAAAACACAGTGAACCTCTGGAGCTGTTCTGTCAGAGTGATCAGACATGTGTCTGCTTGATGTGTTCTGTTTTGGAGCACAAGAGTCACCAGTTAGTTCCTCTGAGAGAAGAGTGTGAAGAAAAGAAGGTGGAGCTGGAGAAGACAGATGCTGACCTTCAGCAGATGATCCAGAAGAGACAAGAGAAGCTGGAGGAGATCAGAGAGTCAGTGAGGATCAGGAAGGATGCTGCAGACAGAGGGAAAGCTGAAGGTGTGGAGATGTTCACTGCTCTGATGGAGCTTGTTCAGAGAGGCCTGAAGGAGCTGATGGAGACGATGGAGGAGAAACAGGAAGCAGAAGAGAAAGAGGCTGAAGGTTTGATCAAAGAGCTGGAGGAGGAAATCTCTGAGCTGATGAAGAGAAGCTCTGAGGTGGAGCAGCTCTCCCGCTCTGAAGACCACCTCCACCTCCTCCAACACTTCTGCTCCCTGAAAGCTCCTCCAGCCACCAAGGCCTGGACAGAGGTCATGGTCCGTCCATCATCATATGAGGAGACTGTGCTGAGAGCTGTGGCTCAGCTGGAGGACACACTCAGTGACAAGATGATGAAGATGAAGATGAAGATGATGCAGCAGTTTGCAGTAGATGTGACTCTTGATCCTCTTACAGCTCATCCTAACCTCGTCCTGTCTGATGATGGAAAACAAGTTTATTGCAGTGATGAGAAGAAGAAACTTCCAGACAACAAAGAGAGATTTTCTCCTTGTGTCTGTGTTTTAGGGAAACAGAGTTTCAGTTCAGGCAGATTTTATTTTGAGGTTCAGGTTAAAGGAAAAACTGACTGGAATTTAGGAGTGGTTAAAGAATCTATCAACAGGAAGGGAAACATCACTGAGACTCCTGAGGATGGTTACTGGACTGTGATACTCAGAGATGGAAATGTGTATACAGCATGTGATGATCATCTAGTCATTCTTCATCTGAAGTGTGTTCCTGAGAAGGTGGGTGTGTTTGTGGACTATGAGGAGGGTGTGGTCTCCTTTTATGATGTAGATGCTGCAGCTCTGATCTACTCCTTCACTCACTGCTGCTTCACTCACAAACTACATCCATTCTTTAGTCCCTGTAATAACGATGGTGGTAAAAACTCATCACCTCTGATCATCTGTCCTGTCAATCAAAGTGAATGATCAGTGTCATGATGAAGTCTCACCAACAATAGATTCAATGGTTCTCTGCAACCATTCACTTCTCCAGGTTGGTTACACACTCCATCCAACCTAACATGTATGTTTCTCAACAGTGGGAGGAAACATTTTATTAAAGAAGCTTCACATTTGGTGTTTGGATTGTGATGAAATATGTTTGAAAAAGTGATTTTTTTATTTAAATACCACAAACTTGTTAAATTGTACAAACATGTAAGTTGTTTAATGATTAGTTTAAAGGTGTTAGTGGATGGTAAAATAGGAACATGATTATTTTATATGAAATGTAATGAAAACAAAACAATTGCAGAAATGTATCAAAATAAAGTGTTTTTTAAGTCACTGCTACTCTTACTTATTATCTTAACCTTTAATTAAAGTAAAACTGTGAAGTTTTGGTGTTTAAGATATTGACATTTATTCAACCATCCTTTTACAACACATAAAATAATAATTAGTAATTAGATAAATACTCAGTGTAATTATCATTTAATAAAAATCAAATCTAAAACAATAACTAATTTTAATAAAATAACTACATTTTTCACATTGTGCCTCAGATCATTTACACATTTTTACCTTTTTTACTTCATTTACTTCAAGCTGTTGGAGATGCAGCTGAAACCCATTTAATTCATTTTTCATTTGTACATTTATGTCTGACTTACACTTTTTATATTTTTCCACTGTTATTTTGTATTTGTTTCATTTGGACTGTGATATTATTTGATGTACATGGGGAATCTATGTTGGTTTGCATTTTCATGAAAGGAATAAATACATTTATGTTGACATTTACTTTGGTTTTTTACCGTCTGCTCTTGTTTAATCGTGTTACTGTAACAAGTGAATTTACCATCAATAAAGATCTATTCTATTCTATTCTATTGTATTCTATTGTATTTCTTTAACCAGCTCAGAAAGATGAACAACAGAATGTTATTTCCAACATAAACATTGTGTTGTATCCTAGGCTCACTGAAACAGAGCGCCCCCTGTGGTCAAACATGAAACTTATGTGTCGTAAAGGAATGTCATGTTGTAGCTGCTGCTCTTACAGTTTGCCCCCTGGTGGTCAAATAAAGCCATTGCAGTTGATTTCATCACTTCCTCATATCTAAGATTAGTCCTTAGATTTTTTAGACACATTAGCGTTGCAGCAACAATTGGTCAATGAATGTCCACTGGACATTTATGTTAATCATGTTACTATAGAAACGTAATAGAATCGTTGCAGTTTTTCTCTCATTTTGTGTGTTTTTGTCAAATGTCAGCACAGTTTTCCCACGTATTTATCTAATGATTGCAGTCATTTTTAATCACAAATTGTTGAAAAATAAAACTTTCTTTTACTTCACATATTTTTATAGAGCAGAATAATGTTTTGTGTGTCTTTATTGTCATTTTATGTGTTTTTACATCTGATTTTGTGCGTTTTTTGTTTTTGTCATTTGTTTTTTGGATATTGTCTGTAACGTCCATTATTTTACGTATATTTATGGGCAGAATTATGTTAAAATTACTTGTTTTCCCGCCTTAGGGGCCTTATTTGGCCCCTGAACTAAAATGAGTTTGACACCCCTGTCATAGAGGGTAGTCACTATTATATTTTTACAACAAAATACACCAATATTTTGACTAAAATGTCAATCAAAAACAATACTTCAGACCAAATACTTTAGTTTTCAGCAGAAAAATAATGGATGTTGAGGATGTGGCAGACGTCTACATAATTGGAATTATGATAACGGGTATTCTGCTGATTGGAGCTGGCAGTTTTCTTATTTATCGCAAAGATTGAATAACGTTGGCAGCTGTTTTTGGAAGGCTGCCCATCATGACTGATGAATTGTGCAGGTCTCTTAATTAGTGCTGTCAACAGATTAAAAATATTATGCGATTAGTTAATTATACTCTGTGATTAATTAATCTAACTAGTACAGTGCCTGTCGGAAGTATGTATTCATATACTGAGAGGAGCTTAAGTAGAGTTGTTAATTATGGTCAAATTAAGTATGTGTTTGAAGGTTGGTTGTACAAAGAGGTGTACATACTCTGTACTCTGTGTTATAAAGGGGTTTATGTGTGGGTGCAAAGTAAAATAGTGTGTGTGATTTCCCTGGATTAATTCTATGGGACATGCACATAGAATTAATGTTTGTTTTTTTTACTCATTTTTATTATTTTTTTGTTTGGTGTATTTTTCTGTAATGTATGTTTTTTTGAGTCATTTTGTGTATTTTTGTATATTTCTGTTGTCTTTTTGTATAATTACTGTTTTTTGTTGCCATTGTAGTGTGATTCTGGAGTCATTTTGTGGAATTTTGTGTCTTTTTCTGTAATTTTGTGCATTTCTGTTGTCATTTGTATAAATAATTAGTTTAGTGTATTTTGAGTCATTATCATAATTTTGTTGTCGTTTGGTGTGTTTTTGTGTAATATATGTTTTTTGGAGTCATTTTGGAGCCTTTTTGTATATTTTTGTGCATTTCTGTTGTTGTTTTGTGTACTTCCTGTATAAATATTGTTTAGTTTTTTTTTGTTTTTTTTTTATGTCATTTGTGCATTTTTGGAGTCATTTTGTATCTTTTTTTAGTGTAGTTTTTTGCATTTCTGTTGCACCCCCTCACACTCTGAGGTCAAAAGATGAATAGGTTTCACTTGCCATGCCATCCAGAAGTGAAATAACATTAAAATAAACATTTGGAAATGACCAAATTACTCCAAAATAACAGATGCACTAACTCTGGGTATTTAAAAGCCGTTGACAAAGTTTCAGGTCGAACACGCACCACGTCGGGGAGATATTCGCTCCACACGCACACACACAGACCTTTTTTGCTTTTATAGACTGTTTTTTGGCGCTTCTATGTACTAAGGAGTTTTTTTTCCTAAGTCCACACTGTGCCCTCTCACTAAAAGAGCGAGAGGGCACAGTTTGGGACCTGCCTTTTTCCCCTCTTCTTACCCCCTTTTTTTTCATTTTTCATCTAAGACATACCTGCCTTGCTGCCTTGCGACCCACAGTACTTCCACTCCTGTACTCACATGTTATATGTTCTTGTATTTTCATGTTTTCTTGGACAGGATGATGTGTATTAAAGCATTTAACGTGTGATATTAAAGGTTTATAGTCCTTTTCAATAAAGAATTGATCTCAGCAAGATGCTTATGTGAAACCTTAGATTAGGCAAGAGGCCCTTTTCAAGCAGTAACTCCCAAGAGTAATCTCACAAGAATTTGCGGGTGTTATAATAAAGATGGGATGCAGACTTTCTGTCTGCATGGACCCTCTTCAGTATAAATTGTGAGGCACCCTATTTTGACATTAACGGGAGGTGTAAGTGTTTTGGGGCAATAACAATGTTAACTCAGTTGTTAGTGATAATTCAGAGACATGGAAAACCTTGAATGATTCCAGATGTTCTACTTGTTTTTCCCAAATCTGTGTATTACTGAGCTGTTTTCTTATATGGTGATGAGCTAATGTTAAAGGTGGGAGGACATACCTCTGAAACATATATACCATTACAGCCTCTGACCAGCTCAGAGTTTTGCAAAGATCCAGCCAGCATGCTCTCAACAGGTTTCATTTATGTTCCTTGTTCAGGACATTGATTGTATTTAATAAACTGCATATTATTTAGAAGTCATTGGTCCAAAGACTTTTTCCGACATTACCTTTTTTGTCATCACCATCCACACCACAAGAAACACCAGGATGTTACTGAAACTGAATTTCCTCTCTGGGATGAATAAAGTATTCAGAATCTGATTCTGAAATATATACATTAAATAAAATAGGATGCTTGTTTTTGTTTAGCCTGCATTCTCCTCTATTAGCTGTACCTTTTCAGTCATTCTTAATTCATTTACTTGACTTTACTTCTTGTTTTCATTCATGTTTTAACTCTTGTCTTTGTATTACCCAAGTATTCCTGCTCATGTCTCCACCTCCCAGTGATGTCAGTGTGTTTGGGTTGTGAGTGATTAGATTAGCTCCCTCGTGTTTCCACTCAGGTGTGGCTCATTCTCAATTACGCCTCCCTCACTGATTAACCATTACAAATTATAATCAAGACTTGTGTGGAGGGGTGGGGGACTTGGAGGAAGGCTTAAATACAGTAAGGAAACCATACAACTCTGACCCAGAAAGAAAAATAATAATAATTTTGCCATCAAAAGCCTGGTCTCAGTGTTGTTTTTGTAGTTTTATAGAAGGAAACCAATGTTGAGGTGTCACTAAAGCAAAAAAAAAAAAAAAAAAATGCTTCAAAGTCTAATAGATTTTTTCAGAAAAAAAAAAAATTGTGTGAAACTTGCCTCTATTCAACTGCTGATTACAGAAGAACAAACAATTATTTTTTTTTTTTCTGATTAATTAGAAACTTTAATCTTTCAGAATCTAGTGTCAAAATTCAGATTGTCATCGTACAAAATATTCTGTGGGTCTTTAAAAATCAGTCAAAATGCTCTAAAACGGCTGGCATTGAATGAGTTAAAAAGCAAAAGTATCAACAGTCACCAAATGAAGTTTATGTTGCGACGCAGTATAGCTGCAAAGCAAACAAATCAAACACATAATTAAAATAAATAGAGATATATTGAAAGTGACAGTAACCAGTTCCTCTGTTATCCATACTGGGAAATAGAATGAGGTATAATTTTAGCCTGCTGAATGTTTTTCCCAGCTCATATTATTCAAAACTAAATGTGCGTGTCTCTTATCAATAGTCATTATACACGTGCACACATACGGACGCATTCATGTGTAGATAACTTACAATTGCTAGAGTGATCTTTTAGAAACCGTAGCTCGGGTTTGTGGGTGCAGAAGTTAACATGAACTGTTATGCTAACCAAAACTAGCATCTGCTAAATAATAATGATGTTAGCTAGCTCCCCATTATATTAATGTCTCCACTTACCGATCTTTTTTAGGTTTCAGGTGCCGAACAAAGTTTGGCGTTGTGTGGTCTTTGCCAGTTATTTTGGAACAGCATGCTGTGCATACGGCTACTCTTGTTTTATTCATCTTGTGTGTGTGTGTGTGTGTGTGCCCCCCACCTCCACTATGCACCTGTGAAGAGGGAAATCTTCTACTCTTCCACTCCCTCACAGTCACCAAAACATGGTACCCTTTGATTTTTAACTGCCTGTTATTTTTGACTTTTAAAAAAAAGTATCAAATTCGGTACCCATCAATTCTCATATGATCGGATCGCTGATCGGCCAAAAAATAAAGCCTAGTTGGAAGTCAAGTCTTCCTGAGTCAATAGGTTCAAGTCCGACTTAAGTCACGAGTCATTTGTTTTCAAGTCTAAGTTGAGTTGGAAGTCCTTTATGATTTTGTTGAGTCTAAAGTCATCACATTTTTGAATCAAGTCCAAGTAAAGTAGGTGGAGTCCACACCTCTGCCCTAAATGTAGAGAAACAAGTTCTGTCAGACTGTGTCATGGTTGTGTGTTATGTTGTTTATGTCTGATCTATGATTCTTAGTTTTGGTGTTCTGATCATTTTAATGAAAATGTTTCTATTTGTTGTTTATATCAGAATCAGAATCAGAATCAACTTTATTGACCTAGAGTGTATGAATACACGCGAGGAATTTGTTTTGGTGACCTGTGCTCTCTCAGATAGTGTAACATTAAATAATAACAATCAACTAGAATAAAGAAAAATAAATAAAAAAAAAAAGTATAAACAAAAATATAAGAGTAGTTAGACTAATATGTGCAAACTAAATAAAAATAACAAGATAATAATAATAATAATAATAATAATAATAATAATAATAATAATAATAATAATAATAATAATAATAATACCGAAATAAAATAAAAATACAATAATAATAATAAGATAATAGTGCAGTAGTGCAGGTGAACATTTAAATGAAAATATTATGTCATGAACATTCACAGTGACAGGTTAATCCAGGGTTGTTATGTTTAGTTCCAGGTTATTTCACAGTAACAGAAACAGGTCTGTTTTCATGTTTTTTTTTTATTTTTAAGCTGCATAATTTTCTATTCTAGTCAGATATTTATTTTCTCAGGTGATCATTCAGGAATACGTTTAATCCTCTTCCCTTCATTCTCTGTGTTAGCTGTGCTGTTTAGTGCTTCCTGTTAACAAACCTCATGATAATCACTGGTGTGATGAAGTCATTTCTTTGGTAGAGCAGGTGACATGCCTCCATGTTGCTGAGATCAGTTCAATCCCCATGAATGGGAGGAAGGCAGTTACCTGTTGCTCCGTTAATCTGACATCTTGTTCCCCAGGCTTCCAAATGTTGTCAGCGGTTACCGCCTGAGCGTAGGCCCAGGGTTTGATACACAGCCCTGTTACAATGGCATCGTTCATATGGGTGTACTGCTCCACCTCCACCAGACGACGGTATTTCTCTGCGTTTTGGATACGTAGAACTTTCACCTTCTCCACCAGCTCCAGGATAGCTTTCTACTGCAATATGGCAGCAGATGTTTCCTCCTTCAAAAAGGAGCAAACACTTCTGTTTGCTCAGTGCTTTTTCCAGCCCAGAGCTGCAGTTCTGTTCTAAGGTGACCAAAAGTCCTCTTTTCACATCCTGTCTTTCTAACATTGCATGTTGCAAACACTAGAATGTCATGAACACAGCCTGACTCACTGTAGAGATGTAACACATATAAAATCTATGAAATGTAGTTACTGATTTCTATGTCCACTATAGTATCTGTGTGTTGTGTTTAAATAGATTTCCATAGATGCTCATTACCCACAACATTAGTATTGGGGACCTGGGTCAACCATTCTGACCCAATGGAACATGAGATGAGTAGTGAGGGATTTCAAACACAGTATGCTGCGTTCCACTTGTTCTAGGAAGTCATGGTTCTGAGTTCCGAGTGGGAAATTTTGACTGGAACTCCCCATGAGTTTTTTTTCAAGCTGTTTCTGTCACGCCCTCCACCTCTGCTGCCACATAAGGTCAGTATTTCCCTGTCTTCCTTTGTCCCCCTCTTCTCTGTTTTCCTCCAGGTGGGCGTGCGGAGTTGATTCCAGAAGCTGCTGGGCTGGTACGAGGTGATCATCTGATTAACTTCACCTGTGTGGAGAGTGTCCTGATCTGCTTCCATTCACTTCACTCTCTATATTTACCTGGCCTGTGACCACCATTTGAGGCTGGACCGTAGTACTTTCTCAGTCACTTTCTAAGCGTTTTGTGTGTTTCTGTTCTGATTCCTGATAATAAAGGCTAATCCCATTCATTCTCCTCTGTTTCAGTTCTGTGGCCGCCCCTGTTCAGCTCCTCCTGCAATCCTCCCGACCAGCTTCCTCCAGCCTCCGACATCTCGTCTTGCCTCCTGGAATATTCTAAGTTCCCCTCTTGAGAATCTCTGCCGCCAACCCAAACAGATCACCATCCCAGCTTCCACCACACACCTCTACAGCCTGTTCTCCACTCTGCTCCTGTCCTCCTGCTCTGGACTAAGTTAAGCCTCCCTGCTCTTTCAGCCTTAGTTTAGTCTAGGTTTTCCCCATTGGTTCTTGAGTTTGAGTCAGTGTTAGTAATTATCAGTTCTGTCCAGCAGTGGTAGATTTTTGTGAGTATCCTGTTTTTTTTTTTCTTCTTCCTCCTTTCAGGACATTTCTTATTTTAAAAATGAATCTTTTAAATCTATTTCCTGAGCCTCAGACCTGCGCCCCATAACAGTTTAATCCAATAAGTAACTTTTAGTGAAGTTTATCAGCCAATCACAGACATGTACCGCACGTTTGGACTCCTAAGCCCGCCCACAGGCTGCTTCCACACCAGTGAGGAATGCAATGAAATCAATGAAGTTAGTGCTCAAGCCTTTTTAAGTAACATTATGAGTGACTAGTTACCATCAGCTCAGCCGCCCACTCCCCATCATGTCCTCCCGTAGCCCCCCCTTCACACCAGCATGACTAGTAACAACTTGTTAATGGGTGAATGTAGAAAGAAGCTTATTTTAACTGGACCATCCAGTTTTCTGGAAGCCCACCCTCAATCAAAATCCTGGTGGTGCTACTGACGCTCATGCTGGAAGGATATTTCCAAAGGAAAGGAGATGATAAAGTAAACCTGAGGCTGATAGTGTTTGTTTCCTCATTGCTGTTCCAACCTAGAAACACCAAACTGGTCAAACAGCATTGATGGTTCATGACTTATTTAATAATAGATGATCTGATGAGTCAGTGTGAGAAGAGGACAGAGTGTGAGAGCAGAGCAGTCAGAGACTCCAGTCTGTGTTTGTGAGGAGAAAAGCTTGAAGACTCTTCAACTTTTGTTAGTCAGCTCTGGACTCAAAGAGAGGTGAGTGTAGCTGCTAACATTCATCATCATCATCTAGTGTTGTAGTAGTCCAGACCAGTGTTGGTCTTGAGACCAACATTTTAAAGGTCTGATGGATTTTCCGTCAAGACCGTTGGAGACCAGCACTAATTCCTGGTATTTTTATTCTTTTTTATAATGTGATAATAACAAGGAGAACAGGATAAAACAATCCTTTATTCATTCTTTAATCCATCCTGTATAATGACCACAACCTTCCTTAATGCACTGTCAGCAGAGCTGAAGTCAGCATCCAATGTGAACATTTTTAAATCAAAGTTAAAGGCACTTTTTTTCTCTACTGCATATGATTGAGAGAGAGATTTTTGGTCATGTTGTTGATGTAATGTGTTTGTTGATGATTTTAAATGTTCTTATTGATTTTAAACAATTGATTGTTTTATCATGTAAAGCACATTGAGTTGCCTTCTGTATGAAATGCTCTGTACTAATAAATTTGCCTTGCCAAATGTGACGTGTGTGACACACACACACACACACACACACACACACACACACACACACACACACACACACACACACACACACACACACACACAAGGAGGAGAGAGAGGCGGAGCTAAACATGTCCACTAACTTGTTGGTTGTGAAATTTGTTTTCACGAACCACAAATAATACATTTGTAAAAACACAGCAAAGAGGAAACACTCTGTGGTGTGTAGGTGACCAGCTATGTTATTTCTTGGCAGAAATACTTTTAAACACTTGCTGTACATTCAGCTGACATAAAAATATTGTTTTCAAATATGTAGAATAATTGTGAATTTATCAGTAGTAGTTTTAATATTTTAGTTCATTTTTTGCAGGACCCTTTTTGTCTGTCAAATGTATTAAAAAAGAAACTAAAACTAAAGAAAAAATGTTATATAACTGTCAAACCTTATCATCATTTTATTTATATATATTTTTTAATTTAAAAAAAAAAGTTTATGGTCTTGGATAGTGTGGTCTTGAACACAACACTATCATCATCAAACTTTATTTCAGACACATACATGGTCCATAGCAGACATAACAGCACAGACATATCAACAAATGAGATGTAATAAAAGAATGATCATTGACTGTTTGGAGAGGTGGGAATGTCCCACATTAGTTTGTGCAGGATTTGAACGTTGTCACAACTGCTCTAACTACCAGGACTCACTCACTGTGTTTCCTGTGTTAAATATTACATCAGATTGTCTCACTGCATGTAAAGCTACGTATTAAATACTGGGTTTATAAAAAAATATACTCAGGATGCCAGGCCCATATTTCACTAGCCTCAAATCACCAAACACAATTATTTATTCATTTTAATGTCACACATTTAACATGTGATCATTACTTTATAGTTTTATTCCAAGATACAGATTGTAAATCATTAATAGAATGAGGAAACACTGGGATTTAGCTGCTGAAAGGAAGTGATGGAATGCTGCTCTGCTGCTTTTTATGGAAACATCTTTGAACATTGAAGTTCTTAATTATGGGATGTCAAAGTTCAGTGATGGTTTTCTAGCTCTTTTCAGCATTTAGCTCACCTAACATTTAAAACATAGATTCACGTCAACATGTTATATATAAATGTCTACAATATGTTTCAGGGCTGCAGCTGATGAATATTTTTCTAATCCAGTGTTTGACTGAAAATTCCATCAATTAATCAGAGAAAACTTGTTTTTTTAGTGAAAGAGAAATTATAAATATACATGAGAAAATAAGATATTTCAGTTAGGAATGAATGAACCATTGGTTTCCTTTTTTAGACAATCATTTTTATCTCAGGAAATGTGACGAGTAAATATTAAAATAAACTACAAACAAAAAAAAAAAAACTTTTAACTTCTGCTGAGTCCAAACGTCATCTCAGATATCTACAACTACATAGATATCTTTATTTGAGGAACATTGAAGATCTAAAGTTTCGACTTGGTGACGTGATGTTTTCCATTTATTTACCATTTATTCCTAATGAGCTTTGAAATAAATGTAATGTTCATTTTGACTAAAGACAGGATTGAAGTGCAGATATTTCTAAGCAGTTTCCAGATTAGAGATTAAATGTTGAAACAGTTTGTCATTGGTTTCCATCATCTACCCCCACCACTAAAAGTCATGTGACATGTGACATCATCTGAGAAAGGTCTCTACTCCTCATGGGGAAAAGTTTTTAAATAGAAATTAGCTGTGAATGGATTAAAAAAAATGTTACCAATCAATTGGAAATATGACAAATTAATCACGATTAATCACAACTTGTGAATTTCAATCAAATTATCACAGAAATTATGTGTATTTAAAAAGTTACATTTATTGAGGCAAAATGTGTAATAATTGCATTTGTTTTCCCAAAGAAAATCACTGAGAAATGTAGTGTGTGGTCCATGGAAACTTTAAAGTTTTGTTCTATGTTAAACTTTCATCTGTTATTACACAATATTTTGGTTATTTTAAAGAAAACAAGATTGTACATTAAAATAAAGAGTGCAAAGAATGTAATTTATGGTTTTGAAAAGTTCCAGTGTCAATATGAGAGAACCGTAGAACTAATTTGAACCTTAAACATTCAAACTATTGCACTTTTACATTCAGCTGCTGAGGCACAGCAGACTGTCCACATTACTACAGGAGGACTGAATCAGTGCTAAATACTAGAAGTGATCCCAGTGAGATGGACTCAGAAACATTAGTAAAGGAACGCTCCACAACAATGAGAGTGTCCTGTTAATGTGCTGCTTGTCTCTGTCCCTCAGTGTGTGGACATGTCTGCTGCCTGCAGTGGGACGTCTGAAGATCACTTCCTGTGCTCCATCTGTCTGGAGGTGTTCACTGATCCAGTCACCACATCATGTGGACACAACTTCTGTGAACCATGCATCAGCACACACTGGGACACCAGTACCACCAGTAGGTGTCCCGTGTGTAATCAGGTCTTCAGCACTAAACCTCAGCTGAAGGTCAACATTATGATGCGTGAGATGGTTTCTCAGTTCAGACGTGAATCTGAGCAGAAAGCAGCAGCACCAGGAGAAGTTCCCTGTGACGTCTGCACTGGAACCAAAGTGAAGGCCCTGAAGTCCTGCCTGGACTGTGTGTTCTCCTACTGTGAGACTCACCTGGAGCCTCATCTGACAGCATCACGTCTGAGAAGACATCAGCTGGTGGAGCCTGTGGAGAACCTGGAAACCAGAATGTGTCCAAAGCACAGCAAACCTCTGGAGCTGTTCTGTCAGAGTGATCAGACATGTGTCTGCTTGATGTGTTCTGTTTTGGAGCACAAGAGTCACCAGTTAGTTCCTCTGAGAGAAGAGTGTGAAGAAAAGAAGGTGGAGCTGGAGAAGACAGATGCTTACCTTCAGCAGATGATCCAGAAGAGACGAGAGAAGCTGGAGGAGATCAGAGAGTCAGTGAGGATCAGGAAGGATGCTGCAGACAGAGGGAAAGCTGAAGGTGTGGAGATGTTCACTGCTCTGATGGAGCTTGTTCAGAGAGGCCTGAAGGAGCTGATGGAGTCGATGGAGGAGAAACAGGAAGCAGAAGAGAAAGAGGCTGAAGGTTTGATCAAAGAGCTGGAGGAGGAAATCTCTGAGCTGATGAAGAGAAGCTCTGAGGTGGAGCAGCTCTCCCGCTCTGAAGACCACCTCCACCTCCTCCAACACTTCTGCTCCCTGAAAGCTCCTCCAGCCACCAAGGACTGGACAGAGGTCATGGTCCGTCCATCATCATATGAGGAGACTGTGCTGAGAGCTGTGGCTCAGCTGGAGGACACACTCAGTGACAAGATGATGAAGATGAAGATGAAGATGATGCAGCAGTTTGCAGTAGATGTAACTCTTGATCCTCTTACAGCTCATCCTAACCTCGTCCTGTCTGATGATGGAAAACAAGTTTATCACAGTGATGAGGAGAAGAAACTTCCAGACAACAAAGAGAGATTTTCTGAATGTTCCTGTGTTTTAGGGAAACAGAGTTTCAGTTCAGGCAGATTTTATTTTGAGGTTCAGGTTAAAGGAAAAACTAAGTGGACTTTAGGAGTGGTTAAAGAATCTATCAACAGGAAGGGAGACATCTCTCTGACTCCTGAGAATGGTTTATGGATTGTGGCATTCATAGATGGAAATGTGTATACAGCACATGAAGATCTTCCAGTCATTCTTCATCTGAAGTGTGTTCCTGAGAAGGTGGGTGTGTTTGTGGACTATGAGGAGGGTGTGGTCTCCTTTTATGATGTAGATGCTGCAGCTCTGATCTACTCCTTCACTCACTGCTGCTTCACTCACAAAATACATCCATTCTTTTGTCCCCGTAATAACGATGGTGGTAAAAACTCATCACCTCTGATCATCTGTCCTGTCAATCAAAGTGAATGATCAGTGTCATGATGAAGTCTCACCAACAATAGATTCAATGGTTCTCTGCAACCATTCACTTCTCCAGGTTGGTTACACACTCCATCCAACCTAACATGTATGTTTCTCAACAGTGGGAGGAAACATTTTATTAAAGAAGCTTCACATTTGGTGTTTGGATTGTGATGAAATATGTTTGAAAAAGTGATTTTTTTATTTAAATACCACAAACTTGTTAAATTGTACAAACATGTAAGTTGTTTAATGATTAGTTTAAATGTGTTAGTGGATGGTAAAATAGGAACATGATTATTTTATATGAAATGTAATGAAAACAAAACAATTGCAGAAATGTATCAAAATAAAGTGTTTTTTAAGTCACTGCTACTCTTACTTATTATCTTAACCTTTAATTAAAGTAAAACTGTGAAGTTTTGGTGTTTAAGATATTGACATTTATTCAACCATCCTTTTACAACACATAAAATAATAATTAGTAATTAGATAAATACTCAGTGTAATTATCATTTAATAAAAATCAAATCTAAAAGAATAAATAATTTTAATAAAATAACTACATTTTTCACATTGTGCCTCAGATCATTTACACATTTTTACCTTTTTTACTTCATTTACTTCAAGCTGTTGGAGATGCAGCTGAAACCCATTTAATTCATTTTTCATTTGTACATTTATGTCTGACTTACACTTTTTATATTTTTCCACTGTTATTTTGTATTTGTTTCATTTGGACTGTGATATTATTTGATGTACATGGGGAATCTATGTTGGTTTGTATTTTCATGAAAGGAATAAATACATTTATGTTGACATTTACTTTGGTTTTTTACCGTCTGCTCTTGTTTAATCGTGTTACTGTAACAAGTGAATTTACCATCAATAAAGATCTATTCTATTCTATTCTATTGTATTTCTTTAACCAGCTCAGAAAGATGAACAACAGAATGTTATTTCCAACATAAACATTGTGTTGTATCCTAGGCTCACTGAAACAGAGCGCCCCCTGTGGTCAAACATGAAACTTATGTGTCGTAAAGGAATGTCATGTTGTAGCTGCTGCTCTTACAGTTTGCCCCCTGGTGGTCAAATAAAGCCATTGCAGTTGATTTCATCACTTCCTCATATCTAAGATTAGTCCTTAGATTTTTTAGACACATTAGCGTTGCAGCAACAATTGGTCAATGAATGTCCACTGGACATTTATGTTAATCATGTTACTATAGAAACGTAATAGAATCGTTGGAGTTTTTCTCTCATTTTGTGTGTTTTTGTCACATGTCAACACAGTTTTCCCACGCTTTTATCTAATGATTGCAGTCATTTTTAATCACAAATTGTTGAAAAATAAATCTTTGTCTTTTCTAAAATACTGCATAATTATTAAATTTATTCCACACATTTTTTCCCAAATTAAATAAAAAACAAAAATTGGTCACAAACTCAAGGAAATTTAAAAATTGTATATTGTAACATCCATTATTTTATTTATATTCATAAGGAAGAATAATGTTGTTTTGTGTGGTTTTTTTTTGTCATTTTGTGTTTTTTTCATTTTAAGTTTTTTGTCAGAATTGTGTATTTTTTTCTTTAATGTTTTTGTTGTTTTATGTGTTTTCATGGTTTTATTTAATGTGTTTTTTGTTTGTCATATTGTGTGTTTTTGTCGTTTGTTTATTTGTTAATTTAATTTAATTCAATTCAACTTTATTTATAAAGCACAAATTACAACAATAGTCATCTCAAAGCACTATTATTTAGTATATTTCTCTTTATTTTTGTGTTTTTGATGTCGTCGTGCGTTTCTCGTGTGATTTTTTGTTGTTTGTTTTTGTGTAAAATTCTACATATTTTTTTTTCTCATTTTGTGTGTTTTTCTTGTCAAATGTCAGCACATAGTTTTCCTATGGAAGCTTAAAAGAGTCATAATTAATTAAATAAAAACAACATTTTGAAATAATTACCATTTTGATAAATAACAGACAAATATATAATATTGCCATTAAATTGTTAAATAAGTTAATATTATTATGAGATACATTTTTATTATTCTTTAATATTTTATTATTATTATTTTATTATAATTAAATATTTCATAATGATTAATTTAACATCATACTTCTTAAAATACTAACTTTTTATTTATTTTCCAAGATTGTATAAAATAAACCTGTCTAACATGGAACATGGAACATTAATCAGTTGTATTTATTGAAATACACAAATATGCTGTAATCAGTACATTGGTTTAATCAAACATGACAAGCAGCGAACCAATCACACTTTAATTTATATCAAACTTTTCAAACAAATCAAATTAAATTCAAACGGACAAAATATAAAATGTAAAAAAAAAAAAGATTTAGAATAAAACAAAAATAAATGTTTGGTAGTTAAAATAATAAAATATAATACAAGTAATAACAATAATCATAGAATAATTAAATATTAGTAGAAATAACCATGATTATAGTAAAACAGTAATATGATAATAACAAATATAATAAAATATGTAATGATTATCAACAGTAAAATGTTGATAAAATAAAATAGGATTTAAAACGAATAATGTTTAAAAAAGAATCTATAAAAACTAAAACCATAAAATGATATAACAGTAAATGACATGAAGACATGAATAAATACATGGTTTTAAGTTAAAAATATCAATTCATTTTTCAGCTCCTCTCACATTCTCTGACTCAGCAGTTTGGAGCATAACAGCTGAAAGCAGGATTAGCAAATGTTAAAAAGTTGGTGTGAACAACATTAACTCTATAGTCTAAGGTCAATATTCAACATTTGTGAACAAACTCCTCCCACTGCCTTCACCTCCGTGAGTTTACGCTATTTACGTAAAAAAGTCCTTTTTGGCTCCGCCCTTTCTATTTCTCTGGTCTGTGTGAGTGAGTTCAAGCAGCCCAGTAGCAACAGCGCCACCAGTGGTCACAGATGTTGATGGTCAGAATTTGGTGGAACACCAGTTAAATATGGAGGTGCTGGATCTTCCTCCAGCAGGATCTGGATCATATTCAGCTCTGAGGTCAACTCTGAGGTCAAGCACAGGTTTAGTGGTGTAAAATAGTGTAAATATGTGATGTTTTATAGTTTTATGGCTGGAGCAGGATTATTATCCTTCCTGCAGGCGATCCTCTCTCCTCCCTCTGATTGGCTCGTATCACAGTCATAATGTTAGAAAACAGCAACTTTGGACCTGTTGCTCTCAGCTTTGGCTCCGCCCCACTTCCTTGTGTCCCAGCTTCTTGTCTGTGGTTAGTTAGTGGAGCAGGTGTGTAGTTTGGAACTGTTGTGTTTACACACTCAGAGACCAACAGCATTTTCTCAGCTGCTCTCAATGCTGCTGTTGCCCTTTGTTGCCTCGTTGCCTTACTTCACCTGCTGCGTTAGAGCTCACCTGTCCATTCAGCGTCAGTGACACCACCTGACAGGTATGTTTATCCTGTTCCTCCTTTACCATTAGCTACGCTACGCTAAGCTAAGCTAAGCTAGTGATTCCTGCAGTCAGGGGCTGTTCTAGTGATTTGGAGGCCCCAGACCAGGGTGTCCAACTCATTTTAGTTCAGGGGCCAAATACGGACCAGTTTGATCTCAGGAGGGCCACAGATTTTGAGAAAAGGGAACTAATTTTTCAAACAATTTCAACTTTTTCAAACCATTACAATTTTTTCAACTTTTTCATAAAATTTCAAATATTTTCAACTTTTTCAACCCAATTCAATTTTTTCAAACTTTTGAAAAAGTTCAACCTTTTTCAACTTTTTCAAACAATTTCAAATTTTCATACAATTTCAAATTTTTCAAACAATTTCAACTTTTTTAAACAATTTCAAATTTTTCATACAATTTCAAATTTTTCAAACAATTTTAACTTTTTCAAACAATTTCAACTTTTTCAAACAATTTCAACTTTTTCAAACAATTTCAACCAAATTCAACTTTTTTCAACAATTTCAACTTTTTTCAACAATTTCAACTTTTTCAAACAATTTCAACTTTTTCAAACAATTTCAAATTTTTCAAACAATTTCAACCAAATTCAACTTTTTTCAACAATTTCAACTTTTTTCAACAATTTCAACTTTTTTCAACAATTTCAACTTTTTTCAACAATTTCAACTTTTATTTCCTTGGGTGAAAGTCCAAAGGTGGCGTTGTCCACATACTGGTGCCACACTGTAAACTAGTGACGGACCATTGTGTCATTGTGATACACAAAGAAAAAGACAAGCACTGCATAGCACAAAGACAAAGAAAAATAATACTCAAATGTGAACATACTGTATATTGGACATTCACCTTGGAGAAAACTCTACATCACATGTGTCAAACTCAAGGTCCAGGGGCCAAATCTGGCCTTTCAGAGCATCTGATTTGGTCCACAGGAGAAAATGAGGTCACACTTTACTAAGTTTTGTACATAAAGGCTGGCATTACTCTGTTATTATTATGACTAGGGATGCACCAATCTGCTTTTTTCACCTCCAATATCTGGCGTTTCCTATTGGCTGATACTGATGTGATACATAAATAAGAATGAATTACCAAACAAATGGTTTGTCTCATTGTGTGGAAAAGACTGAGATCCTTCTTTTATGTATCAGACTTGACTTAAACGTGTCTTTTGTATTATTATTAAACAAATAAACAGATATAAATGTTGTGAGTTACTTGTTTATTTAATAACTCTGCACCAGTACAACAATCTATAACCAATAGTTTATCTAGCTTTGTCAAGCAACATGTAACACATTTAACTGGTTCAGTCAGTGCAACTAACAATGTGAAATAAAATAATAATTAAATAATAAAGGAAAAAAACAGCTTCTCTAGCTTAGTAAATAAAGAATACACAATCTGACTCCTAATACCACTGGTTCAGTCAGTGGAATTAAAAATGTAAAATTAAATAAAAAATAAATCAAAGGAAATAAAAACAAATTTAAAAAAAACAATAGTTTCACTAGATTGGTGGAAAGACATTAAAAATAACAGCAAGTTACATCAGTGTAATTGTTTAACATTATTAATTAAATCCATTGTCTATGGCAGGGGTGTTAAACTCGAGGCCCCCGGGCCGAATCCAGCTCACCAAAGCCTTCACTTTGGCCCGTGGTGTAGTGATATACATTCAAATGTATAGGAACTATATGAGCGGACTGTGTGCAAACACGGACCTGTATTGGTGTTACGCACATCAGTGTATCATGCTATCTGGTCCCCACTGAGAAGTCAGTAAAGATTGGTTCACTCTCACACAACGTGTCTCCTATATGTCTTCATCATCATACCATAATACTACACGTGGGACCATTTTCTTTGTATTTTCATACATTTGTTTGGTCATTTTTTTTTAATTACAGCAAAAACATGAATCATTATGTAAATGATCAAAAAGTTTAGTTCTAGATAGGTCACTCCCACCAAATAAACATTATGTAATTCCTTAATATGGAAACTTGTAATTTCTCTCTGCTCACAGTTACACAATTTATGTAAATTTCAATTTAAAATTGTTTGCTCAAAGTCATTTGAAAAAAAATGTCTCCCAGATAATTCATCAAATTACGACTAATTGTCCACAAATTCTAGAAGTGAAGTACAACAACCTGGAGTTACTAATATGTGGGACGACATGTTTTATACCTTTAATATTCCAGGTGAATTATGGACATTTTTGTCGGAGTCGATTCAACCATGAGTACAAATAATGTTTATTAAAAAAAATCTGTATTTTTCTGCTCCTGCTAACTTGAGATCAGACTAGGTTGTATGTGGCCCCTGAAGTAGAAAGAGTTTGACACCCCTGGTCTTTGACATTGGTCAGTTATCTCTTTGAAATTGAGTTGCCCTCAGTTGCTTCAATATTGAGCTTTTATTGGAGAAAGAAAATAAATTCAGATATTATGTTAGAAAGTCAATGAAAGGTGTTTTATTCAACATATTTAATTCACATAGGAATGCTTTGCGTGGTTGTACATTCGTATTCCTACAACGTTATGTTGACCTAAATCTTACATTATTGTAACAACTTCATAAAATCCTACTTGTTTTGAATTAATGTTGATTTGTGAGTGGAAGGTGAGTGTGAGCAGCCATTCTCAATGTGACGTTCTTTTAGTTTCACTTTTGTTCCTCGTAACCTGGTAACCTCTTTTCCTTTGATTTACATTCAAACCTTGTGATATTTGAGATTATATCAGCGTTAGAGGAACAGTGGAAAGTGTTAGAAATGTGCTTTTAGTCATTTGTAGTTTTTAACCACAGCAGACGTCACTAACCTTCACCGCCATCGGATTATTACGTCACCTAGTGGAAGTGCGTCTGATTGTCAGAACAACGTGATGGCCTTTCCCTAAATCCTTCAGGAAGTCTCCTAACACCTTTCCTTAACCCTGTGACGTCATCCACGGGGTTGAGGAAAAGTGGATAGGAAAGGAGATAGAGGGAATATTCAGACACAGCCCAGATAAGGACTCATGCATTTAGCACTAGCTGGGTATTAGCATCATAGGAACATCAAACTTAAGACACAAAACCAACCTGAAACTGAACTCTAATGATTGTAACTGGCAAAAAGACGACAACGGACAGTTTTTAACACCGTCTTATTCTCCATCCATCAATTTTCAGACCCGTTTACTATTTTTTCAGGATTGCAAGGACGAAGTCACGCTGATATCTGGTAATAAACGTCCCAAATGATGCTCGTTTGTCAGTGATTTTTAGGTCTTTAACTTCTGACCAACATCTGGTTTTTGGTTTGCTGAAATCCCAGCAGCGCGTCAATGACGTCATAAGGTGAGTCTCTCTCTGCAGAGTACACAAGTTACACATAGACATTGTGTTTGAGGGAGTCATTCAGTCATATCGTTATGAACACAAGGACGTCATCAGCCCGCTGTCAATGCAGCAAATCATACTGTCAGTGCTCAGGCTGTAGGAGAAGGCAGACTGCAAAATACTGAATGGTGAGTATAATTCTAGTTTATATTACATTATTATTATAAATAACTGTCTGTTGGTTGACCCATTTATATTTTAAACAGACACATGTCACTATCTATTTATTTATTATCTTTAACTCTATATAACTATAGTATAGTTGTATTTTCATCATTATAACGACACTAAATGTTTTCATGATTTTATGATTAAGATCCTCTGACTGATTTGAACAGATAATAATCACAGGTTTATAATCTTTCATAGGTGTTTTATCCAATGAAGAAGATGCAGCTGCTGCCAAGAAGAGGAGAGAGTTGTGGACGAGCTAGTCAGTGGACAGAATGGTGACAGGAAACGTATCACCCAGCGTGAAGGCTTTAGTGACGTACGTTTGTTTGTCCGCACTCTGCAGATTTGACCTCCCGTCAAAGATTTGGTCTTTGATCAAGAACAAGAAACCCACAACTAGCTCTCACTAATTATTCTTTCACTTTTTCATGAATAAAAGCAATAATATAAGTGCAAAGAATGATTTATTAGTATATGATCAAAACGTGTTACACATTTGAGTTTGTTTAATTGTATTGAATTGCAGATAGTGCGTGCCTGCCAGAAATGTTCAGCAACAAAAAGTGTTTTTTTATTGAAATTGTCATTTGATAATGAGCTAATGCTAGCATAAAATAGTTTAGTGTGTTTAAGAACACATATTTACCTTCATGTGATATGTTGACTTTGATGTTTTACGCTTTAAGAACAATCTTAACAGGACACTGATTGAGGAGTTGGCGCGTAGCATCTTTGTGCTAACGTCTGCCATCTAGTGACATGGAGCTCTTTGTTTTGATTGGTCTGTGTACAGGGCACAGCTGATTGGTGGAGTTTCTGGAGCAGGAGCTAAAAAACGTGGCTATTACCAAATGTAGGAAAAGTAACGGCAACAATTGGAAGTTTCAGCTTCAGACAAAAGCGTTGCTTTGTTCAGAGAATGGAGTTTAGAGCTTTAGAGGCTGTGTAGACGTGGTTGAGACCACCCTATTTAAATGAATATTTGACTCATTCAACGTGGAGAGATGAGTGCACAGAAGCACAAAATGACATTTGAAGAAGTTCAACTGGAGGCAGGTGGACTTCTCCGTCTGCTGCACAAACATTTAATAATGTAGAAAACAAAATAAACAAATACAAATGCTGTTTAATCAACTTTTAAACCTAATGATATTTGTTCCTCTAATGTAACATCTCTGCTCCTTTAATTCCTGTAACTTTGTTCTTATCAGTCCATGGAAAACAGGAGCAGCTTTGGACACAAAGCGTTCTATTGATCTGTTGATAGTATTCCACCACCAGGCAATCTTAGATTTAGGTAAATCATACAGTTATAGTTTGGTAGATGCTGCAACTCTGGACCTACTACATAGCTTAGGATTGCTACACCGGCTACAACCAGCGGCCTATGAAGCAGCAGAGCCTCTGACCCACGGTGTCCGCCAGTGGAGGAGACATAAGCAGTGTGATCAGAAATAGAAGCGGGGATGGTGAGTGGGGCTATCAACCAAGCTTTTAGCCTCCAAACAGGCTGGATGATAAGTGGGTTCACCCTCAGCACCTGCATGTTTGTTCTATAGCAGAATGAACAGAGTAAACTAGAAACTATTCTGTTTGGTTTAACACTGAATGAAAACACAACAGAATGAAACAGGAGGAGGCGGGGCCACTAGCATTGTTGTTTACAAAGGTTCTAACTGAATTAGAAGTGTTACTTGTTAAGGAATGTACAACTATATTATATACATCTGTGCCTCAATGTTTATTATTTATTGTAAGTGTAATTTAGTTTTTTTAGAGAGACTTGATAAATAATTTTATTTATTGCTTTGGTTTTGTGTGGTTTTACAGTTGAGGTGTTTTTTTTCTTAACAGAGACACGGTTTATTTTATTGTTTTTTTTTTTTTTTGTGGTATTTATTAAAGTGAATTTTTTTTCTAACAGAGACTGAGTCCATTTTATTTTAATTGTTTATTTTATTTGTTTAATATTTAAAAGTTCTTGACATTCCAATTACAATGATAAAAATACTAATGATAAATACAAGTTGATTGTATTTGAAAGGATGTACTTGTATTATTATGACATCATCACATTAGTGAATCATTTGGTCTAAAAAAAATCTACAATAATATCGTTTATTGGCAATAATTTGTGGGACAATATATCGTTCAGCAAAATCTGTTATCGTCCCAGGCCTAACCAAAACATGAAAAGGAACATAGACACAGCTCAGGTGCAGCCGGAGCGACATCTTCCTTCAAACACACACACACACACACCTTACATGTCCCCCTCCCATTTTTATTCTCCTTATGTGATCCGCCTACATTACATATTCATCAGAGGGAAACGCACTAAATGGATTGTGGGCACATTGTTATGTGCTGAACACGCTCAGTCCTGATTCCCTGGGGTTTGTACCCCTTATTTGTGCGTGGAGTGATGTTTGCACATGTTTTAATAGCCCTAAACATTTAGTGAACCTGCCCCTTAGTGTGGTGTTTGTATTAATTCATGTGTGACGCTCACGGCTCCTGAGCCTTAACATCAGTGGGAAGAGAGAGGAGATGAAACGCCACAGACACACAACAACAGGACCAGGAAACTTTTCTCTTTATTTTTTTGACAGTTTTATAGTTAACACTCCCTTCAGTAGGGGTGTGTGCGTGTGTGTGTGTGAATGCAGAACAGTTGACATTCCATCCATCCATCCATTTTCATACCCGCTTATTCCCGTTTAACAGGGTCGCGGGGGTCTGCCGGTGCCAATCTCCGGCTCTCATAGGACGCTGGGCGGGGGTACACCCTGGACAGGGCGCCAGTCAGTTGACATTCCTCACATTCCCATGTCAAACCATTCTAAACAATAATGATGTTTTGTCTTCTTTGTAATCTGCTGAGTTTTCTTCATGAATTCTGATTTATTCTAATTGTATTCTGCTTTTTGTCGTCATTCCCTCTATTAACCGCTGTGTTGAGTTGGAAGTCCTTTGTGATTTTGTTGAGTCTAAAGTCGAGTCCAAGTAAAGTAGGTGGAGTCCACACCTCTGCCCTAAATATAGATAAACAAGTTCTGTCAGACTGTGTCATGGTTGTGTGTTATGTTGTTTATGTCTGATCTATGATTTTTAGTTTTGGTGTTCTGATTATTTTAATGAATATGTTTCTATTTGTTGTTCATATGTTTAGTTTTCCTGTTTTTTTATTTTTAAGCTGCATAATTTTCTAGCTTTGTCAGATATTTATTTTCTCAGGTGATCATTCAGGAATACGTTTAATCCTCTTCCCTTCATTCTCTGTGTTAGCTGTGCTGTTTAGTGCTTCCTGTTAACAAACCTCATGATAATCACTGGTGTGGTGATGTCATTTCTTTGGTAGAGCAGGTGACATGCCTCCATGTTGCTGAGATCAGTTCAATCCCCATGAATGGGAGGAAGGCAGTTACCTGTTGCTCCGTTAAGCTGACATCTTGTTCCCCAGGCTTCACTCTGTTGTCAGCGGTTACCGCCTGAGCGTAGGCCCAGGCTTTTTCCAGCCCAGAGCTGCAGTTCTGTTCTAAGGTGACCAAAAGTCTTCTTTTCACATCCTGTCTTTCTAACATTGCATGTTGCAAACACTAGAATGTCATGAACACAGCCTGACTCACTGTAGAGATGTAACACATATAAAATCTATGAAATGTAGTTACTGATTTCTATGTCCACTATAGTATCTGTGTGTTGTGTTTAAATAGATTTCCATAGATGCTCATTACCCACAACATTAGTATTGGGGACCTGGGTCAACCATTCTGACCCAATGGAACATGAGATGAGTAGTGAGGGATTTCAAACACAGTATGCTGCGTTCCACTTGTTCTAGGAAGTCATGGTTCTGAGTTCCGAGTAGGAAATTTTGACTGGAACTCCCCATGAGTTTTTTTTCTAGCTGTTTCATCCAATAAGCAGTTTTAAGTGAAGCTTCTCGGCCAATCACAGACATGTACCGCACGTTTGGACTCCTAAGCCCGCCCACAGGCTGCTTCCACACCAGTGAGGAATGCAATGAAATCAATGAAGTTAGTGCTCAAGCCTTTTTAAGTAACATTATGAGTGACTAGTTACCATCAGCTCAGCCGCCCACTCCCCATCATGTCCTCCCGTAGCCCCCCCTTCACACCAGCATGACTAGTAACAACTTGTTAATGGGTGAATGTAGAAAGAAGCTTATTTTAACTGGACCATCCAGTTTTCTGGAAGCCCACCCTCAATCAAAATCCTGGTGGTGCTACTGACGCTCATGCTGGAAGGATATTTCCAAAGGAAAGGAGATGATAAAGTAAACCTGAGGCTGATAGTGTTTGTTTCCTCATTGCTGTTCCAACCTAGAAACACCAAACTGGTCAAACAGCATTGATGGTTCATGACTTATTTAATAATAGATGATCTGATGAGTCAGTGTGAGAAGAGGACAGAGTGTGAGAGCAGAGCAGTCAGAGACTCCAGTCTGTGTTTGTGAGGAGAAAAGCTTGAAGACTCTTCAACTTTTGTTTGTCAGCTCTGGACTCAAAGAGAGGTGAGTGTAGCTGCTAACATTCATCATCATCATCTAGTGTTGTAGTAGTCCAGACCAGTGTTGGTCTTGAGACCAACATTTTAAAGGTCTGATGGATTTTCCGTCAAGACTGTTGGAGACCAGCAGTAATTTCTGGTATTTTTAATCTTTTTTATAATGTGATAATAACAAGGAGAACAGGATAAAACAATCCTTTATTCATTCTTTAATCCATCCTGTATAATGACCACAACCTTCCTTAATGTGACTGAGTGACACACACACACACACACACACACACACACACACACACACACACAAGCAGGAGAGAAAGGCGGAGCTAAACATGTCCGCAACTTGTTGGTTGTGAAATTTGTTTTCACGAACCACAAATAATACATTTGTAAAAACACTGTGGCTCCGAACTGACGACACAGGCACGGCTTCTCAAAGACAGGCTCTTTAATTGGGTGAATGAACGCCCGTCTTTGAGAAGCCGTGCCTGTGTCGTCATTTCAGAGCCACAGTGAAAACTCGTGGCCGATGTCACTTCAGAGGTTCTTGGGCAGATAGTCTTAACAGTCTTGTGCATTCATGTGAAGCTGGCCTCGCTGCTGCAGGTTGCTCGGTCAAAGTCTCTTGCATTTCTGGGTGAATGCAGGTCTCACAGCCTCTTATACTAAACTGAAACCTCGCGATAATAAGGGTGTATCACAAAATAAATAAAATTTCCCTTCATAGCTAAATAAATGCATCTTATTTAGAAAATACAACATATTGTTACAGTATAAACTATAATAATTTTCAACAAAAAATATTCATCCTTTTGAAACAAAAATTATTAATGTCTTTAAGTGCAAAGTCATTTCAACGACACTTACAAACACAGCAAAGAGGAAACACTCTGTGGTGTGTAGGTGACCAGCTATGTTATTTCTTGGCAGAAATACTTTTAAACACTTGGTGTACATTCAGCTGACATAAAAATATTGTTTTCAAATATGTAGAATAATTGTGAATTTACCAGTAGCAGTTTTAATATTTCAGTTCATTTTTTGCAGGACCCTTTTTTGTCCGTCAAATATATTAAAAAGAAACTAAAGCTTAAGAGAGAATGTTATTTAACTGTCGAACCTTGTCATAATTTTATTTATATACATTTTTTAATTAAAAAAAATGTTTATGGTCTTTGTCTTGGTTATTTTAAAAAAAACAAGATTGTAAATTAAAATAAAGAGTGCAAAGAATCTAATTTATGGTTTTGAAAAGTTTCAGTGTCAATATGAGAGAACCGTAGAACTAATTTGAACCTTAAACATTCAAACTATTGCACTTTTACATTCAGCTGCTGAGGCACAGCAGACTGTCCACATTACTACAGGAGGACTGAATCAGTGCTAAATACTAGAAGTGATCCCAGTGAGATGGACTCAGAAACATTAGTAAAGGAACGCTCCACAACAATGAGAGTGTCCTGTTAATGTGCTGCTTGTCTCTGTCCCTCAGTGTGTGGACATGTCTGCTGCCTGCAGTGGGATGTCTGAAGATCACTTCCTGTGCTCCATCTGTCTGGAGGTGTTCACTGATCCAGTCACCACATCATGTGGACACAACTTCTGTGAACCATGCATCAGCACACACTGGGACACCAGTACCACCAGCAGGTGTCCCGTGTGTAATCAGGTCTTCAGCACTAAACCTCAGCTGAAGGTCAACACGTTTATCTCTGAGATGGTTTCTCAGTTCAGACGTGAATCTGAGCAGAAAGCAGCAGCACCAGGAGAAGTTCCCTGTGACGTCTGCACTGGAACCAAAGTGAAGGCCCTGAAGTCCTGCCTGGACTGTGTGTTCTCCTACTGTGAGACTCACCTGGAGCCTCATCTGACAGCATCACGCCTGAGAAGACATCAGCTGGTGGAGCCTGTGGAGAACCTGGAAACCAGGATGTGTCTAAAACACAGCAAACCTCTGGAGCTGTTCTGTCAGAGTGATCAGACATGTGTCTGCTTGATGTGTTCTGTTTTGGAGCACAAGAGTCACCAGTTAGTTCCTCTGAGAGAAGAGTGTGAAGAAAAGAAGGTGGAGCTGGAGAAGACAGATGCTGACCTTCAGCAGATGATCCAGAAGAGACGAGAGAAGCTGGAGGAGATCAGAGAGTCAGTGAGGATCAGGAAGGATGCTGCAGACAGAGGGAAAGCTGAAGGTGTGGAGATGTTCACTGCTCTGATGGAGCTTGTTCAGAGAGGCCTGAAGGAGCTGATGGAGACGATGGAGGAGAAACAGGAAGCAGAAGAGAAAGAGGCTGAAGGTTTGATCAAAGAGCTGGAGGAGGAAATCTCTGAGCTGATGAAGAGAAGCTCTGAGGTGGAGCAGCTCTCCCGCTCTGAAGACCACCTCCACCTCCTCCAACACTTCTGCTCCCTGAAAGCTCCTCCAGCCACCAAGGACTGGACAGAGGTCATGGTCCGTCCATCATCATATGAGGAGACTGTGCTGAGAGCTGTGGCTCAGCTGGAGGACACACTCAGTGACAAGATGAAGAAGATGAAGATGAAGATGATGAAGATGATGCAGCAGTTTGCAGTAGATGTGACTCTTGATCCTCTTACAGCTCATCCTAAACTCGTCCTGTCTGATGATGGAAAACAAGTTTATCACAGTGATGAGAAGAAGAAACTTCCAGACAACAAAGAGAGATTTTTGTTTTTTCCTTGTGTTTTAGGGAAACAGAGTTTCAGTTCAGGCAGATTTTATTTTGAGGTTCAGGTTAAAGGAAAAACTGAGTGGGATTTAGGAGTGGTTAAAGAATCTATCAACAGGAAGGGAATCATCTCTCTGAGACCTAAGAATGGTTTATGGACTGTGATACTCAGAGATGGAAATGTGTATAAAGCATGTAAAGGTCCATCAGTCATTCTTCATCTGAAGTGTGTTCCTGAGAAGGTGGGTGTGTTTGTGGACTATGAGGAGGGTGTGGTCTCCTTTTATGATGTAGATGCTGCAGCTCTGATCTACTCCTTCACTCACTGCTGCTTCACTCACAAACTACATCCATACTTTAATCCCTGTAATAACGATGGTGGTAAAAACTCATCACCTCTGATCATCTGTCCTGTCAATCAAAGTGAATGATCAGTGTCATGATGAAGTCTCACCAACAATAGATTCAATGGTTCTCTGCAACCATTCACTTCTCCAGGTTGGTTACACACTCCATCCAACCTAACATGTATGTTTCTCAACAGTGGGAGGAAACATTTTATTAAAGAAGCTTCACATTTGGTGTTTGGATTGTGATGAAATATGTTTGAAAAAGTGATTTTTTTATTTAAATACCACAAACTTGTTAAATTGTACAAACATGTAAGTTGTTTAATGATTAGTTTAAAGGTGTTAGTGGATGGTAAAATAGGAACATGATTATTTTATATGAAATGTAATGAAAACAAAACAATTGCAGAAATGTATCAAAATAAAGTGTTTTTTAAGTCACTGCTACTCTTACTTATTATCTTAACCTTTAATTAAAGTAAAACTGTGAAGTTTTGGTGTTTAAGATATTGACATTTATTCAACCATCCTTTTACAACACATAAAATAATAATTAGTAATTAGATAAATACTCAGTGTAATTATCATTTAATAAAAAGCAAATCTAAAAGAATAACTAATTTTAATAAAATAACTACATTTTTCACATTGTGCCTCAGATCATTTACACATTTTTACCTTTTTTACTTCATTTACTTCAAGCTGTTGGAGATGCAGCTGAAACCCATTTAATTCATTTTTCATTTGTACATTTATGTCTGACTTACACTTTTTATATTTTTCCACTGTTATTTTGTATTTGTTTCATTTGGACTGTGATATTATTTGATGTACATGGGGAATCTATGTTGGTTTGCATTTTCATGAAAGGAATAAATACATTTATGTTGACATTTACTTTGGTTTTTTACCGTCTGCTCTTGTTTAATCGTGTTACTGTAACAAGTGAATTTACCATCAATAAAGATCTATTCTATTCTATTCTATTCTATTCTATTGTATTTCTTTAACCAGCTCAGAAAGATGAACAACAGAATGTTATTTCCAACATAAACATTGTGTTGTATCCTAGGCTCACTGAAACAGAGCGCCCCCTGTGGTCAAACATGAAACTTATGTGTCGTAAAGGAATGTCATGTTGTAGCTGCTGCTCTTACAGTTTGCCCCCTGGTGGTCAAATAAAGCCATTGCAGTTGATTTCATCACTTCCTCATATCTAAGATTAGTCCTTAGATTTTTTAGACACATTAGCGTTGCAGCAACAATTGGTCAATGAATGTCCACTGGACATTTATGTTAATCATGTTACTATAGAAACGTAATAGAATCGTTGGAGTTTTTCTCTCATTTTGTGTGTTTTTGTCAAATATCAGCACAGTTTTCCCACGCTTTTATCAAATGATTGCAGTCATTTTTAATCACAAATTGTTGAAAAATAAAACTTTCTTTTACTTCACATATTTTTATAGGGCAGAAAAATGTTTTGTGTGTCTTTATTGTCATTTTATGTGTTTTTACATCTGATTTTGTGCGTTTTTTGTTTGTCGTTTTTTGTTTTTGTCATTTGTTTTTTGATATTGTCTGTAACGTCATTATTTTACATATATTTATGGGCAGAATTATGTTAAAATTACTTGTTTTCCCGCCTTAGGGGCCTTATTTGGCCCCTGAACTAAAATGAGTTTGACACCCCTGCCATAGAGGGTAGTCACTATTATATTTTTACAACAAAATACACCAATATTTTGACTAAAATGTCAATCAAAAACAATACTTCAGACCAAATACTTTAGTTTTCAGCAGAAAAATAATGGATGTTGAGGATGTGGCAGACGTCTACATAATTGGAATTATGATAACGGGTATTCTGCTGATTGGAGCTGGCAGTTTTCTTATTTAACGCAAAGTTTGAATAACGTTGGCAGCTGTTTTTGGAAGGCTGCCCATCATGACTGATGAATTGTGCAGGTCTCTTAATTAGTGCTGTCAACAGATTAAAAATATTATGCGATTAGTTAATTATACTCTGTGATTAATTAATCTAACTAGTACAGTGCCTGTCGGAAGTATGTATTCATATACTGAGAGGAGCTTAAGTAGAGTTGTTAATTATGGTCAAATTAAGTATGTGTTTGAAGGTTGGTTGTACAAAGAGGTGTACATACTCTGTACTCTGTGTTATAAAGGGGTTTATGTGTGGGTGCAAAGTAAAATAGTGTGTGTGATTTCCCTGGATTAATTCTATGGGACATGCACATAGAATTAATGTTTGTTTTTTTTACTCATTTTTATTATTTTTTTGTTTGGTGTATTTTTCTGTAATGTATGTTTTTTTGAGTCATTATGTGTATATTTGTATATTTCTGTTGTCTTTTTGTATAATTACTGTTTTTTGTTCCCATTGTAGTGTGATTCTGGAGTCATTTTGTGGATTTTTGTGTCTTTTTTGTTGTAATTTTGTGCATTTCTGTTGTCATTTGTATAAATAATTAGTTTAGTGTATTTTGAGTCATTATCATAATTTTGTTGTCGTTTGGTGTGTTTTTGTGTAATATATGTTTTTTGGAGTCATTTTGGAGCCTTTTTGTATATTTTTGTGCATTTCTGTTGTTGTTTTGTGTACTTCCTGTATAAATATTGTTTAGTTTTTTTTTTGTTTTTTTTATGTCATTTGTGCATTTTTGTAGTCATTTTGTATCTTTTTTTAGTGTAGTTTTTTGCATTTCTGTTGCACCCCCTCAAACTCTGAGGTCAAAAGCTGAATAGGTTTCACTTGCCATGCCATCCAGAAGTGAAATAACATTAAAATAAACATTTGGAAATGACCAAATTACTCCAAAATAACAGATGCACTAACTCTGGGTGTTTAAAAGCCATTGACAAAGTTTCAGGTCGAACACGCACCACGTCGGGGAGATATTCGCTCCACACGCACACACACAGACCTTTTTTGCTTTTATAAACTGTTTTTTGGCGCTTCTATGTACTAAGGGGTTTTTTTTCCTCATTCCACACTGTGCCCTCTCACTAAAAGAGCGAGAGGGCACAGTTTGGGACCTGCCTTTTTCCCCTCTTCTTACCCCCTTTTTTTTCATTTTTCATCTAAGACATACCTGCCTTGCTGCCTTGCGACCCACAGTACTTCCACTCCTGTACTCCCATGTTATATGTTCTTGTATTTTCATGTTTTTTTGGACAGGATGATGTGTATTAAAGCATTTAACGTGTGATATTAAAGGTTTATAGTCCTTTTCAATAAAGAATTGATCTCAGCAAGATGCTTATGTGAAACCTTAGATTAGACAAGAGGCCCTTTTCAAGCAGTAACTCCCAAGAGTAATCTAACAAGAATTTGCGGGTGTTATAATGAAGATGGGATGCAGACTTTCTGTCTGCATGGACCCTCTTCAGTATAAATTGTGAGGCACCCTATTTTGACATTAACAGGAGGTGTAAGTGTTTTGGGGCAATAACAATATTAACTCAGTTGTTAGTGATAATTCAGAGACATGGAAAACCTTGAATGATTCCAGATGTTCTACTTGTTTTTCCCAAATCTGTGTATTACTGAGCTGTTTTCTTATATGGTGATGAGCTAATGTTAAAGGTGGGAGGACATACCTCTGAAACATATATACCATTACAGCCTCTGACCAGCTCAGAGTTTTGCAAAGATCCAGCCAGCATGCTCTCAACAGGTTTCATTTATGTTACTTGTTCAGGACATTGATTGTATTTAATAAACTGCATATTATTTAGAAGTCATTGGTCCAAAGACTTTTTACGACATTACCTTTTTTGTCATCACCATCCACACCACAAGAAACACCAGGATGTTACTGAAACTGAATTTCCCCTCTGGGATGAATAAAGTATTCAGAATCTGATTCTGAAATATATACATTAAATAAAATAGGATGCTTGTTTTTGTTTAGCCTGCATTCTCCTCTATTAGCTGTACCTTTTCAGTCATTCTTAATTCATTTACTTGACTTTACTTCTTGTTTTCATTCATGTTTTAACTCTTGTCTTTGTATTACCCAAGTATTCCTGCTCATGTCTCCACCTCCCAGTGATGTCAGTGTGTTTGGGTTGTGAGTGATTAGATTAGCTCCCTCGTGTTTCCACTCAGGTGTGGCTCATTCTCAATTACGCCTCCCTCACTGATTAACCATTACAAATTATAATCAAGACTTGTGTGTGTGTGTGGGGGGGGGGGGGGGGGGGGGGGGGACTTGGAGGAAGGCTTAAATACAGTAAGGAAACCATACAACTCTGACCCAGAAAGAAAAATAATAATAATTTTGCCATCAAAAGCCTGGTCTCAGTGTTGTTTTTGTAGTTTTATAGAAGGAAACCAATGTTGAGGTGTCACTAAAGCAAAAAAAAAAAAATGCTTCAAAGTCTAATAGATTTTTTCAGAAAAAAAAAAAATTGTGTGAAACTTGCCTCTATTCAACTGCTGATTACAGAAGAACAAACAATTATTTTTTTTTTTCTGATTAATTAGAAACTTTAATCTTTCAGAATCTAGTGTCAAAATTCAGATTGTCATCATACAAAATATTCTGTGGGTCTTTAAAAATCAGTCAAAATGCTCTAAAACGGCTGGCATTGAATGAGTTAAAAAGCAAAAGTATCAACAGTCACCAAATGAAGTTTATGTTGCGACGCAGTATAGCTGCAAAGCAAACAAATCAAACACATAATTAAAATAAATAGAGATATATTGAAAGTGACAGTAACCAGTTCCTCTGTTATCCATACTGGGAAATAGAATGAGGTATAATTTTAGCCTGCTGAATGTTTTTCCCAGCTCATATTATTCAAAACTAAATGTGCGTGTCTCTTATCAATAGTCATTATACACGTGCACACATACGGACGCATTCATGTGTAGATAACTTACAATTGCTAGAGTGATCTTTTAGAAACCGTAGCTCGGGTTTGTGGGTGCAGAAGTTAACATGAACTGTTATGCTAACCAAAACTAGCATCTGCTAAATAATAATGATGTTAGCTAGCTCCCCATTATATTAATGTCTCCACTTACCGATCTTTTTTAGGTTTCAGGTGCCGAACAAAGTTTGGCGTTGTGTGGTCTTTGCCAGTTATTTTGGAACAGCATGCTGTGCATACGGCTACTCTTGTTTTATTCATCTTGTGTGTGTGTGTGTGTGTGTGCCCCCCACCTCCACTATGCACCTGTGAAGAGGGAAATCTTCTACTCTTCCACTCCCTCACAGTCACCAAAACATGGTACCCTTTGATTTTTAACTGCCTGTTATTTTTGACTTTTAAAAAAAAGTATCAAATTCGGTACCCATCAATTCTCATATGATCGGATCGCTGATCGGCCAAAAAATAAAGCCTAGTTGGAAGTCAAGTCTTCCTGAGTCAATAGGTTCAAGTCCGACTTAAGTCACGAGTCATTTGTTTTCAAGTCTAAGTTGAGTTGGAAGTCCTTTATGATTTTGTTGAGTCTAAAGTCATCACATTTTTGAATCAAGTCCAAGTAAAGTAGGTGGAGTCCACACCTCTGCCCTAAATGTAGAGAAACAAGTTCTGTCAGACTGTGTCATGGTTGTGTGTTATGTTGTTTATGTCTGATCTATGATTCTTAGTTTTGGTGTTCTGAACATTTTAATGAATATGTTTCTATTTGTTGTTCATATCAGAATCAGAATCAACTTTATTGACCAAGAGTGTATGAATACACACGAGGAATTTGTTTTGGTGACCTGTGCTCTCTCAGATAGTGTAACATTAAATATTAACAATCAACTAGAATAAAGAAAAATAAATTAAAAAAAAGAAGCATAAACATAAATATAAGAGTAGTTAGACTAATATGTGCAAACTAAATAAAAATAACAAGATAATAATAATACCGAAATAAAATTAAAATACAATAATAATAATAAGATAATAGTGCAGTAGTGCAGGTGAACATTTAAATGAAAATATTATGTCATGAACATTCACAGTGACAGGTTAATCCAGGGTTGTTAAGTTTAGTTCCAGGTTATTTCACAGTAACAGAAACAGGTCTGTTTTCATGTTTTTTTTTTATTTTTAAGCTGCATAATTTTCTATTCTAGTCAGATATTTATTTTCTCAGGTGATCATTCAGGAATACGTTTAATCCTCTTCCCTTCATTCTCTGTGTTAGCTGTGCTGTTTAGTGCTTCCTGTTAACAAACCTCATGATAATCACTGGTGTGGTGATGTCATTTCTTTGGTAGAGCAGGTGACATGCCTCCATGTTGCTGAGATCAGTTCAATCCCCATGAATGGGAGGAAGGCAGTTACCTGTTGCTCCGTTAAGCTGACATCTTGTTCCCCAGTCTTCACTCTGTTGTCAGCGGTTACCGCCTGAGCGTAGGCCCAGGGTTTGATACACAGCCCTGTTACAATGGCATCGTTCATATGGGTGTACTGCTCCACCTCCATAAGACGACGGTATTTCTCTGCGTTTTGGATACGTAGAACTTTCACCTTCTCCACCAGCTCCAGGATAGCTTTCTACTGCAATATGGCAGCAGATGTTTCCTCCTTCAAAAAGGAGCAAACACTTCTGTTTGCTCAGTGCTTTTTCCAGCCCAGAGCTGCAGTTCTGTTCTAAGGTGACCAAAAGTCCTCTTTTCACATCCTGTCTTTCTAACATTGCATGTTGCAAACACTAGAATGTCATGAACACAGCCTGACTCACTGTAGAGATGTAACACATATAAAATCTATGAAATGTAGTTACTGATTTCTATGTCCACTATAGTATCTGTGTGTTGTGTTTAAATAGATTTCCATAGATGCTCATTACCCACAACATTAGTATTGGGGACCTGGGTCAACCATTCTGACCCAATGGAACATGAGATGAGTAGTGAGGGATTTCAAACACAGTATGCTGCGTTCCACTTGTTCTCGGAAGTCATGGTTCTGAGTTCTGAGTGGGAAATTTTCACTGGAACTCCCCATGAGTTTTTTATCAAGCTGTTTCTGTCACGCCCTCCACCTCTGCTGCCACATAAGGTCAGTATTTCCCTGTCTTCCTTTATCCCCCTCTTCTCTGTTTTCCTCCAGGTGGGCGTGCAGAGTTGATTCCAGAAGCTGCTGGGCTGGTACGAGGTGATCATCTGATTAACTTCACCTGTGTGGAGAGTGTCCTGATCTGCTTCCATTCACTTCACTCTCTATATTTACCTGGCCTGTGACCACCATTTGAGGCTGGACCGTAGTACTTTCTCAGTCACTTTCTAAGCGTTTTGTGTGTTTCTGTTCTAATTCCTGATGCTAAAGGCTAATCCCATTCATTCTCCTCTGTTTCAGTTCTGTGACCGCCCCTGTTCAGCTCCTCCTGCAATCCTCCTGACCAGCTTCCTCCAGCCTCCGATATCTCGTCTTGCCTCCTGGAATATTCTAAGTTCCCCTCTTGAGAATCTCCGCCGCCAACCCAAACAGATCACCATCCCAGCTTCCACCACACACCTCTACAGCCTGTTCTCCACTCTGCTCCTGTCCTCCTGCTCTTTCAGCCTTAGTTTAGTCTAGGTTTTCCCCATTGGTTCTTGAGTTTGAGTCAGTGTTAGTAATTATCAGTTCTGTCCAGCAGTGGTAGATTTTTTGTGAGTATCCTGTTTCTTTTTTTTTTTTTCTTCCTCCTTTCAGGACATTTCTTATTTTAAAAATAAATCTTTTAAATCTATTTCCTGAGCCTCAGACCTGCGCCCCATAACAGTTTAATCCAATAAGTAACTTTTAGTGAAGTTTATCAGCCAATCACAGACATGTACCGCACGTTTGGACTCCTATGCCCGCCCACAGGCTGCTTCCACACCAGCGAGTAATCCAATGAAATCAATGAAGTTAGTGCTCAAGCCTTTTTAAGTAACATTATGAGCGACTAGTTACCATCAAGGCAGCCTCCCATGAGGCCGGGCAGGCGAAACTGGACCAGGAGTCCGGCGACCTCTCATGAGGCGGAGCCGGCAAGGAGGGGGACCAGGAGTCCGGCGGCCTCCCATGAGGCGGAGCCGGCGAGGCCGGGGACCAGGAGTCCGGCGGCCTCCCATGAGGCGGAGCCGGCGAAGCAGGGGACCAGGAGTCCGGCGGCCTCCCATGAGGCGGAGCCGGCGAAGCAGGGGACCAGGAGTCCGGCGGCCTCCCATGAGGCGGAGCCGGCGAAGCAGGGGACCAGGAGTCCGGCGGCCTCCCATGAGGCGGAGCCGGCGAAGCAGGGGACCAGGAGTCCGGCGGCCTCCCATGAGGCGGAGCCGGCGAAGCAGGGGACCAGGAGTCCGGCGGCCTCCCATGAGGCGGAGCCGGCGAAGCAGGGGACCAGGAGTCCGGCGGCCTCCCATGAGGCGGAGCCGGCGAAGCAGGGGACCAGGAGTCCGGCGGCCTCCCATGAGGCGGAGCCGGCGAAGCAGGGGACCAGGAGTCCGGCGGCCTCCCATGAGGCGGAGCCGGCGAAGCAGGGGACCAGGAGTCCTGCGGCCTCCCATGAGGCGGAGCCAGGGAAGCAGGGGACCAGGAGTCCGGCGGCCTCCCCTGAGGCGGAGCCGGCGAGGCAGACGGGAAGACCTCTGGCGGGCCGGGCGAAGAGGGCTCAGACGAGGCAGGCGGGAAGACCTCCGGCGGGCCGGGCGAAGAGGGCTCAGACGAGGCAGGCGGCAAGACCTCCGGCTGGCCGGGCGAAGAGGGCTCAGACGAGGCAGGCGGGAAGACCTCCGGCGAAGAGGGCTCAGACGAGACAGGCGGAAGACCTCCGGCGAAGAGGGCTCAGACGAGGCAGGCGGGAAGACCCCCGGCGAAGAGGGCTTAGACGAGGCAGGCGGGAAGACCGCCGGCGAACCAGGCGAAGACGGGACAGGAAAGCTGGGAGTTGGCGGCCTGGTGCGGGGAGCCGGCACCGGCGGCGACGTTGGCGGCCTGGTGCGGGGAGCTGGCACCGGCGGCAGGGCAGGCGGCGGCCGGGTGCCGGGACTGGCGGCAGGGCAGGCGGCGGCCGGGACTGGCGGCAGGGCAGGCGGCGGCCGGGTGCGGGGAGCCGGGACCGGCGGCAGGGCAGGCGGCGGCCGGGTGCGGGGAGCCGGGACCGGCGGCGGCCGGGTGCGGGGAGCCGGGGCCGGCGGCAGGGCAGGCGGCGGCCGGGTGCGGGGAGCCGGGACCGGCGGCAGGGCAGGCGGCGGCCGGGTGCGGGGAGCCGGGACCAGGGGGCAGGGCAGGCGGCGGCCGGGTGCGGGGAGCCGGGACTGGAACGCTAGCCTGACAGCTAGGGGACACAGGAATGCTAACCTGGGAGCTAGGAGACACAGGAACGCTAGCCTGGGAGCTAGGAGACACAGGAACGCTAGCCTGGGAGCTAGGAGACACAGGAACGCTAGCCTGGGAGCTAGGAGACACAGGAACGCTAGCCTTGGAGCTAGGAGACACAGGAACGCTTGCCTGGGAGCTAGGAGACACAGGAACGCTAGCCTGGGAGCTAGGAGACACAGGATCGCTAGCCTGGGAGCTAGGAGACACAGGATCGCTAGCCTGGGAGCTAGGAGACACGGGATCGCTAGCCTGGGAGCTAGGAGACACAGGAACGCTAGCCTGGGAGCTAGGAGACACAGGAACGCTAGCCTGGGAGCTAGGAGACACAGGGACGCTAGCCTGGGACTTAGGAGATACAGGAACGCTAGCCTGGGAGCTAGGAGATACAGGGACGCTAGCCTGGACGCTAGGAGATACAGGGTGTTAACCTGGGAACTTGGAGACTGGCGGGGTTGACCCTTCCTTTTCGAACGACCTCTACCTCGTTGTAGGCTCCGGGGTCCTCCCAAAGCCAGTCGAGTTCCCCAGTAGGAATCCCTAACAAGCTCGTCCTCCCATTCATACAACAGCGCCTCCCTGGCCTCCAGCAGGTAGCTCTGCCAGTAGGCAGTCCTTTCTGCCAGGTCCATCTCAGCAAAATCCATCTCCACTGGGTCCACTTGTGGTGGGATCATTCTGTCACGGTTAGTTGTGGGTATGGACCCAAATGCAGGGAAAGATGGAGGCAGGATGCAGGAATAGCGTTCTTGGAACAAGTCCATGTTTATTTACCAAACAAAAGTAACTTAAATCCAACGAGGCAGGAGGTACAGGGAACAAAACGCAGCAGGACACGAGGAGGAGAGACAACATACAATGATCCCACAGCCATACTGTGTCCAAACACTCAGCTAAATAGTGGAGGAGACCTGATTGGGAATGGGCCACACCTGGGTGAAAACACGAGGGAGCTAATCAATCACCAACCAAGCACACAGACATCACTGAGGGGTGGAGCCACAAACAGGAATCCCTGAAACACCGACAAGACTCAGAATAAACAAAGACACAGAATAACAAAACACCCAACAGAACATAACAGATTGTGGGCACATTGTTATGTGCTGAACACGCTCAGTCCTGATTCCCTGGGGTTTGAACCCCATATTTGTGCGTGGAGTGATGTTTGCACATGTTTTAATAGCCCTAAACATTTAGTGAACCTGCCCCTTAGTGTGGTGTTTGTATTAATTCATGTGTGACGCTCACGGCTCCTGAGCCTTAACATCAGTGGGAAGAGAGAGGAGATGAAACGCCACAGACACACAACAACAGGACCAGGAAACTTTTCTCTTAATTTTTTTGACAGTTTCATAGTTAACACTCCCTTCAGTAGGGGCGTGTGAGTGTGTGTGTGTGTGTGTGTGTGTGTGTGTGTGTGTGTGTGTGTGTGTGTGTGTGTGTGTGTGTGTGTGTGTGTGTGTGTGTGTGTGTGTGTGTGAATGCAGAACAGTTGACATTCCATCCATCCATCCATTTTCATACCCGCTTATTCCCGTTTAACAGGGTCGCGGGGGTCTGCCGGTGCCAATCTCCGGCTCTCATAGGACGCTGGGCGGGGGTACACCCTGGACAGGGCGCCAGTCAGTTGACATTCCTCACATTCCCATGTCAAACCATTCTAAACAATAGTGATGTTTTGTCTTCTTTGTAATCTGCTGAGTTTTCTTCATGAATTCTGATTTATTCTAATTGTATTCTGCTTTTTGTCGTCATTCCCTCTATTAACTGCTGTGTTGAGTTGGAAGTCCTTTGTGATTTTGTTAAGTCTAAAGTCGAGTCCAAGTAAAGTAGGTGGAGTCCATTCCTCTGCCCTAAATATAGATAAACAAGTTCTGTCAGACTGTGTCATGGTTGTGTGTTATGTTGTTTATGTTTACCAACGGTCTGATCTATGATTTTTAGTTTTGGTGTTCTGATTATTTTAATGAATATGTTTCTATTTGTTGTTCATATGTTTAGTTTTCCTGTTTTTTATTTTTAAGCTGCATAATTTTCTAGCTTTGTCAGCTATTTATTTTCTTTGACTGGAACTCCCCATGAGTTTTTTTTCTAGCAGTTTCATCCAATAAGCAGTTTTAAGTGAAGCTTCTCGGCCAATCACAGACATGTACCGCACGTTTGGACTCCTAAGCCCGCCCACAGGCTGCTTCCACACCAGTGAGGAATGCAATGAAATCAATGAAGTTAGTGCTCAAGCCTTTTTAAGTAACATTATGAGTGACTAGTTACCATCAGCTCAGCCGCCCACTCCCCATCATGTCCTCCCGTAGCCCCCCCTTCACACCAGCATGACTAGTAACAACTTGTTAATGGGTGAATGTAGAAAGAAGCTTATTTTAACTGGACCATCCAGTTTTCTGGAAGCCCACCCTCAATCAAAATCCTGGTGGTGCTACTGACGCTCATGCTGGAAGGATATTTCCAAAGGAAAGGAGATGATAAAGTAAACCTGAGGCTGATAGTGTTTGTTTCCTCATTGCTGTTCCAACCTAGAAACACCAAACTGGTCAAACAGCATTGATGGTTCATGACTTATTTAATAATAGATGATCTGATGAGTCAGTGTGAGAAGAGGACAGAGTGTGAGAGCAGAGCAGTCAGAGACTCCAGTCTGTGTTTGTGAGGAGAAAAGCTTGAAGACTCTTCAACTTTTGTTTGTCAGCTCTGGACTCAAAGAGAGGTGAGTGTAGCTGCTAACATTCATCATCATCATCTAGTGTTGTAGTAGTCCAGACCAGTGTTGGTCTTGAGACCAACATTTGAAAGGTTTGACGGATTTTCCGTCAAGACTGTTGGAGACCAGCAGTAATTTCTGGTATTTTTAAACTTTTTTATAATGTGATAATAACAAGGAGAACAGGATAAAACAATCCTTTATTCATTCTTTAATCCATCCTGTATAATGACCACAACCTTCCTTAATGTGACTGAGTGACGTGTGTGATATTCACACACACACACACACACACACACACACACACACACACACGCACACACACACACACACACACACACACACACACACACACACACACACACACACACACACACACACACACACACACACACACACACACACACACACACACACACACACACACACACACACACACACAGGAGAGAAAGGCGGAGCTAAACATGTCCGCAACTTGTTGGTTGTGAAATTTGTTTTCATGAACCACAAATAATACATTTGTAAAAACACTGTGGCTCCGAAATGACAACACAGGCAGGGCTACAAAGAGAGATTTTCTTATTGTGTTAATGTTTTAGGGAAACAGAGTTTCAGTTCAGGTTAAAGGAAAAACTAAGTGGGATTTGAAAAAGTGATTTTTTTATTTAAATACCACAAACTTGTTAAATTGTACAAACATGTAAGTTGTTTAATGATTAGTTTAAAGGTGTTAGTGGATGGTAAAATAGGAACATGATTATTTTATATGAAATGTAATGAAAACAAAACAATTGCAGAAATGTATCAAAATAAAGTGTTTTTTAAGTCACTGCTACTCTTACTTATTATCTTAACCTTTAATTAAAGTAAAACTGTGAAGTTTTGGTGTTTAAGATATTGAGATTTATTCAACCATCCTTTTACAACACATAAAATAATAATTAGTAATTAGATAAATACTCAGTGTAATTATCATTTAATAAAAATCAAATCTAAAAGAATAACTAATTTTAATAAAATAACTACATTTTTCACATTGTGCCTCAGATCATTTACACATTTTTACCTTTTTTACTTCATTTACTTCAAGCTGTTGGAGATGCAGCTGAAACCCATTTAATTCATTTTTCATTTGTACGTTTATGTCTGACTTACACTTTTTATATTTTTCCACTGTTATTTTGTATTTGTTTCATTTGGACTGTGATATTATTTGATGTACATGGGGAATCTATGTTGGTTTGCATTTTCATGAAAGGAATAAATACATTTATGTTGACATTTACTTTGGTTTTTTACCGTCTGCTCTTGTTTAATCGTGTTACTGTAACAAGTGAATTTACCATCAATAAAGATCTATTCTATTCTATTCTATTGTATTTCTTTAACCAGCTCAGAAAGATGAACAACAGAATGTTATTTCCAACATAAACATTGTGTTGTATCCTAGGCTCACTGAAACAGAGCGCCCCCTGTGGTCAAACATGAAACTTATGTGTCGTAAAGGAATGTCATGTTGTAGCTGCTGCTCTTACAGTTTGCCCCCTGGTGGTCAAATAAAGCCATTGCAGTTGATTTCATCACTTCCTCATATCTAAGATTAGTCCTTAGATTTTTTAGACACATTAGCGTTGCAGCAACAATTGGTCAATGAATGTCCACTGGACATTTATGTTAATCATGTTACTATAGAAACGTAATAGAATCGTTGGAGTTTTTCTCTCATTTTGTGTGTTTTTGTCAAATGTCAGCACAGTTTTTCCACGCTTTTATCTAAATATTGCAGTCATTTTTAATCACATTTTTCAAACAATTTCAACTTTTTCAAATCATTACAATTTTTTCAACTTTTTCAAAAAATTTCAACTATTTTCAACTTTTTCAACCCAATTCAATTTTTTCAAACTTTTGAAAAAGTCCAACCAAATTCAACCTTTTTCAACTTTTTCAAACAATTTCAACTTTTGAAAAAGTTCAACCAAATTCAACCTTTTTCAACTTTTTCAAACAATTTCAACTTTTTCAAATAATTTCAACTTTTTCAAACTTTTTCAAACAATTTCAACTTTTTCAAACAATTTCAACTTTTTTAAACAATTTCACCTTTTTTCAACTTTTTCAAACAATTTCAACCAAATTCAACTTTTTTCAACTTTTTCAAACAATTTCAACTTTTTCAAACAATTTCAACTTTTTCAAACAATTTCAAATTTTGAAAAGGTTCAACCAAATTCAACCTTTTTCAACTTTTTTAAACTTTTTCAAACAATTTTAACTTTTTCAAACAATTTCAAATTTTTCAAACAATTTCAACTTTTTCAAACTTTTTCAAACAATTTCACCTTTTTTCAACTTTTTCAAACAATTTCAACCAAATTCAACTTTTTTCAACTTTTTCAAACAATTTCAACTTTTTCAAACAATTTCAACTTTTTCCAACCCATTTCAACCTTAATGCTAATGTTCAGCTATTGCTAGGACAATGTTTAGCTAATGCTAAGTCAATGTCAATGCTAGGCTATTGCTAATGCTAGGTTATTGTAATTGTCAGGAAAATGCTCATGCTAACGTAAGGCTATTGCTAAGCTAATGTTTTTCTAATGCTAATGTTAGAATAATGCTAAGTTAATGCTAGACTAATGCTAATGTTAAAATAATGCTAAGTTAATGCTAGACTAATGCTAATGCTAGCTAATGCAGAGCGACACGGGCCTGCACCTGTATCCTCACTTATCACACATTTTCCAACCGATTTCAACAAGTTTGATGTGAAACTGTTCAAATAATTTCTGGCATTTATGATATGTTTTATATAATTTATAACTTTTTACAGGCCTGAGTGTCTTGTGTTTTATTTCCTTGGGTGAAAGTCCAAAGGTGGCGTTGTCCACATACTGGTGCCACACTGTAAACTAGTGACGGACCATTGTGTCATTGTGATACACAAAGGAAAAGACAAGCACTGCATAGCACAAAGACAAAGAAAAATAATACTCAAATGTGAACATACTGTATATTGGACATTCACCTTGGAGAAAACTCTACATCACATGTGTCAAACTCAAGGTCCAGGGGCCAAATCTGGCCTTTCAGAGCATCTGATTTGGTCCACAGGAGAAAATGAGGTCACACTTTACTAAGTTTTGTACATAAAGGCTGACATTACTCTGTTATTATTATGACTAAAGATGCACCAATCTGCTTTTTTCACCTCCAATATCTGGCGTTTCCTATTGGCTGATACTGATGTGATACATAAATAAGAATGAATTACCAAACAAATGGTTTGTCTCATTGTGTGGAAAAGACTGAGATCCTTCTTTTATGTATCAGACTTGATTTAAACGTGTCTTTTGTATTATTATTAAACAAATAAACAGATATAAATGTAGTGAGTTACTTGTTTATTTAATAACTCTGCACCAGTACAACAATCTATAACCAATAGTTTATCTAGCTTTGTCAAGCAACATGTAACACATTTAACTGGTTCAGTCAGTGCAACTAACAATGTGAAATAAAATAATAATTAAATAATAAAGGAAAAAAAAACAGCTTCTCTAGTTTAGTAAATAAAGAAAACACAATCTGACTCCTAATACCACTGGTTCAGTCAGTGGAATTAAAAATGTAAAATTAAATAAAAAATAAATCAAAGGAAATAAAAACAAAAAAAACAAACAATAGTTTCACTAGATTGGTGGAAAGACATTAAAAATAAACATAAATCAGCTCTTTGAAATGGTTTAGTATAATTTAAAATGTTAAATTAAATTTAAAAAAAAGCGTTGCTGGTGTGTGACCACAAGTTAGTAGCATTTAGCGTTAGCATCACAGTGTGTGGCACTAACTCTCATCCAGTCAGTGTTCTGTTAAACTTCTGAGCTTTGACATCTTTTATCTTCTCTAATATGTGTTTGAACTCTTTATTATGTAACTCAGGTAGCGCTGTCTGTCTCTGACTCATATTATTGGCTCATCATCTCGTGACGTGGAGATGGATCAGGACACGGTGAAGGAACAACATGAGATCCAGACTGAAGCTCAGAGGTGTGTGTGTGTGTGTGTGTGTGTTAGGATAAGCTATGAATGAAAGTTTATTTTAATTAGTAAATAATGTTTATTTCTATATCACATTTCACAGACAGAGGTCACAAAGAACTTTACATATCAGCTCATTCACACTCACATTCACACACCAATGGGACAGAGCTGCTATGCAAGGTCAACCACTGGGAGCAACTTGGGGTTCAGTGTCTTGCCCAAGAACACATAGACCAGTATAGACTGGGATTGAACCCCCAACCTCTCAATCAGCGGACGACCCCTCTACCACCTGAGCCACGGTCGCCCCAATTAATTAAATTTCATATCAATTAGGGATGTAACGATTCACTATTCACAATACTGGGTTCACGATACGATTCTTTCACGATTTATTTTACAAAATGGGACTGTAGACAAATGATGACTGAAAAATATTCCTTTTTTTGGGGGGGGGGGGAACTAGAAAATACCTTGATAAACTATTCAAAACAATGAAATTTAACTAAAAAATAAAACTTGAATGAAATAAATAAAGGAATAATACAAATGAAGAAGAAGCCCATTCATTTAAATTCTGGTTCTATAGTAAACAATGCAAAACTGCATAATTTAACTTTTTCTTTTTAAAAGTGCAACTGAAAATGTATTTTGTGCCTTAACAATTGGACTTTTAAAAAAGAATTCACTGCATTTATGGCAGATATTTGTTTGGACCAGCAGAGGGCGCTGGTAACCCAGTGGTCGGTTGGCATGCAGAAATTCTTGCAGTGAAGAAGAGATTCTACGCACTAGCAGACAGAGCTGATAGAAAAACGTGACTCTTACAGATATTCACGTAATATTACAGATATCCTTTCGGTGCTAAAGGGGAAAGGAATCATTTATTGAAGGGAAATTATGTTACACTCTGTTATTTTTTATGGACATGCTTCTCACACACACAGGCCCGAATCACACACATGCACAAACAGGACCTGTGGACATTCATCAATGGAGAGATGTCAGAGTGGGGCTGCTTCACCAATGAAGGGAGCGCACCAGAGCAGTGTTGGGGTTTGGTGAGTTGCTCAAGGGCACCTCGACGGTGCTCGAGAGGTGCCCTGGCACCTCTCCAGCTACCAGAACAACTTCTGTATTTTGGTCCGCATTGGGACTTGAACCGGCCACCCTCCGTTTTCCAACCCATGTCTCTACTGGCTGAGCTACTGCCGCCCATTTATGAACATGTTTAAGAATAGAAGGCAGCCAGAAACAAAGTAGCAGCAGATTCCGCCCTCCGCCAACACTTCTGGTCAAGAGAAGGATAAATATATATATATATATATATATATATATATATATATATATATATATATATATATAGCGCCCTCTGCTGTTTAAAAAAAGTACTGCGATTCAATTTTCACAGTATCGATGTGAACCGTGACACCTATGAATCGATTTTTAACTGCCTTACGATTAATTGTTACATCCCTAACATCAGTTACTATTAAAATACTATTCCAAACATTTTTTTATTGGTCATGGAAATTTTACTTTTTCCACAAAATATTGTAAACGAAATTTTTACAAATTCTACTGTAAGGTTAATATATTTTATTAAAATGGTGCTAAATTAATAATTAGGAAGCTAACTCAGTCTCCTAGATTTTGACTAATGTTACAACATCTTTAACACATCTACAACATTATGATCAACACACACACACACACACACACACACACACACACACACACACACACACACACACACACACACACACACACCATCATCTCTTCCATTAGCTCATTATCCAGTTTTCTTCTCCATAGATAAATATTCTCTGCCCTGAAATCATGACATTGTTCTCAAACAAAGAAGAGAAGCTAACGTTAGCTAGTTACGCTGCTCTGTCTTTGCTAACAGTGATTAGCATGTGTGCTAACTCCAGCTGCTGTTTAATGAGGCTCTCCTTTGACACAGTTAAAATATAGCAATAAACTTTTGTCTTGTACAGTTTGTATAAAACTTTGTCACTTTTTAACACAAAATATTTCTAGACAGAGTTTATAAGTTTACTTTTATTCTGTCATCGTCTCACTCACCTCACAGCTGCTCTTTGCAGGCGCGTGCATGTGAGCGTGCACCAGCATCAAATGTGCTGCAGTTTGTACATTTACCACCCAAACATTGATCATTTAAAATCATTCTTGTGGGTGTGTTTTTCAAATGTTGTTTTATAGATGTTCAGAGGTGAGACCACGTCAGAGCTCAGCACTCACACCTCTGTACATTAGTGTTACACTCTCAGTCTGTGTGTGTTCAAGGAAGCAGCTCCCAACTGCTGGACCTGGACCTGAACCTGAACCTGGACCTGGACCTGGACCTGGACCCAGCTGTGAGTCTTTTGGAAGTAACGAGTCCATGGACAGACTCATTAGCTTCAAAGAAGGTCCATCTACTGACCCACGGTGAGTCCACATAAAGAAGGTTGTTTATTGTCTTCCTGATGGTCCAGGTTCTTCTCACTCCACACTGATAAAACATCAGTAAACATGACTCAGCACTTTGTTTGTTATTTTTAGTGGTGTTGATGTAAATCTCAGCAAACAGTGAAGGTGTCAGATTCTGTAAACCAGAAACTAGACTTGATAAATGTGTAAGCAAACACACACACAGCATCATAAAAGGGGGTCGACAGAAAGATGAAGACAATGATTCTTGGACTCTGAACTGTAGGTGGAAAAGCAGCAGAAAAACAAGGGAGTCAGATAGAGAAACATGTGTTTAGCATCTGGAGCAGTCTGCTGTGAAGGAAGCTGAGACCCACGATGGAGCTTGTAGCTTTACATGTATCAGGGTTATTGATTATGACATGTCAGAGGGTTATTGATTATGTTCATAAATCTAGTCATCTGTGTGAGGTGATGAAAGAAAGAAAGTGAGTGATGTCCAGGTCATTTGAAACACCAGCATTAAAAGATCTATGCTGACAAAGGTCAAAGAGAAAAGGCTTTGTAGGAATGTCTCCAGTGTGTAGGTGAGTCTTTGACAGCGTGTGATCTTCAGATTTGTGAAGGATTGAAGCCAAATAAAGCCTCAGTCCAACAGACTTGTTCTCCTGTTCAGTGGAAACATGCTGAGATGTTCCACACGTGAGCTGAGCTCCAAAGGCTGCTCCACACTCACTGCACTGTGGCTCTGCAGGACAGCACCCACTGTTACTGATGTTCACATGATGTTAGCATGTTAGCAGAGCTTCCTGTGCTTTCCTCCAGCTGCTCCTCAGCATGTCTGATTGTCTGTGTCTTCTCCACAGCAGCTTGGAGGGTGTGGATGGTTCCTCTGGAGCTGAGCCTGACTCCATCTTTACGGTGTGTACGTCTACAAAGACACTAAACCTGTGTCAGCCTGTGATCAAAGCACTGTGTACTTCTACACACACACACACACACACACACACACACACACACACACACACACACACACACACACACACACACACACACACACACACACACACACACACACACACACACACACACACACACACACACACGTGTTCATGTTTAGTTTGAATTCAGGTCAAATGTCACGTTATCCACACTTTTCTCTGTTGTTTATTGGGCGGTCGATTAAATCTGGGCTTCTTTTCACAACATTTGTCAAGTTTTTAGAAAATAATCTGAAGAAAACACAATTTAAAAAGTTTCCATTTCGTGGCAACAAAAGTTAAAACGTAAACATTTCAAATAACTCTTGTGTTCCTCACATCATTAGTTCTTTTATTTTGAAAGTGTGTGTGGTTGGTCCCCTGGGACCAACAGTGACGTAAGAAGCCCCCATAAACATGACAAAGCATCATTCTCAGCCAATAGCAACATTCAAATGTAATAGCCAGGTTTCAACCCATAGAGCACATGTGTCAAACTCAAGGCCTGGGGCCCAAATCTGGCCCTTTGGAGCATCCAATTTGGCCCTCAGGATGAAGTCAAAATTACAGAAAACATGAATCATTGTTAAAAAAATACCAAATAATTCAGTTGTAGATATCTCAGACATTCCAATTACATACATTTAATGAATATTCAGAATATTTACCAGAGAATTTTGTGATTTATTATTTTTCTTCTCATTTTATGTGTTTTTTTGAATCTGAGCAGAAAGCAGCAGCACCAGGAGAAGTTCCCTGTGACGTCTGCACTGGAACCAAAGTGAAGGCCCTGAAGTCCTGCCTGGACTGTGTGGTCTCCTACTGTGAGACTCACCTGGAGCATCATCTGACAGCATCACGTCTGAGAAGACATCAGCTGGTGGAGCCTGTGGAGAACCTGGAAACCAGGATGTGTCCAAAACACAACAAACCTCTGGAGCTGTTCTGTAAGAGTGATCAGACATGTGTCTGCTTGATGTGTTCTGTTTTGGAGCACAAGAGTCACCAGTTAGTTCCTCTGGGAGAAGAGTGTGAAGATAAGAAGGTGGAGCTGGAGAAGACAGATGCTGACCTTCAGCAGATGATCCAGAAGAGACGAGAGAAGCTGGAGGAGATCAGAGAGTCAGTGAGGATCAGGAAGGATGCTGCAGACAGAGGGAAAGCTGAAGGTGTGGAGATGTTCACTGCTCTGATGGAGCTGATGGAGACGATGGAGGAGAAACAGGAAGCAGAAGAGAAAGAGGCTGAAGGTTTGATCAAAGAGCTGGAGGAGGAAATCTCTGAGCTGATGAAGAGAAGCTCTGAGGTGGAGCAGCTCTCCCGCTCTGAAGACCACCTCCACCTCCTCCAACACTTCTGCTCCCTGAAAGCTCCTCCAGCCACCAAGGACTGGACAGAGGTCATGGTCCGTCCATCATCATATGAGGAGACTGTGCTGAGAGCTGTGACTCAGCTGGAGGACACACTCAGTGACAAGATGAAGAAGATGAAGATGAAGATGATGCAGCAGTTTGCAGTAGATGTGACTCTTGATCCTCTTACAGCTAATCCTAACCTCGTCCTGTCTGATGATGGAAAACAAGTTTATCACAGTGATGAGAAGAAGAAACTTCCAGACAACAAAAAGAGATTTTCTCCTTGTGTCTGTGTTTTAGGGAAACAGAGTTTCAGTTCAGGCAGATTTTATTTTGAGGTTCAGGTTAAAGGAAAAACTGAGTGGGGTTTAGGAGTGGTTAAAGAATCTATCAACAGGAAGGGAAAGATCACTGCGACTCCTAAGAATGGTTACTGGACTGTGATACTCAGAGATGGAAATATGTATACAGCACGTGATGATCATGAAGTCATTCTTCATCTGAAGTGTGTTCCTGAGAAGGTGGGTGTGTTTGTGGACTATGAGGAGGGTGTGGTCTCCTTTTATGATGTAGATGCTGCAGCTCTGATCTACTCCTTCACTCACTGCTGCTTCACTCACAAACTACATCCATTCTTTAGTCCCTTTTTAAACGATGGTGGTAAAAACTCATCACCTCTGATCATCTGTCCTGTCAATCAAAGTGAATGATCAGTGTCATGATGAAGTCTCACCAACAATAGATTCAATGGTTCTCTGCAACCATTCACTTCTCCAGGTTGGTTACACACTCCATCCAACCTAACATGTATGTTTCTCAACAGTGGGAGGAAACATTTTATTAAAGAAGCTTCACATTTGGTGTTTGGATTGTGATGAAATATGTTTGAAAAAGTGATTTTTTTTATTTAAATACCACAAACTTGTTAAATTGTACAAACATGTAAGTTGTTTAATGATTAGTTTAAAGGTGTTAGTGGATGGTAAAATAGGAACATGATTATTTTATATGAAATGTAATGAAAACAAAACAATTGCAGAAATGTATCAAAATAAAGTGTTTTTTAAGTCACTGCTACTCTTACTTATTATCTTAACCTTTAATTAAAGTAAAACTGTGAAGTTTTGGTGTTTAAGATATTGACATTTATTCAACCATCCTTTTACAACACATAAAATAATAATTAGTAATTAGATAAATACTCAGTGTAATTATCATTTAATAAAAAGCAAATCTAAAAGAATAACTAATTTTAATAAAATAACTGCATTTTTCACATTGTGCCTCAGATCATTTACACATTTTTACCTTTTTTACTTCATTTACTTCAAGCTGTTGGAGATGCAGCTGAAACCCATTTAATTCATTTTTCATTTGTACATTTATGTCTGACTTACACTTTTTATATTTTTCCACTGTTATTTTGTATTTGTTTCATTTGGACTGTGATATTATTTGATGTACATGGGGAATCTATGTTGGTTTGCATTTTCATGAAAGGAATAAATACATTTATGTTGACATTTACTTTGGTTTTTTACCGTCTGCTTTTGTCAATCAATCAATCAATCAATCAATCAATCTTTATTTGTATAGCGCCAAATCATAACCAATGGTATCTCAAGACACTTTACAGTAGAGCAGTCTTAAGGACGGACTCTTCATTTTATGGATACACACATATGCATATATACGTATATACACATACATATGTATCCCACACCCAACATGAATTCATCATGGCGGCAAGGAAAACCTTCTGTTAAGCAGCAGGAACCTTGTGTGGATCCCATTCCTATGATGAACAGCCATCCACATTATGCTGTGTTGGGTGTGTGCAGAGGAAAGGGTGGAGACAGAGTTGTTGAGACTCTGTAACTCCACACTGAGGATCCCACGGACCTGCAAGACAAAAGCCAGAAGGAGTACAGGAGCAAACACACAAGGGAAGAAGCAGACATAGATGGAGTGTTAGGGAGAGGAATGGGACCCTCTCCGGTCCCTCTCTAACCTAAATGACCGCTCTCTTAACGCCCTCTCCAACCTCTCTCCAACCGAGCATGCCAGACCCCCCCCCGGCAGTCTATGCCTATTGCATCTTAACTATGAGTTATGAGCTGGTTCCTAACTAAAAGCTTTACCAAAGAGGAATGTTTTGAGCCTAACCTTAAAGGTAGAGATGGTGTCTGCCCCCCGAACCGTGGTTGGTAGATGGTTCCAGAGAAGTGGGGCCTGATAACTGAAAGCTCTTCCTCCTATACTACTTTTAGAGACAAATGGAACAATGAGTAGTCCAGCATTTTGAGAGCGTAGTGTTCTGGGGGGATTGTATGGCACTACAAGCTCCTTGAGATAGACTGGTGCCTGTCCATTTAGGGCTTTATAAGTGAGAAGAAGAATCTTGAATTCTATTCTATATTTTATGGGAAGCCAATGCAGAGAGGCTAATACAGGAGTAATGTGATCTCTTCTCCTAGTTTTAGTCAGTACACGTGCTGCAGCATTTTGAACCAGCTGAAGTGTCTTAAGCGACTTGCTCGGGCAGCCTGCTAAAAGAGAATTACAATAATCCAGTCTAGAGGTAACAAAAGCATGGACTAGCTTTTCGGCGTCGCCCTGAGACAGGATAGATCTGATTTTAGCAATGTTACGGAGATGAAAGAAGGCAGTTCTTGAAGTTTGTTTTATGTGAGAGTTGAAGGATAAGTCCTGATCAAATAGAACCCCAAGGTTTCTAACAGTTGTGCTTTGTGCCAGAGTAATGCCATCTAGGGCAGTTAGGCTAGCATAGGTTTCTCTAAGGTGTCGTGGGCCCAGTACAATGACCTCAGTCTTGTCTGAGTTGCGAAGAAGAAAATTTTGGTCCATCCAGGCCCTAATGTCCTTTAGACAGGCCTGAAGTTTAGATAGCTGATTTGTCTCATCTGGCTTCATTGATACATACAGTTGGGTATCATCAGCATAGCAGTGAAAGTTAACAGAGTATTTTCTCATAACATTACCAAGGGGGAGCATATAGATACAGAAGAGGATTGGACCTAGCACAGAGCCCTGAGGAACCCCGTAGCTTACTTTAGTGTACACAGAAGACCTATTATTCACGTGTACAAACTGGTATCTATCAGATAGGTAGGACTTAAACCAGTTTAGGGCAGTCTCTGTGATTCCAAGTAGTTTCTCTAATCTTTCTAGTAGAATATAGTGATCTATAGTGTCAAAAGCTGCACTAAGATCTAATAAAACCAGCACTGAGAGTCGTCCTTCATCTGAAGCCCAGAGTAGATCATTAGTTACTTTAACTAAAGCAGTCTCTGTGCTGTGTTGAGCTCTAAAGCCTGACTGGAAGTCCTCGAACAGGCTGTTGTTTTGAAGAAATTCACAGAGCTGAGCTGCCACAACTTTCTCAAGAATCTTTGAAATAAAAGGAAGATTAGATATAGGCCTGTAGTTTGCTAGGTTTTTTGAGAAGGGGTTTGATTACAGCTACTTTAAAGGACTGTGGCACGTAGCCTATTGATAGGGATATATTTATTGTCTCCAACAAAGATGGGCAGACCAGGGGAACAACTTCTTTAAACAGCTTAGTTGGGATCGGATCTGAAAGGCAGGTCGATGGTTTGGAGGATGAAATAATAGAGTTAAGTTCCTGAAGTCCTATATGTGTGAAACAGTTTAGGTTAGGCCTATTTACATTTAATGGTACAGCAGGCCCAGGTGAAGGCAGGGAGTGGCTAATTTTATCTCTAATCTTGTGAATTTTATGGTTAAAAAATGTCATAAAGTCCTCACAGCTGAGGGCTAGAGGAATCATGGGCTCAATAGAGCTCTGACTTTGTGTTAGCCTGGCGACAGCGCTGAAAAGGTACCTCGGATTATTTTTATTTTCTTCAATTAGTGAGGAGTAGTATGTAGATCGACTATGTCGTAAGGCTGTCATGTATTTACTATGGCTTTCTTGCCAAAGTATTCGTGACTCCTCTGTTTATTGGAGCGCCACATTCTCTCTAATTTACGGGTTGTTTGTTTGAGTGTGTGAGTTTCAGAGCTAAACCACGGAGCTTTCCTCTGACGTTTAATAGTTTTTTCCCTCAATGGGGCAATTGAGTCCAAGGTGGATTTTAGTAGACTAGCAGAGCTATCGACAAGCAGATCCAGTTGAGAGGGGTTATAATTAATATCATTGTTATTTATTGGATGGTGCACTGAGTTTAAGGCAGCAGGAATGGCCTCTTTAAATTTAGCCACAGCACTGTTGGACAGATTTCTACTCCTAACTATTTTATTGCACAGTGCGAGATCCTCTAGGATAATGTTAAAAGATATTAAAAAGTGATCTGATAGCAGAGGATTTTCAGGGTAGACTTTTAGTTCATTAATATCAAGGCCATATGTTAGAACAAGATCAAGAGTATGATTTAAACGATGAGTAGCTTCATTAATAGTTTGAAAAAAGCCAACTGAGTCTATTAGGGACATAAAGGCTGAGCTCAGGCTATCACTATCTTTGTCCACATGGATATTAAAATCTCCTACTATCAGTATTTTATCAGAACTGAGGACTAAGTTTGATATAAACTCAGAGAATTCTGATAGAAATTCAGAATAAGGGCCTGGAGGACGGTAAATTATCACAAATAAGACTGGATGGCAGGTTTTTGATTCGGTATGAGATAAATTTAGAACCAGGCTTTCAAAGGAAGTGTAACTGGCCTTTGGTTTAGGATAGATTAGGAGAGAGGAATGATAAATAGCTGCTACACCACCTCCACGGCCTATGTCTCGTGGCATATGAGTATTTAAATGACTGGGAGGAGTGGCTTCATTTAAACTAACATATTCATCTTGATACAGCCATGTTTCAGTTAAACAGAATAAATCAAAGTTATTTTCTGAGATAAGGTCATTTACTAGTAGAGATTTGGATCTCAGTGATCTAATATTTAATAGAGCACATCTAATGGTTTTATGTTTTGGTGTTTCTAGATTTGAGATTTTAATTTTTTTCAGATTTTTATAATTGATAGCTCTTTTATTTGATTTTATGTTAAAATCATTGTGAAATTTGGGTCGGGGGACAGACACCGTCTCCATAAAATAATATTCATCACCATTACAACAGTTGTCATGGCGATGAACACAGCTATCATAATAGCAATGGGAGGGAAACTGTCCTAAGGCAAGCGCAGAGGGGTGTGGAGGACTCCACCTCTGTAACATGGTCTCATTCATGAGATGTCATAACAGTGACTGTGCCATGTTTTCTGATAGTAGAGATGCTCCCTCCAAAGTAGGATGGATTCCATCTCGTCCTATCAGGTTCGGTTTTCCCCAGAAGGATCTCCAATTATCAATGAAGCCCACCTCGTTTTCTGGACACCACCTCGATAGCCAGCGGTTAAATGATGACATGCGGCTATACATGTCATCACTGGTCAGATTTGGTAAGGGACCAGAGAAAATTACGGAGTCCGACATTGTTTTAGCATAAGCACAAACTGATTCAATGTTCACTTTGGTTGCTTCCGACTGACGACGTCGGGAGTCATTAGTGCCGACATGGAGGACTATCCTATCAAACTTACGGTTACTCTTTGCCAGCAACTTTAGATTTGATTCTATGTAGCCCGCTCTGGCCCCTGGGATGCACCTCACGATGCCCGCTGACTTCGCTAGCTTCACGTTTCTCACTATGGTGTCGCCAATTATCAGAGTTTGTTCCCCGGTGAGTGTGTTGTCCTCACGGAGGGGGGAGAACCTGTTTGAGACGTGAACATGGTGGTGTCCCGAGCAGCTTTTTGACCTTCGACTATGCTTACCACGGACAGTAACCCAGTCATTGCTGGCCGGGGGGAGGCTAAGCTAGAGCTAGCACGGTCCTGCTTGCTAGCTTCGGTTTTGGTATCAGGGGTGCGGTACCGCTTCTCCAGATTGTTGATCCTCGCCTCCATATCTAACAGTACGCTACACTTTATGCAACTACCATTGTCCCTAAAGGAGGACGAGGAGTAACTAAACATCTGACACACCGGGCAGGAGAGCGGAGGGGAGGAGAGAGAAGCCATAGGTGCTAAATTTAAGCTAAGCTAAGCTAAGGACAAAAGGAAGTTTAAAGGAGATTACACTGCCTATAAGAGGCAATAATGCTTTTTACTTAACCTTCGTACGTTTAACTGTACGGTAAAAAATTAAAACAAGTCTTTTCAAGGCTAAAATATCAATGACAACAAGTTTGATTAGAGTTAGCAGAACACAGTAGTAGAGCGCTGCAAGCAGCGGTGGAGCGTAAACAGGAAATGATCGATACGTCACCATGTCAGTACGTCAGCACGTCACCAGCCTGCGATGAGGAGTGAGCTCTGGAGCACAAAGTGTGACACACACACACACTTGTTTAATCGTGTTACTGTAACAAGTGAATTTACCATCAATAAAGATCTATTCTATTCTATTCTATTCTATTCTATTCTATTGTATTTCTTTAACCAGCTCAGAAAGATGAACAACAGAATGTTATTTCCAACATAAACATTGTGTTGTATCCTAGGCTCACTGAAACAGAGCGCCCCCTGTGGTCAAACATGAAACTCATGTGTCGTAAAGGAATGTCATGTTGTAGCTGCTGCTCTTACAGTTTGCCCCCTGGTGGTCAAATAAAGCCACTGCAGTTGATTTCATCACTTCCTCATATCTAAGATTAGTCCTTAGATTTTTTTAGACACATTAGCGTTGCAGCAACAATTGGTCAATGAATGTCCACTGGACATTTATGTTAATCATGTTACTATAGAAACGTAATAAAATCGTTGGAGTTTTTCTCTCATTTTGTGTGTTTTTGTCAAATGTCAGCACAGTTTTCCCATGCTTTAATCTAAATATTGCAGTCATTTTTAATCACAAATTGTTGAAAAATAAAACTTTCTTTTACTTCACATATTTTTATAGGGCAGAATAATGTTTTGTGTGTCTTTATTTTCATTTTATGTGTTTTTACATCTGATTTTGTGCGTTTTTTGTTTGTCGTTTTTTGTTTTTGTCATTTGTTTTTTGGATATTGTCTGTAACGTTCATTATTTTACGTATATTTATGGGCAGAATTATGTTAAAATTACTTGTTTTCCCACCTTAGGGGCCTTATTTGGCCCCTGAACTAAAATGAGTTTGACACCCCTGCCATAGAGGGTAGTCACTATTATATTTTTTCATCAAAATACACCAATATTTTGACTAAAATGTCAATCAAAAACAATACTTCAGACCAAATACTTTAGTTTTCAGCAGAAAAATAATGGATGTTGGGGATGTGGCAGACGTCTACATAATTGGAATTATGATAACGGGTATTCTGCTGATTGGAGCTGGCAGTTTTCTTATTTATCGCAAAGTTTGAATAACGTTGGCAGCTGTTTTTGGAAGGCTGCCCATCATGACTGATGAATTGTGCAGGTCTCTTAATTAGTGCTGTCAACAGATTAAAAATATTATGCGATTAGTTAATTATACTCTGTGATTAATTAATCTAACTAGTACAGTGCCTGTCGGAAGTATGTATTCATATACTGAGAGGAGCTTAAGTAGAGTTGTTAATTATGGTCAAATTAAGTATGTGTTTGAAGGTTGGTTGTACAAAGAGGTGTACATACTCTGTACTCTGTGTTATAAAGGGGTTTATGTGTGGGTGCAAAGTAAAATAGTGTGTGTGATTTCCCTGGATTAATTCTATGGGACATGCACATAAAATTAATGTTTGTTTTTTTTACTCATTTTTATTATTTTTTTGTTTGGTGTATTTTTCTGTAATGTATGTTTTTTTGAGTCATTATGTGTATTTTTGTATATTTCTGTTGTCTTTTTGTATAATTACTATTTTTGTTGCCATTGTAGTGTGATTCTGGAGTCATTTTGTAGATTTTTGTGTCTTTCTTGCTATAATTTTGTGCATTTCTATTGTCATTTTGTGTACTTCCTGTATAAATATTGTGTAGTTTTTTTTTTTTATGTCATTTGTGCATTTTTTTGTATAATTATAGTTTTTTTTGTTTGTTTCATCTGTAGTGTGATTCTGGAGTCATTTTGTATCTTTTTTTTTTAGTGTAGTTTTTTGCATTTCTGTTGCACCCCCTCACACTCTGAGGTCAAAAGATGAATAGGTTTCACTTGCCATGCCATCCAGAAGTGAAATAACATTAAAATAAACATTTGGAAATGACCAAATTACTCCAAAATAACAGATGCACTAACTCTGGGTATTTAAAAGCCGTTGACAAAGTTTCAGGTCGAACACGCACCACGTCGGGGAGATATTCGCTCCACACGCACACACACAGACCTTTTTTGCTTTTATAGACTGTTTTTTTGGCTCTTCTATGTACTAAGGAGTTTTTTTTACTAATTCCACACTGTGCCCTCTCACTAAAAGAGCGAGAGGGCACAGTTTGGGACCTGCCTTTTTCCCCTCTTCTTACCCCCTTTTTTTTCATTTTTCATCTAAGACATACCTGCCTTGCTGCCTTGCGACCCACAGTACTTCCACTCCTGTACTCCCATGTTATATGTTCTTGTATTTTCATGTTTTCTTGGACAGGATGATGTGTATTAAAGCATTTAACGTGTAATATTAAAGGTTTATAGTCCTTTTCAATAAAGAATTGATCTCAGCAAGATGCTTATGTGAAACCTTAGATTAGGCAAGAGGCCCTTTTCAAGCAGTAACTCCCAAGAGTAATCTCACAAGAATTTGCGGGTGTTATAATAAAGATGGGATGCAGACTTTCTGTCTGCATGGACCCTCTTCAGTATAAATTGTGAGGCACCCTATTTTGACATTAACGGGAGGTGTAAGTGTTTTGGGGAATAACAATATTAACTCAGTTGTTAGTGATAATTCAGAGACATGGAAAACCTTGAATGATTCCAGATGTTTTACTTGTTTTTCCCAAATCTGTGTATTACTGAGCTGTTTTCTTATATGGTGATGAGCTAATGTTAAAGGTGGGAGGACATACCTCTGAAACATATATACCATTACAGCCTCTGACCAGCTCAGAGTTTTGCAAAGATCCGGCCAGCATGCTCTCAACAGGTTTCATTTATGTTCCTTGTTCAGGACATTGATTGTATTTAATAAACTGCATATTATTTAGAAGTCATTGGTCCAAAGACTTTTTCCGACATTACCTTTTTTGTCATCACCATCCACACCACAAGAAACACCAGGATGTTACTGAAACTGAATTTCCCCTCTGGGATGAATAAAGTATTCAGAATCTGATTCTGAAATCTATACATTAAATAAAATAGGATGCTTGTTTTTGTTTAGCCTGCATTCTCCTCTATTAGCTGTACCTTTTCAGTCATTCTTAATTCATTTACTTGACTTTACTTCTTGTTTTCATTCATGTTTTAACTCTTGTCTTTGTATTACCCAAGTATTCCTGCTCATGTCTCCACCTCCCAGTGATGTCAGTGTGTTTGGGTTGTGAGTGATTAGATTAGCTCCCTCGTGTTTCCACTCAGGTGTGGCTCATTCTCAATTACGCCTCCCTCACTGATTAACCATTACAAATTATAATCAAGACTTGTGTGTGTGGGGGGGGGGGGGACTTGGAGGAAGGCTTAAATACGGTAAGGAAACCATACAACTCTGACCCAGAAAGAAAATTAATAATAGTTTTGCCATCAAAAGCCTGGTCTCAGTGTTGTTTTTGTAGTTTTATAGAAGGAAACCAATGTTGAGGTGTCACTAAAGCAAAAAAAAAAAAAAAAAAATGCTTCCAAGACACTAATAGATTTTTTCAGAAAAAAAAAAAAAATTGTGTGAAACTTGCCTCTATTCAACTGCTGATTACAGAAGAACAAACAATTATTTTTTTCTGATTAATTAGAAACTTTAATCTTTCAGAATCTAGTGTCAAAATTCAGATTGTCATCGTAGAAAATATTCTGTGGGTCTTTAAAAATCAGTCAAAATGCTCTAAAACGGCTGGCACTGAATGAGTTAAAAAGCAAAAGTATCAACAGTCACCAAATTAAGTTTATGTTGCGACGCAGTATAGCTGCAAAGCAAACAAATCAAACACATAATTCAAATAAATAGAGATATATTGAAAGTGACAGTAACCAGTTCCTCTGTTATCCATACTGGGAAATAGAATGAGGTATAATTTTAGCCTGCTGAATGTTTTTCCCAGCTCATATTATTCAAAACTAAATTTGCGTGTCTCTTATCAATAGTCATTATACACGTGCACACATACGGACGCATTCATGTGTAGATAACTTACAATTGCTAGAGTGATCTTTTAGAAAGCGTAGCTCGGGTTTGTGGGTGCAGAAGTTAACATGAACTGTTATGCTAACCAAAACTAGCATCTGCTAAATAATAATGATGTTAGCTAGCTCCCCATTATATTAATGTCTCCACTTACCGATCTTTTTTAGGTTTCAGGTGCCGAACAAAGTTTGGCGTTGTGTGGTCTTTGCCAGTTATTTTGGAACAGCATGCTGTGCATACGGCTACTCTTGTTTTATTCATCTTGTGTGTGCGTGTGTGTGTGTGCCCCCCACCTCCACTATGCACCTGTGAAGAGGGAAATCTTCTACTCTTCCACTCCCTCACAGTCACCAAAACATGGTACCCTTTGATTTTTAACTGCCTGTTATTTTTGACTTTTAAAAAAAAGTATCAAATTCGGTACCCATCAATTCTCATATGATCGGATCGCTGATCGGCCAAAAAATAAAGCCTAGTTGGAAGTCAAGTCTTCCTGAGTCAATAGGTTCAAGTCCGAGTGAAGTCACGAGTCATTTGTTTTCAAGTCTAAGTTGAGTTGGAAGTCCTTTATGATTTTGTTGAGTCTAAAGTCATCACATTTTAGAATCAAGTCCAAGTAAAGTAGGTGGAGTCCACACCTCTGCCCTAAATGTAGAGAAACAAGTTCTGTCAGACTGTGTCATGGTTGTGTGTTATGTTGTTTATGTCTGATCTATGATTCTTAGTTTTGGTGTTCTGATTATTTTAATGAATATGTTTCTATTTGTTGTTCATATCAGAATCAGAATCAACTTTATTGACCAAGAGTGTATGAATACACGCGAGGAATTTGTTTTGGTGACCTGTGCTCTCTCAGATAGTGTAACATTAAATAATAACAATCAACTAGAATAAAGAAAAATAAATAAAAAAAAGAAGTATAAACATAAATATAAGAGTAGTTAGACTAATTTTGGATACGTAGAACTTTCACCTTCTCCACCAGCTCCAGGATAGCTTTCTACTGCAATATGGCAGCAGATGTTTCCTCCTTCAAAATATCCAACAACCTCCTGATGTCGTCTCCCTCCTCAGCTGACTGTGCATACTTGGGCCTCATGCTACAGCACACTTCTGTTTGCTCAGTGCTTTTTCCAGCCCAGAGCTGCAGTTCTGTTCTAAGGTGACCAAAAGTCCTCTTTTCACATCCTGTCTTTCTAACATTGCATGTTGCAAACACTAGAATGTCATGAACACAGCCTGACTCACTGTAGAGATGTAACACATATAAAATCTATGAAATGTAGTTACTGATTTCTATGTCCACTATAGTATCTGTGTGTTGTGTTTAAATAGATTTCCATAGATGCTCATTACCCACAACATTAGTATTGGGGACCTGGGTCAACCATTCTGACCCAATGGAACATGAGATGAGTAGTGAGGGATTTCAAACACAGTATGCTGCGTCCCACTTGTTCTAGGAAGTCATGGTTCTGAGTTCCAAGTAGGAAATTTTGACTGGAACTCCCCATGAGTTTTTTATCAAGCTGTTTCTGTCACGCCCTCCACCTCTGCTGCCACATAAGGTCAGTATTTCCCTGTCTTCCTTTATCCCCCTCTTCTCTGTTTTCCTCCAGGTGGGCGTGCAGAGTTGATTCCAGAAGCTGCTGGGCTGGTACGAGGTGATCATCTGATTAACTTCACCTGTGTGGAGAGTGTCCTGATCTGCTTCCATTCACTTCACTCTCTATATTTACCTGGCCTGTGACCACCATTTGAGGCTGGACCGTAGTACTTTCTCAGTCACTTTCTAAGCGTTTTGTGTGTTTCTGTTCTGATTTCTGATGCTAAAGGCTAATCCCAGTCATTCTCCTCTGTTTCAGTTCTGTGACCGCCCCTGTTCAGCTCCTCCTGCAATTTCCCCGACCAGCTTCCTCCAGCCTCCGACATCTCGTCTTGCCTCCTGGAATATTCTAAGTTCCCCTCTTGAGAATCTCCGCCGCCAACCCAAACAGATCACCATCCCAGCTTCCACCACACACCTCTACAGCCTGTTCTCCACTCTGCTCCTGTCCTCCTGCTCTGGACTAAGTTAAGCCTCCCTGCTCTTTCAGCCTTAGTTTAGTCTAGGTTTTCCCCATTGGTTCTTGAGTTTGAGTCAGTGTTAGTAATTATCAGTTCTGTCCAGCAGTGGTAGATTTTTGTGAGTATCCTGTTTTTTTTTTCTTCCTCCTTTCAGGACATTTCTTATTTTAAAAATAAATCTTTTAAATCTATTTCCTGAGCCTCAGACCTGCGCCCCATAACAGTTTAATCCAATAAGTAACTTTTAGTGATGTTTATCAGCCAATCACAGACATGTACCACATGTGTGGACTCCTAAGCCCGCCCACAGGCTGCTTCCACACCAGCGAGGAATGCAATGAAATCAATGAAGTTAGTGCTCAAGCCTTTTTAAGTAACATTATGAGTGACTAGTTACCATCAGCTCAGCCGCCCACTCCCCATCATGTCCTCCCGTAGCCCCCCCTTCACACCAGCATGACTAGTAACAACTTGTTAATGGGTGAATGTAGAAAGAAGCTTATTTTAACTGGACCATCCAGTTTTCTGGAAGCCCACCCTCAATCAAAATCCTGGTGGTGCTACTGACGCTCATGCTGGAAGGATATTTCCAAAGGAAAGGAGATGATAAAGTAAACCTGAGGCTGATAGTGTTTGTTTCCTCATTGCTGTTCCAACCTAGAAACACCAAACTGGTCAAACAGCATTGATGGTTCATGACTTATTTAATAATAGATGATCTGATGAGTCAGTGTGAGAAGAGGACAGAGTGTGAGAGCAGAGCAGTCAGAGACTCCAGTCTGTGTTTGTGAGGAGAAAAGCTTGAAGACTCTTCAACTTTTGTTTGTCAGCTCTGGACTCAAAGAGAGGTGAGTGTAGCTGCTAACATTCATCATCATCATCTAGTGTTGTAGTAGTCCAGACCAGTGTTGGTCTTGAGACTGTTACGGCTAAATTTGCGGTTGACCTCATTTGGAGACATGATTTATTGCTCTGGTTGAATGATGGAGTCCAGTCGGAGCATTGATGATTTTATAAAAAAGATTTATTATAAGCTAAGTAAAAAAAGGACAAAGATGGAACAAAAAGAAGTGACCGTCCGGCCGGAGGTCCGAAGGCAGAGCCGCTCCCTCTAACAGTTTCAGCTTAAGGTTTTATACAGATAAGAAAAGGTCCCTGAAAGACAGAAAGGGAGGGAGTCAGACAATCACACACAAGCAGGAGAGAAAGGCGGAGCTAAACATGTCCGCAACTTGTTGGTTGTAAATTTGTTTTCACGAACCACAAATAATACATTTGTAAAAACACTGTGGCTCCGAAATGACGACACAGGCACGGCGTCTCAAAGACAGGCGCTTTACTTGGGTGAATGAACGCCCGTCTTTGAGAAGCCATACCTGTGTCGTCATTTCGGAGCCACAGTGAAAACTCGTGGCCGCCTGTCACTTCGGAGGTTCTTGGGCAGATAGTAGTGTTGTGTTCAAGACCGCACTATCCGAGACCAAGACTTGCCCGAGACCAGAATGCACCGAGACCAAGACAAGACCAAGACTTTCAGGAGCCGAGACCAAGAGCATAAACATTTTTTTTTCAATTTAAAAAAATATATAAATAAATACAATTATGACAAGGTTCAACAGTTAAATAACATTCTCTCATTTATTTTAAATACATTTGACGGACAAAAAAGGTGCCTGCAAAAAATTAACTAAAATATTAAAACTACTACTGATAAGTTCACAATTATTCTACATATTTGAAAACAAGATTTTTATGTCCGCTGAATGTACAGCAAGTGTTTAAAAGCATTTCTGCCACAAAATAATGATTCTTGATTCTGATTCTTTGAGTTGTTCAGGTTTAACAGGTCACAGATTTCACAAGATCATTTTTTAGTTTGAAAAAGCCTTTAAACAGGTTATTTTTATTAATTCACTTAGTTGATATAGTTTAATTTGGTTGCTGTAATGTAACTAGGATATTCAATTAACAAAGGTTTCCAACTGTAACTGTAAAAGTGAAACTTTCTGAAATAAAACTACAAACAAGTTGTCATCAGTGTAAAAAACATAGAGCTACAGGTAGATGTGAAACTAAATAAAACAAACAAACCCTGGAACAGTCATGTGACAAATCAATCAATAGTTCTTGTTGAGAATTATTATTATTCTGGATACAGTGGAAACAGAAACTATAAAAATAATAATTATATTGTGAACCTGTTTATATTGTGGGGAACATATTATATACATAAATGTAATTGGAATCTAAAGACACAAAAAAAAACACCACTTTAAAAAGAAAATAGACTAATATAAGACCTCTTTACAGTTATTTAAGTCATTCTGCACTTGTGCAACTCTGTGGCGATGACGCGCTGGTGACGACATAAACCAAGATGGCGGCGGCCCGGACTACAGCTGACATTATGTAATAAAGCCTTAAAAGACATGGATATAATGAAAAGAGTGGATGGACAGAGGCATAAACATGCAGACTTTCAAACGGACACACACAGACTTATTAAACACACACAGACTTATTAAACACACACGGACTTATTAAACACACACAGACTTATTAAACACACACGGACTTATTAAACACACACGGACTTATTAAACACACACGGACTTATTAAACACACACGGACCTCAGTAAACACGGTAAACGGAACAAGCTTCACCGCTCGGCTGGCACTAGGACCCAGAAGCAGAGTAAGTGCGTCCCCCGTACTTCACAGGCTGTAATATCATCAGTTTATCATTTTACCTGTTATTAGAGCTACTGTCTTTACCAGGGAGATAATATTTATTACTGGTGATTGTTTTCTGGAGTTTTTCTGGGATTTATACCGGTGATTAGTTCATATCTCCCTTGCGCTCCGGGGTCCAAACTGACACCATAGCCACACACGTATGAATGTGTCACACACGTCACTCAGTCACATTAAGGAAGGTTGTGGTCATTATACAGGGTGGATTAAATAATGAATAAAGGATTGTTTTATCCCGTTCTTCTCCGTGTTATTATCACAATATAAAAAGTTTAAAAATAGCAGGAATTAGTGCTGGTCTCCAACGGTCTTGACGGAAAATCCCGAGTCCGGGCAGCCCGTGTCCGAGACAAGACCAAGACCTTTAAAATTTGGTCTCGAGACCAAGACCGGTCTTGACCACCACAAGGCAAGGCAAGGCAAATTTATTTATATAGCGCATTTCATACTCAAGGCAACTCAATGTGCTTTACATGATAAAACAACACTAGCAGATAGTCTTAACAGTTTTGTGCATTCATGTGAAGCTGGCCTCGCTGCTGCAGGTTGCTCGGTCAAAGTCTCTTGCATTTCCGGGTGAATGCAGGTCTCACAGCCTCTTATACTAAACTGAAACCTTGCGATAATAAGGGTGTATCACAAAATAAATAAAATTTCCCTTCATAGCTAAATAAATGCATTTTATTTAGAAAATACAACATATTGTTACAGTATAAACTATAATAATTTTCAACAAAAAATATTCAGCCTTTTGAAACAAAAATTATTAATGTCGTTAAGTGCAAAGTCATTTCAACGACACTTACAAACACAACAGAGGAAACACTCTGTGGTGTGTAGGTGACCAGCTATGTTATTTCTTGGCAGAAAAACTTTTAAACACTTGGTGTACATTCAGCTGACATGAAAATATTGTTTTCAAATATGTAGAATAATTGTGAATTTATCAGTAGCAGTTGCACCTTTTTTGTCCGTCAAATATATTAAAAAGAAACTAAAGCTTGAGAGAGAATGTTATTTAACTGTCGAACCTTGTCATAATTTTATTTATAAACATTTTTTAATTAAAAAAATGTTTATGGTCTTTGTCTTGGTTATTTTAAAGAAAACAAGATTGTACATTAAAATAAAGAGTGCAAAGAATGTAATTTATGGTTTTGAAAAGTTCCAGTGTCAATATGAGAGAACCGTAGAACTAATTTGAACCTTAAACATTCAAACTATTGCACTTTTACATTCAGCTGCTGAGGCACAGCAGACTGTCCACATTACTACAGGAGGACTGAATCAGTGCTAAATACTAGAAGTGATCCCAGTGAGATGGACTCAGAAACATTAGTAAAGGAACGCTCCACAACAATGAGAGTGTCCTGTTAATGTGCTGCTTGTCTCTGTCCCTCAGTGTGTGGACATGTCTGCTGCTTGCAGTGGGACGTCTGAAGATCACTTCCTGTGCTCCATCTGTCTGGAGGTGTTCACTGATCCAGTCACCACATCATGTGGACACAACTTCTGTGAACCATGCATCAGCACACACTGGGACACCAGTACCACCAGCAGGTGTCCCGTGTGTAATCAGGTCTTCAGCACTAAACTTCAGCTGAAGGTCAACATTTTGCTCTCTGAGATGGTTTCTCAGTTCAGATGTGAATCTGAGCCGAAAGCAGCAGCACCAGGAGAAGTTCCCTGTGACATCTGCACTGGAACCAAAGTGAAGGCCCTGAAGTCCTGCCTGGACTGTGTGATCTCCTACTGTGAGACTCACCTGGAGCCTCATCTGACAGCATCACGCCTGAGAAGACATCAGCTGGTGGAGCCTGTGGAGAACCTGGAAACCAGAATGTGTCCAAAACACAGTGAATCTTTGAAGCTGTTCTGTCAGAGTGATCAGAGATGTGTCTGCTGGATGTGTTCTGTTTTGGAGCACAAGAGTCACCAGTTAGTTCTTCTGAGAGAAGAGTGTAAAGAAAAGAAGGTGGAGCTGGAGAAGACAGATGCTGACCTTCAGCAGATGATCCAGAAGAGACGAGAGAAGCTGGAGGAGGTCAGAGAGTCAGTGAGGATCAGGAAGGATGCTGCAGACAGAGGGAAAGCTGAAGGTGTGGAGATGTTCACTGCTCTGATGGAGCTTGTTCAGAGAGGCCTGAAGGAGCTGATGGAGACGATGGAGGAGAAACAGGAAGCAGAAGAGAAAGAGGCTGAAGGTTTGATCAAAGAGCTGGAGGAGGAAATATCTGAGCTGATGAAAAGAAGCTCTGAGGTGGAGCAGCTCTCCCGCTCTGAAGACCACCTCCACCTCCTCCAACACTTCTGCTCCCTGAAAGCTCCTCCAGCCACCAAGGACTGGACAGAGGTCATGGTCCATCCATCATCATATGAGGAGACTGTGCTGAGAGCTGTGGCTCAGCTGGAGGACACACTCAGTGACAAGATGAAGATGATGAAGATGAAGATGATGAAGATGATGCAGCAGTTTGCAGTAGATGTGACTCTTGATCCTCTTACAGCTCATCCTGACCTCGTCCTGTCTGATGATGGAAAACAAGTTTATTGCAGTGATGAGAAGAAGAAACTTCCAGACAACAAAGAGAGATTTTCTAAATGTGTTAATGTTTTAGGGAAACAGAGTTTCAGTTCAGGCAGATTTTATTTTGAGGTTCAGGTTAAAGGAAAAACTAAGTGGGATTTAGGAGTGGTTAAAGAATCTATCAACAGGAAGGAAAGGATCACTCTGACTCCTAAGAATGGTTACTGGATTGTGGTACTCAGAGATGGAAATGTGTATAAAGCATGTGAAGATCATCCAGTCATTCTACATCTGAAGTGTGTTCCTGAGAAGGTGGGTGTGTTTGTGGACTATGAGGAGGGTGTGGTCTCCTTTTATGATGTAGATGCTGCAGCTCTGATTTACTCCTTCAATCACTGCTGCTTCACTCACAAACTACATCCATTCTTTAGTCCCTGTTTTAACTATGATGGTAAAAACTCATCACCTCTGATCATCTGTCCTGTCAATCAAAGTGAATGATCAGTGTCATGATGAAGTCTCACCAACAATAGATTCAATGGTTCTCTGCAACCATTCACTTCTCCAGGTTGGTTACACACTCCATCCAACCTAACATGTATGTTTCTCAACAGTGGGAGGAAACATTTTATTAAAGAAGCTTCACATTTGGTGTTTGGATTGTGATGAAATATGTTTGAAAAAGTGATTTTTTTATTTAAATACCACAAACTTGTTCAATTGTACAAACATGTAAGTTGTTTAATGATTAGTTTAAAGGTGTTAGTGGATGGTAAAATAGGAACATGATTATTTTATATGAAATGTAATGAAAACAAAACAATTGCAGAAATGTATAAAAATAAAGTGTTTTTTAAGTCACTGCTACTCTTACTTATTATCTTAACCTTTAATTAAAGTAAAACTGTGAAGTTTTGGTGTTTAAGATATTGACATTTATTCAACCATCCTTTTACAACACATAAAATAATAATTAGTAATTAGATAAATACTCAGTGTAATTATCATTTAATAAAAAGCAAATCTAAAAGAATAACTAATTTTAATAAAATAACTACATTTTTCACATTGTGCCTCAGATCATTTACACATTTTTACCTTCTTTACTTCATTTACTTCAAGCTGTTGGAGATGCAGCTGAAACCCATTTAATTCATTTTTCATTTGTACATTTATGTCTGACTTACACTTTTTATATTTTTCCACTGTTATTTTGTATTTGTTTCATTTGGACTGTGATATTATTTGATGTACATGGGGAATCTATGTTGGTTTGCATTTTCATGAAAGGAATAAATACATTTATGTTGACATTTACTTTGGTTTTTTACCGTCTGCTCTTGTTTAATCGTGTTACTGTAACAAGTGAATTTACCATCAATAAAGATCTATTCTATTCTATTCTATTGTATTTCTTTAACCAGCTCAGAAAGATGAACAACAGAATGTTATTTCCAACATAAACATTGTGTTGTATCCTAGGCTCACTGAAACAGAGCGCCCCCTGTGGTCAAACATGAAACTTATGTGTCGTAAAGGAATGTCATGTTGTAGCTGCTGCTCTTACAGTTTGCCCCCTGGTGGTCAAATAAAGCCTTTGTAGTTGATTTCATCACTTTGTTACCTTTCAGCTTCCCGAAGTCCGAACCGTAGTTAGGAGCAAGCCGATACCTTCGGGCTCGTAGCAGGTAACCCACGTCCAGTGATCCGGGTTTGCACGTTGAGTAAAACACACAGCGAGGCGGTCTGTCTTCGACAGGAACTCGGGCTTTTATTATTATTGCAAACACTGCGTTTTGTAAATACAAAGGCACTGTATCTGTCTCTCTGTATCTGCTCGGCTGCTCTCATACCTCACTCCCAGAATGCACCGCTCTCTCGCGTCACAGCTACATGCATTTCCCCGCATTCACCACCTGGGGAGGAATTGCAACAACTTCCTCATATCTAAGATTAGTCCTTAGATTTTTTAGACACATTAGCGTTGCAGCAACAATTGGTCAATGAATGTCCACTGGACATTTATGTTAATCATGTTACTATAGAAACGTAATAGAATCGTTGGAGTTTTTTTCTCATTTTGTGTGTTTTTGTCAAATGTCAGCACAGTTTTCCCACGCTTTTATCTAAATATTGCAGTCATTTTAATCACAAATTGTTGAAAAATAAATCTTTATTTTTTTTCCCAAAATTTTGTAATTTTATTAAATCTATTCCACATATTTTTCCCAAATTGAAATAGTCGTGTGTTCCTAGAATACTTCTTTATCCTAGTCAGCAACCTATTACCCTAAGGTAATCCTCTATTTTATTCCTAACCTTATGCCATTGTTCTAGCCCTAAGACCTCTAATGCAGAGAACTCGAATCATGTGCAGTGTATGTGAGATGCTCACCAGAAGGATGATGAAGACTCAGGAGATCTTCAGGTAAGTTGAAACAGAAGTGGTTTTTTATTGAACATATAAAAATATGCTCAAGGCCTTCCTGACGTCTGACGCAGCAGACGTCTCACAGAGGAAAGACCCCGAGCCCGAGAAATCTCCAAACATTTATACTGTGTAATGACCTAGATAAACAGTTGATTGACGGCTTCTTTACTTCTTCCACGAATCTTCCAGCAGGTATTTTAGCGCTCACGGCTCGTCTGGCAGGTGTTTTAGCGCTCACGGCTCGTCTGGCAGGTGCATCACTGGTGTGGCTCCCCTCAACCTCTTATCTTATCTTCTCTGACCCACTTTAGCGATCACAACTCTTCTAGCCTGGCTGTGGCCGCTCTTAACCTCTTATCTTATCTTCTTGCAGGTGTATATCATACCCAGTACATCATTTCAATTTTTATCCATTACTAGTGCAAAAACACATCTACTACTTATACTGAGCTACAAAGAAAATAATAAAATTCTTTAATAAACCTGTGTGTGTTTGAAGCATGGTTATATGATTTATTGCAGCTTGTTAACATGAGTATACCGGGGGACCCCATTATGCATTACACCCCTCTTTGAAATTATGTAGCATCATTTCAACACATTACAGGTAAAACACAAAGAATAAATGTAAAAATAATAAGAAAAGAGAGAGGCGACGGTGAGAATCAAATACAGCCATAAAGGATGTAAAATTACATCTCATTACCATTACCGAAATTTTGCAGACAGACATAGTGGCGAGGGCACTGCTTCTTAGCTGGGGGAGGAGTCCCCGATCCAAGGCTGTTACGCTTAGCCGGAGGACGAAGCTGAGTTTCTTTGCCTGTGGAAGTAACCTCAGATGACTGACATGCCCCACCAGCGAACTCCTCCACCAGAATGGCATCCAAATCATCTAAACCATCACCAACGCCCACCACAGGAGAAGGCACACCACTCTCACCACCTGACTCCCCCAAGGGGGCACACCAGTCGAAATCATCCATTTCTGGAGGCTGGCCATTCAGATACAACTCCTCGATGGCTTCAGCTATTTCGGTGTCGGTGAGATCACGCAACTCCTGCAGTGGCGGCGTGGCGGCGTCAAAATTCCACACATCATTGGTATCACCCCAAACCTCCTCCACCTTCAAACCACCTACAGCCGTGTCACTCCCCCCCTCACCATCAACAGCTACCTCAACCCCCGTGTCCGTTTCACTATCACCACAACACTCTCTATGTGGTGACAACACATTGCCAATTGCAGCCATCCAACTAGGACCAGGCCGTATTTCATCCTCACCCTCCTCCTCAGAAGGATAAGCAGATGCGAGGCTTTCCTCCTTACTGCTTTCCTCCACCTTAACATCTCCACTGTCCTCACTTTCCCCCATCATCATAGTCGGTGGGTAGTGGGCCTCTAAAGCCCCCTCCCAGATGGATTCTTCCAAAGGAGACACCCAGGATTTTCCCGGGGCATAAGGCTTGACTCCACCTGAACCTGGCAACACGCATCCCTGTCTTCCTCTACCACTGTCTCTCCTGAAATCAGTTAAGAACCTGTCACCAATATCCACTATCTCGCCCAACCTTCCTACCAGGCCAACTGCTTCGTCATTGGCTCCAAGCCAATATTCCTGTGTCCCCAAATGGAGTCCTCCCTGCATCGCTACCCTAGCGCCGGATACAATGTTGGCAAGGAAAGGTTCAACATTTCTAGACCCAAACGGGTAGTTTCCTAGTGGCAAGTGAAATCTCAGGGATTCTTCGCCATCCAGCCGGACGGCATCCTGCATCACATCCATCTTCCCTAACATAGCATTAACAGCCATATCCCCTCGATCACTGTTCCTCACCCTTGCCAGCAGAATAGTGCCGTCATACGAGACCGGTTGCGAGCACCATCTAGCGGAGCCTCTGAGGCCCCACCAAACCGACTCATCCAAGTTATGGTTTCCGGTGCTTCCTCCCAGACGGTATGCACTCCTCCTGTCCCCCCAGTGGAACGGAGGACCAGGAAACAGCAAATACAGTCTCTCTCCATAAAGCCAAAAAGGCATCTCACCATCGAGTGGATCGATGAGGAAATCTAATTGCTCAACACCCATCCGTGGAGGCTCATCCATCAAAGGCACGTGCAGACCACCTTTCTTTCCCCAATTTAGCATCCAGTCGTCACTGGAGGGAATCTTGATCCCTCTTGGCAGTGGCCCAGGATATGTGCGCAAAGGGAACTCGTCGAGGATATAAGGTTTTCCTCTTTTGTCTAGATCCAATATAGTACCCACATATTCATTTTGCCAATTTTTGGTAAGGATCCCCTTACGCCTCACTATGGTAGCCTGCGGTGTCTGTTTCTGCAGCTGTGTCTGGTGAATCCTCATCCAGACCCTGAAGGGCAGGTTTATTGCTGTCCCCTTCCGCTGCTGATACGGCACTTGTCTTAAATAATCACGAAACATCTTTTTGTCGACTAAAGTCTTGTCCCACAGGACTGGCCGTCTTTCCTTATCAAGTCTTTCTTCTCGACTACGATAAATGTTAATAAATGCATGCATAAGTGTTGGTTCACCTCCTCCAACCGCCTTCTCTGTTTCTCTGACGGGTGCCCAGAGATTAGTATCCGCACCCCATTTTATCTCCTGGTACTCCTTCATTCCTTTCCACCATCTCCCACGAGGTTCCGGAATCCCAAAGCGCCGAGGCACCACGTCAGCGTCCTGTAATGATTACACAGAGAAACGCGCAAGGCCTACATCACTACCTTGTGCAGTCATCACAGGCTCTGTGCGTACTTCAAAATACGCCTTAGAGAAAGAGAGAGGGGTTTTTAGTCTCAATTTTTGTCCTGCAGTAAAAGCTATAAAACAGGATGCTATCCAGACCGTAGGCTGAGCAAGGGCAATATTTAATATGCCCATTGCCAGGAAACATCCCCAGACCACGGCCATTCCTCTGACATTCCTGGAGTGTCTTTTCTTCCCCCAGATGTGCCAGCATGAAGCTACAAAAATTACAGCCCCCACTGTGTAGCATCCTGCCCCAATGAATCTGTACACATTGGGAAGTCCATAAAGCACTCTAAGGCAAGTCAAAATAATATCTGTTACATAGATTACTACTGCTCCCATCCAAGCGTGATCCTCATATCCGTTAAGTGGAATCCCACACTGGGTGAGAAAGAGGATTATCACACTTGAATGCATTGGAGTAATTCCCAAAAGGAATCTATTCATTAATCCCTTTATTAGTATCATTACCAGATTAAACATTGTCTTTCCCAGCTCAACAGGATTTTTCCTGTCTGAGATGGCAAAGAGGACCAACATAACTTAAATGTTAGCCCACTCACAGTCTCTGGCTTCCCAGCTTGCGTCTGTGGTGGGGCCAGCTATGGAGTTGTTAGTCAACATCTCATAGCTGGTGTTTCCAATCAGAGTTACTGCAGCAGGTATCATTGTAGTCATACTCACCGGGTGAGTGGCATGTGGTTTAGGTCCCAAATGTGCTGGAGAAGCCATCTTGTCAGCGTCAGGAAATAATTTTTTTATTCTAAGCAGTCTTAGCTTCAGAGAACAGCTCAATCTTTGGAGGTGTGCAGGTGTTGTCAGCCCAACAAACAGTGAGGCTGTAAACACAGCCACCACTATTCTTATAGGGCCTGACACAACCCTCACCCTCCCACGGCTGTGCACCAAAACTCCAAGACGGGAAGAGGCCTCTCACACCTGCGTATCTGTCCTGTTCCTCAAGGCCAGATAAGACAGTCCAGCAGCCTCTCTCCTTTTTTCTTTTTTCTTAGTTATTTTCTGTTTAAGCCTTTTAGCCCTTTCTATTGTCAGATCAGTATTTTTTGCTTGTGCCAGCCTCAGTCTCCTCCTAACTGCCGCCCTACAAGGCCAACAGAGACATCTCCATGCTGGTTTACATACATAACAGACTTTAGCCATTACTCCTACTAAAATTATTAAACCTATGCAAAACAAAGCCCATTTCATGTAAAACCATGCTACACTCCACCAACCTGTGAAAGTACCCCACCAACTTGTAATCTTTTTACCCAACGTTAACACTCCTCCCTTGGCAGCGTGCCATCCTGCAACAACAGTATCTCCTAGTCCAGGACCGTTTCTAGCAATTCTCCAATGTCTTACAACCTCAGTCCTATCTTGACTACAGGAAAATATTCCTCTGTCTTCGTGTTTATACGTAACATCAGTAGTATTGGGCCTGATCAACCTCTTATATGAACATCCCGCCAAAGGCAGTACTGCACATTCTTCCTTATCATATATGACATTCCACCAACATGTCAAATTAAAGGGTATATACCACGGTGATTCCAGTGACATACTGTCTGTAAATTTAATTAATTCCCATACCCATATTCTATAGTTTTCAAATTCTCTTTCATCAGTGCGAGATCCATTCATCTTATCATGTCTACACATGTAAGACTGAGTCCACCCCCACCTATTATACATAAGCACTCCTGGCTCTAACCCTTGGAGCCATCCTACTGGTGCAAAGTGTTTAGGCCAATGAGGTAACCTCAGTCTTGTTGTAGGTTTCACGCATGTAGACTCCCTGTTTCCTGCCAATATCCATGAAGCCGCAAATTCTCTTCCTTGCTTCCTTGCACCGCTAAGCAGTGCCTTTAAACTCCTCTCACTTCTTGTTTTAATGTTAGCACATTCCCAAGTTGTGTTGTGTACCACTTCATGAGTAATGAACCAATCAGAGGACACATGCCTCCAACCTTTCTCAGTTACACAATAAAATTGCTCACCTTCCGGGCCTAACATAACTCTTTCTTGTATTTTACCCCATTTCATCATAGGATATTGGGTTTGTGGCGCTAAAGGAACCCAGGCTATCATATCATCTCCTGCCTGGTCAGCTTTTGCTCTCTGAATACCATTCATTATTACATATGACCATGGGTTTACCATGGTCCACCATTCATGACCATGTATGTCCCACGTAAACCCGGTGTCTTCAAGAGTTGCGTTGGGGTTACTCAGAGCTGTTTTAAAATATTTAAATGGGTAGGAATATATCAAACTCCTCTCACTGGAATACAATGTAGTAGCCGATACAGGGAATAGAGTTTGTATAGTGTCTGCATGGAAGACTTTCTCTTTATCTTCTGGATAGGGTTTATTATATTTTCTAACAGTGTGCAACATTCCTGGTTTCAATATTTTAAACTTTGCACCGCTCCTGTCTTGATTGGCGGGGGCGAAACCAAGGTCTTCATAGTTTTTTTCTGCAAAAAAGCTCCCCCATTGGGTTCTTTCTATTGTTATTTCTCCTTGAAATTGAGTTGCTTTTTCCTTTCTAATTAAAGCTTGTTGGTAGTTCCTTATCTGCAAATCCCAGGTTGTATCTTGATATAGTCTACCCCATTTAATTCTTTTTAACTTCCCCCAGACATCACTGACATCAAGATCCCCTATATCGGAGTATAAAGGTAATATCTTCATTTTGTCAGTATGCTCTTTCGTGAGCCAATCTAGGGTGTCTTTTACTGTGTCTGATTCTTCTTCTATTATTTCATCAGAATACCAACTCCTTTTCCAAGTGTCTTCTTCTGTATACAACTTGCCCGTATGATCATAGAATTGCAGGTTATCTTTTTCGTTATGATCATTCGGTGGGTAAACTGCTATTCTATGAGTTGCTTCACTCTTGTTGCCTGGGTTGACATAGGACATAATATATGGAACCACCAACACTCTCATATCTTCTGAATCAAAAGATTCCACTGGGTTTTCATTACCTATTATCATGCCAGCTAAATTAAACCAACTCCATGCCTCAAAAAATACCGTGGGATCAAGCTCTGATTCTCTCCTTACGTCGGTTAATTTATCTGGTAGATGAGAACTACACTCATACATTGCTAACTCCCAGTTTCTACCTCGATATGGCCATATATTATTATTGCACTTCCAAATCGTTGTTTCATCTTTTTGGACTTCGTCTCTACACCCTTCTGGCCTCATTATCAACTGATGAGCCATTTTACTTTAGTTAAATCTTCTCCAGTTTTTTCTTGCAGACACCTTTTAGCTCTTTTCCACCAGTTTACTTCAGCATTTTTCACCCATCCCTTGTAACCTTTCTGTGTCACCATAGGCAGGGCCATTCCCACTATTTGCCTAAAACAACTCCCATAGCGATCCCAGGGGTTCAAAGGTTCTCTTTTATCGTTATAGCGGGTTTGACAAATTACCTCATTTTTCTGGTGTTGATCTAATTTTGAGTACATAAGCCTTCTCTGCACTCGGGGGAATTTATTCATAAACTTATTTAACTCACTGTCTTTTTCTTTTTCGCTGTTATAATGACTGTGAGGTCCTGCCTTATAATCTTCTGCTTGTAATACAAAGAGATCCCAGTGCCAATAAACTCCTTTCAGCGTCCACCTTTGTGAATGGCATGACTCTTTCTTCCTATCACAGAAGTCCCAGCTTTTCCCTGGATACATCCGCGGATAATGTGATGTTTCTATATGCATATCAGAAGGGGTGGGAGAAGCCCACGCAGGCTGAGAATTATCCTGATTAAGGTAGAAACATCGTTTCACCTCTTCTATCCCGAATGTCTCATCTGCTAATTTATCTCTTAAGATCATTTTCTTTCCCTCTTCATCTATTACATAGGTTTCTTCTTGAGCCTCATGGGGGGCCACTGGTCTATATATGACACAATGATCTTCATTAGCCTTTACAAACATCCCTTTCAAAGAATAATTGCTCTTCATTCCATACAGTTCCCACCATAAAGAGCCCCATTTTTTCTCAGTTTTCTCTGACATTCCCATTGTGAACCTTTGTGCTTGAACTTCACCATATTTTAAATCCCACATTGTACTTTGATTTCCTGATATGTCATGCCAAAGGGAATTTCCCTTAGAATCGTAATCAAGCTGCATTATTTGTAGTCTTACACTTTTTTCCGTCTTCTGCAATAAGTGTGTCATTTTTCATTATTTTCCATACGTTTTGAATTATAGCAGACAGCCAGGACATAGACCCAATGCTACATCCTTTGTTTATCTTAGGATCTGTTATTCTTGATCCATATTTATCCGTGCTCCTCCTAAAACGTACTTTCCCTGTTGTCATATTCATTTCACGATAAAGATGGGCACTATATCTTGGCACTGGTTTCTCTGCTTTGTCCATAAAGCCTCGTTCCAATATAGAGAAATCCACTGTGCTATACGAGTGCTCAATTATATGTTGGGGATAAGTTATATTATCAAACTTTTCCTTAGTAATGCTCTTTGTCAAGGGTACATTCCACACTGTCTTGGAATTAACCTTTTGACAGGTGCGACTTATTTCAAACTTTTGATCTTCCCATTTTTTTCCCTCTACGGGCGATATAGGAAAATGCCGTATAATTACAAGTGATATTCTTCATTTCTTTCTTTATTCCGGTCAGTTTCGAAGTCATTGGCTCCTCAAGTTTAGCACTAAATGCCAGCATTCCTTCCTCGGTTTTATTACTAATTTTATTCACTATCTCCTCCCAGGTAGTTAACTCACTATCCTTTTGGGATGGACTTCGATCTTTATCGTGGTGTATGTTACAGCGCTGGAGATAAGCTACTTGACTCATATCCCTCAGTTTTATCATAGTTTCATTATCACAGCACGGGCCATCATAGAGCAGAAAAGGAATCTTACACTCTCTATAAATAGATGGGACTTCCCACTTTATCCCACACTTCCATTTTTCTTTTACTTGGGATATTCCTTTCCGTCTCTTTCCTACTGTTGCTTTTAACAATGTGGTTTGCCTTGTTGTTTCCTGTGTAATACGTTGCATTGTTGTTTCTTTATTTTCTACTGGCAATCCGGATGCCTGAGCAGTTTCATCTTTGATCATTATTTCTTTTTGTCTTAATTCAAGCTGTAGAGGCGGGGGAGTGCCCACAGCCTGTTGCTCCTTCTCAAGGTCCCTTGGCTGAGGATTTATTGGCACCATGCTACGAGGCGTGGGCGATGGAAGAAACAGAGATGTGCAGGCTCTAATTATCTCAGCCTCTCTCACCTCTACCCCCACTTCTCCCCTTTTTTGTAGTTCTTCTCTTCTCCTTTTCATTTGAACACAAATTTGTCTTGTCCTAAAAGTTCTACTTCGTTTGGGTTTGCTATACCATTCATTTACATATGTTATTATGTCAATTTTTATACATGGTGTGGGCAGTTTGTAATAAGGAAGGAATTTCAACTCACTCTGATTGCATGGGTCGACTGTAGGCTTGGTATTTTTCTTCAAAGCTCCTGTTTGTAGATCCCTGGCTATCCTTTCAGACTGAGGAAAAGCTTTTTCACACTCTAAATATTGGTTAGTCAAATTGATTAATATTTTTCTCATCTCCATCTCAAGGCCTAACTGTCGCATCTTGACACACACTTTCAACCCTCTATCAGGCAACCGTGACATCAATTCCTTATCTGCCCAAAGATTAACTTGTCCTTCCAACAACTGTTCCAAACAATCATTAGCCTTTATAGTCAGATTATGGTTTTTTATAGAACAGTCATCAGTCCTATTATTAACCCTTTCAATAGTTTCACCATCCCAATCTTGCAAACCTCTTCTACTTCTCACTGGGGTTGCTCGGGTAACATTCCATATGGCTATATCACACTTTCCCTGTATTACACCTAAGCGTGCCAACAGTGTGTATGCCATAGTCATGTACTTTGTTTGATCGAACACATAATCCTTCGGATCTTCCTTTCCCTCTGCATACTGTGTTTTCTCAGTACTAAATGGGATTACCCAATCCTCATCCATAACCGGAGTGTAAACAGTAAACACTGCTTACACTTAACCACTTTTTGTTTTATCACTGCTCTCACATCGGCCGAATTTTCATAATAGGTTATACTCTGCATTACTATGTAGATGAGTAATACCAGTATTAACGATGCCATGAATCCCATTAACATCTTTGTACATAGGCCTGCCTGAGTAGCCTGCCTAATCTTCTCTTTCCACTTTCTCCTTTTCATAGCCTTTTTAGCTGCTTCATATGGTTTCATTTTACCTTTAGCCACGTTTCTAATATCTCGCCACTTGTCTATTTTCCATAGGAGATTCCTTGCCTCCAACGTCATCTTGCCGTTTTGCCACAGTCTCATTCTGGCGATATCTAAAAAAATAACAACAACACATACATAACCTATTAATGGCTACCTTAAACGGGGTAACACTGGGATAAAATTTTAATATTTATTACTACCCCCCTTCACAGTGTTACTAACTCCATTTTACGCCACTGTCTCCTCATCCGAGTCTAGCTCGGGAGCTTTAGTATTTTCTTTTTTTCTCTTAAGCCTCATCCTTTTCCACAGCGACACTTTCGTCGCATTGGGCATAGGCGGCGCCATCGGTGGATCGACAAACGTGGGATCCATTTCAGTCTCCCAACTATTTTTTCCTTCCTTCTTCGCCTTATCTATTCTATCATGGAAAAACCTAATTCTTCTACGGCGCAAACGAGGAAAGATGGGCAACTCTCGTGACGTCATCACCCGGCTGCCTTCAATCCAAATTTTAGCTGCTACGGCAATCATAACTGATGCCTCATTCTTCTTATTCCAATAATGTTGTGTCAGCCTTTCCAAAACCACAAACATCTTACGGAAAACATCCTTCTTACCCTTTTTCTCAGTAAGGATATCCAACTGAGAAACCACAGAAAACACTCTCATAGGTGTCTTAGCCGGAGCTACGCTCCCACTAGTGATCCAATCTTTGGAGAATCTGCTAGAGTGCTGAGGAGACCAAGCTCTGACTGATCCCCTTTGGGTATCAGAGCTACTCCCTGTCATAATTTCACTCAGAATTTCACCAACCGTAGTTAATTCTGTTTCATCCCTAAGCAGCCTCTTACTTTTTCGCCTAATTACAGGAAGTCTCCAATTATCTACTAACCCTGTAACGGTGTCAGATTTCACTGAGCCTTCCCATATGGAGTTTCCACACATCACTACTGCAGCATCATGGGGCTCGACTTCAGCCATTACTGCATGAGGGAAGACATAATGAGTACTGGGGTAAAACCTGGCACCCCCCTCCTCTATCGGGCGATGCACATATCGTGGCCCTACTCTGTGTGCCAACAAGCCAGCCGGTTCCAACCTACACCGGTTGTCACACAGAATAAATCCCCCATATCTGCCTGAACGGCAAACACACGGGGACTTATGGCTATCCAGCCGTCCACACAAAAACCTCTGGCCACATTTCTCCCAGCACTCATAACAAAATTACACCCTGCAACTTCCAGCCAACTCAACCCCCTTCAGATGTCCATGAGTCAGGTGACCTTTTTGTATCACCCTGTTCTTCCTAATTCCCATCCATTTTAAGGCGAACACCTCACAACCACACAAGACGCAGGCACCGGGCCCATACTCAGCCGCCATTGCCCTCTCACCCGGAGCGTGACCCGGCCATAAAATACGGGCCACAATTCCAGACTCAAGGGGGGCAGCCAACAGCACCAGCCCCATAGTCAAGTGTGCCCTGTCGGGTACAACATGATCAAGACTCTGCACTGCCCCAGACACATCAGGAGTTACCCATTCCGCTATAGCAATAGAAGGGGCATTTGCCATCTTCCTGAAGAACGCCGGGACAAGAGGTCCAACCATGGCATTCCTATCAATCTCTAACGGCTCCGCCTCGGAGACGCATTTTGAGTCTGACCTGCTTGGGATGGAACTTTCGGCCATCCTTAACGTATATTACGTTACCCTCCTGTCGATCGACCGTCAACACCTCCTTAGTCTGGTTTATCCACACCTCGTCGCCTTCCTGCAACAGAGGGTGGCCATGATAAGGGTGTATATCCGGGCGACGCAATTTTGGCTGACTCAAACCTTGATTGATAGTATACAAGTTTTCAGGGGTCCACCAGTCTTTGCCTATTACGGATATAGCTTCCTTGCTACTCCTCACGGCCCTTTCCGCCACACCGTTTGTGTTGGATTGGTACGGTATAGTTAGCGTGTGTTTAATGCCTAGGTTTGCCAAAACCGTTTGGAACCTATTTCCTGAAAACATCGTCGCATTATCACTACGCAACTCCTGTATTGTCTGATTACCCTCTAAATAACTCAATACGCATCTTTCAGCTTCATTTTGAGTCTCATGATTTATAGGGTAAACGCGGGTGTTCCCTCCAGCGTTATCAGATATTACAAGAAACATCTTATATTTCTTATATTTTTTATCCAGGTGCCCCACATCCATTGATGCACTAACACCCGGAACATCCTCCCGGATGTACCCTTCATCGTATTTTATTGGAGCTAGGTTACCTTTTTGGAAACATTTTTCACACTCGTGCCTTAGTTTGGGGAAACATTCCTCAAGGTTTTTGACATCCACCTTGTATTCTTTTAACTTTTTCTTTAGTCTTTCAGTACCTGGATGGAGTAACATATCATGAAAATATTTTAAATATTGCATTCTATCCTCCTCAGGTATTATTATGACTCCTTCCTCATTTTTCCAACTATCTGGTAGGATTATATTAAATCCTTTCAGTTTTGGGACATCATTTCTATTTTGTACCAGATTATCCACTAATTGATTCCCCTTACTGTCATAATCTTGTTTGCCAGTATGGGAATTTACATGATCAATTATCACTCTTTTTCCCTGTAACAACTGAGCTACTAGTATCCAGTGTGTCTTGTGTCCTAAGTCTTGGCCTCTACAATTTTGAAACTGTCTAGATTTCCAAAACCTGAGATTATTCCTTACACCTTCTACTACGTACCAGCTGTCAGATATAATTTTATAATTTTTAATTTTCTTGACCTTCATGTGCTGTAATGCGTTGACTAATGCCAGCAACTCTGCTTCTTGAGCTGTCTTCCCTGCATATCCTGCCTTTTTCCATATTTGCTTATCATTTTTGAAAACAATAAATCCCCATTTTCCTACTTCATCACGTGTAGTCTTGCTACCATCAGTAAATACCGAATAAATCCCATCCCATGGGACTTCTTTTTCCATCACCTCCATTACTTTTGGGTTAGGCTTATCTCCTAATACAAACTTCCAATCTGTATCTTGTAGCATTAAAGTCCATTTTCCCCATCTGCTTTGGTAAGCCTTCGCGAACTCCACTGCTCCTTTGTGTACTTCTTTTGTTAATGGGTTTTGAGTTTCAACTACCACTTTCCTGTGGCTAAATAGGCCACATATCTCTCGATATGCTTTCCATAGCAATAACAATTCCCTCTCAATTGGAGTATATCTTATTTCCGTATTAGAATATTTGTGAGATATATATACAAAGGGCTTATCACTTCCTTCTTCGGTGGCTTCTATCCAGCCTCCTTCTTCCCACATTTCACTTTTCAACCTAATAGGGTCAAATCATGTAACTGGTGTTAAAGGCCTGACAGCTGCTTTTATATTAGTTAAGACCTCTTCAAATTTAACTTTTTCTTCTGCTGTTAGTGGCCTATCTTTTTCCACCAGTTTTTTCATATCTTTATCCCATTGCCTGAGGCCTATCTTTACCGCCTCTATCTCTTTTACGAGTACCGGGTATCCTGGTATTCCTGACCTTACCCAGCTCATTTTTCCCATACATCTCTCCAATTCTTTTATGGTTTCAGGGGCTAATTCATCCAAATATCCTGATACCATCTTTATGGTGTCTCCTCCAATCGTCATCCCAATATATTTTACTGATGGGATTCCAATTTCACATTTTGAAAGACTTATTTTTACTCCAGCTTCTCGCAGCCTCTGTAAGACTTCTTCTAATAATTTTAGATGTTCCTCCTCGGTATCAGATGACAGGAATATGTCATCTATATATACCTGGGCTGAAGTATTCTCTAATATTTTTTCCATCCTCTCTTGAAATGCATTAGGTGAATTACAAAATCCCTGCGGAAGCCGTGTCCAACAATATCCCTGGCCTCCTACCATAAAACATGTTTTTAATTGGGACATTTCGTCTAATGGAACACTCCAAAATCCATTAGCCAAATCTATTGAGGAATTAAATTTTTTTGGTCTTAAACTCATCATTGTAGTTTTTGGATTTACCATTATTCTGACATCTTTTACCGTCAGGTCGTTTAATGCTTTCAAATTATGCACTACTCGATATATGCCGTCCTTTTTAGGTACAGCTTGTACCGGCATTAAGCAGGGTGTTTCTTTTATTTTCTTGACCACACCTAAGGTCTCTAATTCTTTTATTGTTTTAAGGAATTCCTTTTCCGCTTTCCCTAAGAGGTATTGAGTTTGTTTCCCTGGCATAGCACCTTGAATGACGTAAGGCTCGGTTTTCATGAATCCTACATCATTCTTAAACTGTGCTAATTCAGCTATTTTTAATATTCGTTTTAGTTCTTTTTTGTCTTTTATATGTGATTTTTCAACCACCGAATCTATCACATCTGGTATGTTTACTTCTTTCATCCAGCGTGATTTTGTCACCATAAGCCAATCGACGTCTTTATATGCTATTAGAGGCGAGTCTCCTATCAAGACTGTCCTTCCTTTGAAACATCCTAAGGACATTAAGCAGCGGTCGCCATTTGCTAACTGTACTTCCGCTTTCCCTGCCATTTTGTTTACCCATTTTTCCGGTAATATAGACATATCTGTGCCTGTGTCTATTATTACTCTTTGTCTTACTCCATTAATCAATATATGTCCAATTATTTCCCCATTTTCATGTATACATCCTTTTATAGTTATTTCACTCATTGTAGGGTCTCTTTGGGAGGTTCCCGATCCTGCCGTTGCCTCCGTGAGGATTGTTGCCTCACTAGATGAGCTTTTTTCGCTCCTCGTGGCACTTGGCCACTCGGAGTGAAAGGAGGCAACCCTTGCTTTTTTCTTTCTCCGTCCCTTTTCTGGTTGAGTTTCTGTTTTTCCTCGGGAGTCATATTCAAATATTCCTCCCGTGGAACCCACGTTAAGGCAGGCTTCTTTTCCTGATTCATCTCTTCCCTGGGACGCGAGAGAGCTCTCCTTTCTATCGGGCGTCCCCTGCCTCGATTGTTTCCAAACCCTGTTTTTTGCCTCTCCCCACCAATCTCCCTGTGAGGAGTATACTCGGGACGCGGCGTTGACGTAGCTGGTTGATAATTTGGGGCCATACCTTGCCTCCTCGGGGCAAAGCCATAGCTGAGATCTGGATTTGTATTTATTACACGCGGACGCGGCATCATTTCCGCTCGCGGATGCACACGCATTCCTGGAGTAGATTGAGACCGTGTCTGCCGGCCGGTCTCGCTGCCGACCGACCGGCCATTGCCGTTTTTTGCTTCTCTATTATCTGATTTCTCTCTTTTTTCTGCCTTTTCTCCCCTCTCAGTTGCCTGTATTTTCCTCAGGCTTTGAATAGCATCTATTGTCTTTAACTCTTGCTGTCTCTGTTCGTCATTTAATCCACGCCACTTGACAGCTAATTCAATTATATTATTAGGGGCTTGTGAGGACAGAAAATTTATTACTTGAGTTTCATTAGCTCCTTCTCCTACAAGGCCTGCTACAGCCCCGGTAAGAGTAATCTCACCTTCCTTATACTCACGTTTGATGGCTATGATTTTATCATTAAGGGGGTCCCTTAATCCCTTGAGGGGATCCTCCTTAGCCATATGATGCAAGGTTAAGTTTCCTCTAAGTGTAAATTTCTGCTTTGCTGCCACCATTTTAGACACCTCTGGGCTCTTCATATATTTCTTCCCTACTGAGTGCAGGGCGCGCTTAGCGTATTCTCCTGCCGTCTCAGAGGGTTTTTTTATCAGGGAACATTTTTACTATATCCGTGAGGGTCATTTTTATTTGTAGCTCGTCTTCGTCACTACTACTATCCCCATTTCCTTGAGATAGCATGCGAGCCGCTACACGCTCATTCGGAGTCAACCCTTTACTTTGTTTATCTCTCCTAGGGGGCCCTCGATTAGGGGTTACATTTACATATCCCCTTTCCCCTGACGAGTCTCTATCTCGCCTATCTCTGTCCCGAGAAGAGTCTCTGTCAGAGTCATTTCCCCTATAGCGAGGTAGAGGGGAGGGACTTTTTCTCTTCCTAGGGCGATAGTCACCCTCATCATCCTCATCACTATCATCGTCATAGTCTCCGCCTCCAGCACCTATTCTTTTGGCGTTTTCCCAACTTTGACGACGCATAGTGTTAAAAAGTCCTACATGTTTTCTTTTGAGATGATCATATCCTCTCGCCATATAAGCCCTTTTCCATGTTTTTGGGACCCCCTCCCATTCAGCTATCTCGCTGCTAGAGGGCGCATGTGCCATTTCTAAGGCTTCATCTCTAGGGATTGCTTCCTCATACCAATCAGGGTACTCAAACGGATCCTCGTATTGACTTTTGACCTCATCCCAATCTTCTATATGGTTTTTAGGTATCCAGCAGTGTCCTGCTGGGCTATCAGGCCTAGGCTTACTCCCTCCCTTACAGGGGTAGCCATAAGCATTGTACGTTTCCCAATCATGTCCTTTGGCTCTGATATTTTTACCTCGCGCCTCTCTCCCCCTATCCTCAACTATTTCCTGAGTTGGGATTGGTTTAGGTCCTCTATAGGGAGGCGATTTTCCCCTTATTTTCTGCGTCTTTTCAGATGATGTTGGCACCTGAAAATCCACTTGTTTTGTGGGAGTTGCTTTAGGAGGCGTAACACGGGGTGGAGGACTCTCAAACCTAGTTAGCCGTGGGGACCCTTCCAGCTGACTCTCAGGATATGTTACCTGGATCACTCCTGGGGGTGTCTCCCCTTCTGATGTATCCTTAGTGTACCTAGCGGCTACTGCTTCAGCCAACCTGGTACGTAATCTCTCTGTCTTATTTTGGGGATTATTTCTTATTAACACAGATACTCTCCCAAGGGTGACTTCCTCACTCCCTATCATAAAATACGCCAATATAGCTGATAGACTATCTATCATGCCTAAAGTTCCTCCCATAGAACGCGGGAATGCTCTTTTAGTATTTAAATCAATTACTAAACGCGGTTCCCTTGATCCTATGGCGGACAACTGTTCGATAAACCGATCAGCTGTTTCAGGCATTTTACACACATAAGCGTCTTCCACTTCCGGAGTTTGGGGTGAGTACAGCCTAATTTTTAGTTCCCCCAGAGGATGATCCATATCTTCTCCACCTACGGAGAGAGCTGCTTCTCTAGCTGCATGATCAGCTTGTTTTTGAGCATAATGTCTCGGATCTAGTTTCTTTATAAAGGATACTGGTGTGTTCATTCATTTACCCAGGTGACATAAGCGTAACTTAAGTCTCCTGTGAAATTTTGAGCTGTTACATCATATATCTTTACCATACATTTTGAGGTCGCTATCTTCATTACACATCCTCCTTCAAGATGATCCACCATTTTAGATATAGTTGGTCCCTCTTGAGGGGGTGGTGAGTATGGGGTGTCTCTAATAGGACACTCCCCATCTCCTTCTTGTGACCAATCATCTTCGTCATCAGTCATTAAAGGGCAGAACCTAGACAATTGTAGTTGAAATTTGGGTATTTGTTCTTTTTCACTCGATGTTCCTGGTTCTGATATTGGCAGACTACCCGTGCTACGATACCTGAACTGATTTAACTCTCTTTTTCCCGCTAAACCACTGGGACCTTCAGTGGCGGATAGAATAGTATTGGATTCAATCTCATTGATCTTGTCCTGTTGTTTGGTGAGTAGCTCTCGGTTTTGTACTACCGTGCCTGCTAAGGCGCTTACTATCTCACTCATCTTACCCATCATTTGATGATGCTCTCTCTGGTACTGTCCTCTAAACTCTTCTCGTGTCATATCTAAATCATCTTCTTCAAGAGGGGCTGAGGGTAGCGGATTGTCCGCTATAATTTGAGTCACAATCTTATCTAGCTTTCCCGGTCTTTCCGCGTCAGCTATTTCATCATATTTTGGGGGATTAAGTTCATATTGTGGTTTTAACTGTTTTGCCAGTTGTTCTGAACCCTCATCCTGGCATACATCCAGATCAGGATAAAGGCTGAAGATATTTTCTTCTTCGTCTACTGGTTTTTTCTTCTTTTTCTTACTTTTTTCCAAGTCTGATTTTCCGGAAGGGCGTTTCTCTATTCTTCCATTCGTATTCACCTTCCAAGGAATGCTTTCTTGTGTAACTATCTCATATCGATTGTCATATGTATTAGATAGTAAAGTGAAGGCGTTTTGAAATTTACTTTCCCCATTAACTAACCAGATTACTTTCCTATATGGATTATCTCCTAACCAATTCAAAATAGCGACTACAATTGCTGGGCGGGCGACTGCCTCGGGATATCTATAGGCACCGTCCCCCCATGTAGTCGTAATCACTGTATTAGTGGTTACCTTACTAAATACTTCTGCTAATACCTCATTCAGTTGGTTCACACATTCATCGCCCTTTTCTAATTCATAGGGTTCATAATACCCGTTGATTATATGGGCTATTCCCAAACTTCCCTTTTTTGAAGGTGGGATGTCAATTTTATTAGCATTAGGCACTGGATGGTTTCCTAAGGTATCCCTTTTCACATAATCGGCATCTATCACTTCCCCAGAATAGAAAGTGGCAGCCCAATATGCTACACCTGCTCCATCCTTACCCCGCTTGTTTCTCAGGTTAAGCAGCGTGCTTGTTGGTCCGGCGAATTCTGTCACTATAGGGTCCCCCAAGGGAGCCTTTAACAGAATTATCCTGCCGTTGTTAAAACGTACCGCATCAAATTCTCGTACTGGTGGATCCCCTACTTGTGCTACAGAATACTGCGATCCTACAGAATTCCGTCGATGGGGGTCAAACCCCGGGGGCTGATACCCTTCAGCCATCAAGACTCCGGTTCGAACTCTATCGATCTACTAGGGAGCGGGTGTGTGGACACCCTGTCGTACGTACTTATCCTTTAAGGGGACCTATAGGCTTCCTGCCTTCCCAGGTCTTCCCTTCCAGTATAAAAGATCAGCTCTTGGCCCTCACTGACCCCCTTATTTCTAAGAGCAGTTACCCAACTGTTTTATACTTTTATTACTCAGAGATGGACGGGCGGATTTCACAGATCCTAGTGACCCTTTCCAGGTATGTGAATATTTCATATGGCTTATGTGAGTTGATCAGGCTCACACCATGCTACGTATTCACACCACCCTTCGGTTACTTTCCACACTCCCGCGCTCCTCAGAGCACCACAGCTAAACTCAGCGCGGAGCCTACAAGTTTATTCCTTAGTTTCTGAGATTCCTTCTCTCAAGGTCACCTAGGGTTCAATCCTTGACTCAGTACTCCTCTATTTTCCTGGACAAGGCCTCGATTGAAATAGGTGACCCAAGCATTGGGCGCCTAAGTCGTGTGTTCCTAGAATACTTCTTTATCCTAGTCAGCAACCTATTACCCTAAGGTAATCCTCTATTTTATTCCTAACCTTATGCCATGGTTCTAGCCCTAAGACCTCTAATGCAGAGAACTCGAATCATGTGCAGTGTATGTGAGATGCTTACCAGAAGGATGATGAAGACTCAGGAGATCTTCAGGTAAGTTGAAACAGAAGTGGTTTTTTTATTGAACATATAAAAATATGCTCAAGGCCTTCCTGACGTCTGACGCAGCAGACGTCTCACAGAGGAAAGACCCCGAGCCCGAGAAATCACCAAACATTTATACTGTGTAATGACCTAGATAAACAGTAGATTGACGGCTTCTTATCTTCTTCCACGACTCTTCCAGCAGGTGTTTTAACGCTCACGACTCGTCTGGCAGGTGTTTTAGCGCTCACGGCTCGTCTGGCAGGTGCATCACTGGTGTGGCTCCCCTCAACCTCTTATCTTATCTTCTCTGACCCACTTTAGCGATCACAACTCTTCTAGCCTGGCTGTGGCCGCTCTTAACCTCTTATCTTATCTTCTTGCAGGTGTTTATCATACCCAGTACATCATTTCAATTTTTATCCATTACTAGTGCAAAAACACATCTACTACTTATACTGAGCTACAAAGAAAATAATAAAATTCTTTAATAAACCTGTGTGTGTTTGAAGCATGGTTATATGATTTATTGCAGCTTGTTAACATGAGTATACCGGGGGACCCCATTATGCATTACAGAAAAAAAAAAAAAAAAATTGGTCACAAACTCAAGGAAATTTAAAAATTGTATATTGTAACATCCATTATTTTACTTATATTCATAAGGAAGAATAATGTTGTTTTGTGTGTTTTTTTTTGTTGTCATTTTGTGTTTTTCTCATTTTATGTTTTTTTTTTTCATGTGTTTTCATGGTTTTATTTAATGTGTTTTTTGTTTGTCATATTGCGTGTTTTTGTCGTTTGTTTATTTGTTAATTTAATTTAATTCAATTCAACTTTATTTATATAGCACAAATTACAACAATAGTCATCTTGAAGCACTATTATTTAGTATATTTCTCTTTATTTTTTGTGTTTTTGACGTCGTCGTGCGTTTCTCGTGTGATTTTTTGTTGTTTGTTTTTGTGTAAAATTCTACATATGTTTTTCTCATTTTGTGTGTTTTTCTTGTCAAATGTCAGCACATAGTTTTCCTATGGAAAACCTATGAAAACTTCCTTCAACTAAACCATGACAAGACGGAGGTGATTGTCTTTGGTAACAAGGAAAAGAGGACTGCTGTCAGCAATTATCTTGAGTCTCGATCTTTAAAAGCTAAAGACCAAGTCAAAAACCTTGGTGTTCTGATTGACTCAGATCTTACATTCAGCAGTCAGATCAGATCTATCACAAAAAATCTCCAGAGTGAAAGGTTTAATGGCTCAGAAAGATCAGGAGAAACTGGTCCATGCTTTTATCTCCAGCAGACTGGACTATTGTAATGGTCTTCTGACAGGAATCCCCCAAAAGAGCATCAAACAGCTACAGTTGGTTCAGAACGCTGCAGCTCGGGTCTTAACCAGAACAAAGAGGTCAGAGCACATTACTCCAGTTTTAAAGTCTTTACACTGGCTCCCAGTCAGCCTCAGAATAGACTTTAAAGTTCTGCTGCTGGTGTATAAATCTGTGAATGGGTTTGGTCCAGAATACATCAGTGACATGTTAGTCAGGTATGAACCCAGCAGGTCTCTCAGATCTATGGACACAGATCAGATAGTGGAGCCCAGAGCTCACAGTAAACATGGTGATGCTGCTTTTAGTTGTTATGCTGCAAAGAAGTGGAACAAACTGCCAGCGGAGCTGAAGTCAGCATCCAATGTGAACATTTTTAAATCAAAGTTAAAGGCACTTTTTTTCTCTACTGCATATGATTGAGAGAGAGATTTTTTGACATGTTGTTGATGTAATGATGATTTTACTGATGATTTTAATAGATTTTACTGATGATTTTAAATGTTCTTATTGATTTTACTGATGATTTTAAATGTTCTTATTGATTTTAAACAATTGAATGTTTTATCATGTAAAGCACATTGAGTTGCCTTGAGTATGAAATGCGCTATATAAATAAATTTGCCTTGCCTTGCCTTGCCTTGCCTTGCCTATGGAAGCTTAAAAGAGTCATAATTAATTAAATAAAAACAACATTTTGAAATAATTACCATTTTGATAAATAACAGACAAATATATAATATTGCCATTAAATTGTTAAATAAGTAAATATTATTATGAGATACATTTTTTTATTATTCTTTAATATTTTATTATTATTATTTTATTATAATTAAATATTTCATAGTGATTAATTTAACATCATACTTCTTAAAATACTTTTTATTTATTTTCCAAGATTGTATAAAATAAACCTGTCTAACATGGAACATGGAACATTAATCAGTTGTATTTATTGAAATACACAAATATGCTGTAATCAGTACATTGGTTTAATCAAACATGACAAGCAGCGAACCAATCACACTTTAATTTATATCAAACTTTTCAAACAAATCAAATTAAATTCAAACGGACAAAATATAATATGTAAAAAAAAAAAAAAGAGATTTAGAATAAAACAAAAATAAATGTTTGGTAGTTAAAATAATAAAATATAATACAAGTAATAACAATAATCATAGAATAATTAAATATTAGTAGAAATAACCATGATTATAGTAAAACAGTAATATGATAATAACAAATATAATAAAATATGTAATGATTATCAACAGTAAAATGTTGATAAAATAAAATAGGATTTAAAATGAATAATGTCTAAAAAAGAATCTATAAAAACTAAAACCATAAAATGATATAACAGTAAATGACATGAAGACATGAATAAATACATGGTTTTAAGTTAAAAATATCAATTCATTTTTCAGCTCCTCTCACATTCTCTGACTCAGCAGTTTGGAGCATAACAGCTGAAAGCAGGATTAGCAAATGTTAAAAAGTTGGTGTGAACAACATTAACTCTATAGTCTAAGGTCAATATTCAACATTTGTGAACAAACTCCTCCCACTGCCTTCACCTCCGTGAGTTTACGCTATTTACGTAAAAAAGTCCTTTTTGGCTCCGCCCTTTCTATTTCTCTGGTCTGTGTGAGTGAGTTCAAGCAGCCCAGTAGCAACAGCGCCACCAGTGGTCACAGATGTTGATGGTCAGAATTTGGTGGAACACCAGTTAAATATGGAGGTGCTGGATCTTCCTCCAGCAGGATCTGGATCATATTCAGCTCTGAGGTCAACTCTGAGGTCAAGCACAGGTTTAGTGGTGTAAAATAGTGTAAATATGTGATGTTTTATAGTTTTATGGCTGGAGCAGGATTATTATCCTTCCTGCAGGCGGTCCTCTCTCCTCCCTCTGATTGGCTCGTATCACAGTCATAATGTTAGAAAACAGCAACTTTGGACCTGTTGCTCTCAGCTTTGGCTCCGCCCCACTTCCTTGTGTCCCAGCTTCTTGTCTGTGGTTAGTTAGTGGAGCAGGTGTGTAGTTTGGAACTGTTGTGTTTACACACTCAGAGACCAACAGCATTTTCTCAGCTGCTCTCAATGCTGCTGTTGCCCTTTGTTGCCTCGTTGCCTTACTTCACCTGCTGCGTTAGAGCTCACCTGTCCATTCAGCGTCAGTGACACCACCTGACAGGTATGTTTATCCTGTTCCTCCTTTACCATTAGCTATGCTACGCTAAGCTAAGCTAGTGATTCCTGCAGTCAGGGGCTGTTCTAGTGATTTGGAGGCCCCAGACCAGGGTGTCCAACTCATTTTAGTTCAGGGGCCAAATACGGACCAGTTTGATCTCAGGAGGGCCACAGATTTTGAGAAAAGGGAACTAATTTTTCAAACAATTTCAACTTTTTCAAACCATTACAATTTTTTCAACTTTTTCATAAAATTTCAAATATTTTCAACTTTTTCAACTCAATTCAATTATTTCAAACTTTTGAAAAAGTTCAACCTTTTTCAACTTTTTCAAACAATTTCAAATTTTTCAAACAATTTCAACTTTTTCAATTTCAACTTTTTCAAACAATTTCAACTTTTTCAAACAATTTCAACTTTTTCAAACAATTTCAACTTTTGAAAAGGTTCAACCAAATTCAACCTTTTTCAACTTTTTCAAACAATTTCAACTTTTTTCAACAATTTCAACTTTTTTCAACAATTTCAACTTTTTTCAACAATTTCAACTTTTATTTCCTTGGGTGAAAGTCCAAAGGTGGCGTTGTCCACATACTGGTGCCACACTGTAAACTAGTGACGGACCATTGTGTCATTGTGATACACAAAGGAAAAGACAAGCACTGCATAGCACAAAGACAAAGAAAAATAATACTCAAATGTGAACATACTGTATATTGGACATTCACCTTGGAGAAAACTCTACATCACATGTGTCAAACTCAAGGTCCAGGGGCCAAATCTGGCCTTTCAGAGCATCTGATTTGGTCCACAGGAGAAAATGAGGTCACACTTTACTAAGTTTTGTACATAAAGGCTGACATTACTCTGTTATTATTATGACTAGGGATGCACCAATCTGCTTTTTTCACCTCTGATATCTGGCGTTTCCTATTGGCTGATACTGATGTGATACATAAATAAGAATGAATTACCAAACAAATGGTTTGTCTCATTGTGTGGAAAAGACTGAGATCCTTCTTTTATGTATCAGACTTGACTCAAACTTGTCTTTTGTATTATTATTAAACAAATAAACAGATATAAATGTAGTGAGTTACTTGTTTATTTAATAACTCTGCACCAGTACAACAATCTATAACCAATAGTTTATCTAGCTTTGTCAAGCAACATGTAACACATTTAACTGGTTCAGTCAGTGCAACTAACAATGTGAAATAAAATAAAAATTAAATAATAAAGGAAAAAAAACAGCTTCTCTAGCTTAGTAAATAAAGAAAACACAATCTGACTCCTAATACCACTGGTTCAGTCAGTGTAATTAAAAATGTAAAATTAAATAAAAAATAAATCAAAGGAAATAAAAACAATAGTTTCACTAGATTGGTGGAAAGACATTCAAAATAACAGCAAGTTACATCAGTGTAATTGTTTAACATTATTAATTAAATCCATTGTCTATGGCAGGGGTGTTCAACTCGAGGCCCCCGGGCCGAATCCAGCTCACCAAAGCCTTCACTTTGGCCCGTGGTGTAGTGATATACATTCAAATGTATAGGAACTATATGAGCGGACTGTGTGCAAACACGGACCTGTATTGGTGTTACACACATCAGTGTATCATGCTATCTGGTCCCCACTGAGAAGTCAGTAAAGATTGGTTCACTCTCACACAACGTGTCTCCTATATGTCTTCATCATCATACCATAATACTACACGTGGGACCATTTTCTTTGTATTTTCATACATTTGTTTGGTCGTTTTTTTTTAATTACAGCAAAAACATGAATCATTATGTAAATGATCAAAAAGTTTAGTTCTCGATAGGTCACTCCCACCAAATAAACATTATGTAATTCCTTAATATGGAAACTTGTAATTTCTCTCTGCTCACAGTTACACAATTTCTGTAAATTTCAATTTAAAATTGTTTGCTCAAAGTCATTGGAAAAAAAAATGTCTCCCAGATAATTCATCAAATTACGACTAATTGTCCACAAATTCTAGAAGTGAAGTACAACAACCTGGAGTTACTAATATGTGGGACGACATGTGTTATACCTTTAATATTCCAGGTGAATTATGGACATCTTTGTCGGAGTCGATTCAACCATGAGTACAAATAATGTTTATTAAAAAAAATCTGTATTTTTCTGCTCCTGCTAACTTGAGATCAGACTAGGTTGTATGTGGCCCCTGAAGTAGAAAGAGTTTGACACCCCTGGTCTTTGACATTGGTCAGTTATCTCTTTGAAATTGAGTTGCCCTCAGTTGCTTCAATATTGAGCTTTTATTGGAGAAAGAAAAGAAATTCAGATGTTATGTTAGAAAGTCAATGAAAGGTGTTTTATTCAACATATTTAATTCACATAGGAATGCTTTGCGTGGTTGTACATTCGTATTCCTACAACGTTATGTTGACCTAAATCTTACATTATTGTAACAACTTCATAAAATCCTACTTGTTTTGAATTAATGTTGATTTGTGAGTGTGAGCAACCATTCTCAATGTTACGTTCTTTTAGTTTCACTTTTGTTCCTCGTAACCTGGTAACCTCTTTTCCTTTGATTTACATTCAAACCTTGTGATATTTGAGATTATATCAGCGTTAGAGGAACAGTGGAAAGTGTTAGAAATGTGCTTTTAGTCATTTGTAGTTTTTAACCACAGCAGACGTCACTAACCTTCACCGCCATCGGATTATTACGTCACCTAGTGGAAGTGCGTCTGATTGTCAGAACAACGTGGTGGCCTTTCCCTAAATCCTTCAGGAAGTCTCCTAACACCTTTCCTTAACCCTGTGACGTCATCCACGGGGTTGAGGAAAAGTGGATAGGAAAGGAGATAGAGGGAATATTCAGACACAGCCCAGATAAGGACTCATGCATTTAGCACTAGCTGGGTATTAGCATCATAGGAACATCAAACTTAAGACACAAAACCAACCTGAAACTGAACTCTAATGATTGTAACTGGCAAAAAGACGACAACGGACAGTTTTTAACACCGTCTTATTTTCCATCCATCAATTTTCAGACCCGTTTACTATTTTTTCAGGATTGCAAGGACGAAGTCACGCTGATATCTGGTAATAAACGTCCCAAATGATGCTCGTTTGTCAGTGATTTTTAGGTCTTTAACTTCTGACCAACATCTGGTTTTTGGTTTGCTGAAATCCCAGCAGCGCGTCAATGACGTCATAAGGTGAGTCTCTCTCTGCAGAGTACACAAGTTACACATAGACATTGTGTTTGAGGGAGTCATTCAGTCATATCGTTATGAACACAAGGACGTCATCAGCCCGCTGTCAATGCAGCAAATCATACTGTCAGTGCTCAGGCTGTAGGAGAAGGCAGACTGCAAAATACTGAATGGTGAGTATAATTCTAGTTTATATTACATTATTATTATAAATAACTGTCTGTTGGTTGACCCATTTATATTTTAAACAGACACATGTCAGTATCTATTTATTTATTATCTTTAACTCTATATAACTATAGTATAGTTGTATTTTCATCATTATAACGACACTAAATGTTTTCATGATTTTATGATTAAGATCCTCTGACTGATTTGAACAGATAATAATCACAGGTTTATAATCTTTCATAGGTGTTTTATCCAATGAAGAAGATGCAGCTGCTGCCAAGAAGAGGAGAGAGTTGTGGACGAGCTAGTCAGTGGACAGAATGGTGACAGGAAACGCATCACCCAGCGTGAAGGCTTTAGTGACGTACGTTTGTTTGTCCGCACTCTGCAGATTTGACCTCCCGTCAAAGATTTGGTCTTTGATCAAGAACAAGAAACCCACAACTAGCTCTCACTAATTATTCTTTCACTTTTTCATGAATAAAAGCAATAATATAAGTGCAAAGAATGATTTATTAGTATATGATCAAAACGTGTTACACATTTGAGTTTGTTTAATTGTATTGAATTGCAGATAATGCGTGCCTGCCAGAAATGTTCAGCAACAAAAAGTGTTTTTTTTTTATTGAAATTGTCATTTGATAATGAGCTAATGCTAGCATAAAATAGTTTAGTGTATTTAAGAACACATATTTACCTTCATGTGATATGTTGACTTTGATGTTTTACGCTTTAAGAACAATCTTAACAGGACACTGATTGAGGAGTTGGCGCGTAGCATCTTTGTGCTAACGTCTGCCATCTAGTGACATGGAGCTCTTTGTTTTGATTGGTCTGTGTACAGGGCACAGCTGATTGGTGGAGTTTCTGGAGCAGGAGCTAAAAAACGTGGCTATTACCAAATGTAGGAAAAGTAACGGCAACAATTGGAAGTTTCAGCTTCAGACAAAAGCGTTGCTTTGTTCAGAGAATGGAGTTTAGAGCTTTAGAGGCTGTGTAGACGTGGTTGAGACCACCCTATTTAAATGGATATTTGACTCATTCAACGTGGAGAGATGAGTGCACAGAAGCACAAAATGACATTTGAAGAAGTTCAACTGGAGGCAGGTGGACTTCTCCGTCTGCTGCACAAACATTTAATAATGTAGAAAACAAAATAAACAAATACAAATGCTGTTTAATCAACTTTTAAACCTAATGATATTTTTTCCTCTAATGTAACATCTCTGCTCCTTTAATTCCTGTAACTTTGTTCTTATCAGTCCATGGAAAACAGGAGCAGCTTTGGACACAAAGCGTTCTATTGATCTGTTGATAGTATTCCACCACCAGGCAATCTTAGATTTAGGTAAATCATACAGTTATAGTTTGGTAGATGCTGCAACTCTGGACCTACTACATAGCTTAGGATTGCTACACCGGCTACAACCAGCGGCCTATGAAGCAGCAGAGCCTCTGACCCACGGTGTCCGCCAGTGGAGGAGACATAAGCAGTGTGATCAGAAGTAGAAGCGGGGATGGTGAGTGGGGCTATCAACCAAGCTTTTAGCCTCCAAACAGGCTGGATGATAAGTGGGTTCACCCTCAGCACCTGCATGTTTGTTCTATAGCAGAATGAACAGAGTAAACTAGAAACTATTCTGTTTGGTTTAACACTGAATGAAAACACAACAGAATGAACATTACATATTCATTAGAGGGAAACGCACTAAATGGATTGTGGGCACATTGTTATGTGCTGAACACGCTCAGTCCTGATTCCCTGGGGTTTGTACCCCTTATTTGTGCGTGGAGTGATGTTTGCACATGTTTTAATAGCCCTAAACATTTAGTGAACCTGCCCCTTAGTGTGGTGTTTGTATTAATTCATGTGTGACGCTCACGGCTCCTGAGCCTTAACATCAGTGGGAAGAGAGAGGAGATGAAACGCCACAGACACAACAACAGGACCAGGAAACTTTTCTCTTTATTTTTTTGACAGTTTCATAGTTAACACTCCCTTCAGTAGGGGGGGGGGGGGTGTGTGTGTGTGTGTGTGTGTGTGTGTGTGTGTGTGTGTGTGTGTGTGTGTGTGTGTGTGTGTGTGTGTGTGTGTGTGTGTGTGTGTGTGTGTGTGTGTGTGTGTGTGTGTGTGTGTGTGTGTGTGTGTGTGTGTGTGTGTGTGTGTGTGTGTGTGTGTGTGTGTGTGTGTGTGTGTGTGTGTGAATGCAGAACAGTTGACATTCCATCCATCCATCCATTTTCATTCCCGCTTATTCCCGTTTAACAGGGTCGCGGGGGTCTGCCGGTGCCAGTCTCCGGCTCTCATAGGGCGCTGGGCGGGGGTACACCCTAGACAGGGCGCCAGTCAGTTGACATTCCTCACATTCCCATGTCAAACCATTCTAAACAATAATGATGTTTTGTCTTCTTTGTAATCTGCTGAGTTTTCTTCATGAATTCTGATTTATTCTAATTGTATTCTGCTTTTTGTCGTCATTCCCTCTATTAACCGCTGTGTTGAGTTGGAAGTCCTTTGTGATTTTGTTGAGTCTAAAGTTGAGTCCAAGTAAAGTAGGTGGAGTCCACACCTCTGCCCTAAATGTAGAGAAACAAGTTCTGTCAGACTGTGTCATGGTTGTGTGTTATGTTGTTTATGTCTGATCTATGATTCTTAGTTTTGGTGTTCTGATTATTTTAATGAATATGTTTCTATTTGTTGTTCATATGTTTAGTTTTCCTGTTTTTTATTTTTAAGCTGCAGAATTTTCTATTCTAGTCAGATATTTATTTTCTCAGGTGATCATTCAGGAATACGTTTAATCCTCTTCCCTTCATTCTCTGTGTTAGCTGTGCTGTTTAGTGCTTCCTGTTAACAAACCTCATGATAATCACTGGTGTGGTGATGTCATTTCTTTGGTAGAGCAGGTGACATGCCTCCATGTTGCTGAGATCAGTTCAATCCCCATGAATGGGAGGAAGGCAGTTACCTGTTGCTCCGTTAAGCTGACATCTTGTTCCCCAGGCTTCACTCTGTTGTCAGCGGTTACCGCCTGAGCGTAGGCCCAGGCTTTTTCCAGCCCAGAGCTGCAGTTCTGTTCTAAGGTGACCAAAAGTCCTCTTTTCACATCCTGTCTTTCTAACATTGCATGTTGCAAACACTAGAATGTCATGAACACAGCCTGACTCACTGTAGAGATGTAACACATATAAAATCTATGAAATGTAGTTACTGATTTCTATGTCCACTATAGTATCTGTGTGTTGTGTTTAAATAGATTTCCATAGATGCTCATTACCCACAACATTAGTATTGGGGACCTGGGTCAACCATTCTGACCCAATGGAACATGAGATGAGTAGTGAGGGATTTCAAACACAGTATGCTGCGTTCCACTTGTTCTAGGAAGTCATGGTTCTGAGTTCCAAGTAGGAAATTTTGACTGGAACTCCCCATGAGTTTTTTTTCTAGCAGTTTCATCCAATAAGCAGTTTTAAGTGAAGCTTCTCGGCCAATCACAGACATGTACCGCACGTTTGGACTCCTAAGCCCGCCCACAGGCTGCTTCCACACCAGCGAGTAATCCAATGAAATCAATGAAGTTAGTGCTCAAGCCTTTTTAAGTAACATTATGAGTGACTAGTTACCATCAGCTCAGCCGCCCACTCCCCATCATGTCCTCCCGTAGCCCCCCCTTCACACCAGCATGACTAGTAACAACTTGTTAATGGGTGAATGTAGAAAGAAGCTTATTTTAACTGGACCATCCAGTTTTCTGGAAGCCCACCCTCAATCAAAATCCTGGTGGTGCTACTGACGCTCATGCTGGAAGGATATTTCCAAAGGAAAGGAGATGATAAAGTAAACCTGAGGCTGATAGTGTTTGTTTCCTCATTGCTGTTCCAACCTAGAAACACCAAACTGGTCAAACAGCATTGATGGTTCATGACTTATTTAATAATAGATGATCTGATGAGTCAGTGTGAGAAGAGGACAGAGTGTGAGAGCAGAGCAGTCAGAGACTCCAGTCTGTGTTTGTGAGGAGAAAAGCTTGAAGACTCTTCAACTTTTGTTTGTCAGCTCTGGACTCAAAGAGAGGTGAGTGTAGCTGCTAACATTCATCATCATCATCTAGTGTTGTAGTAGTCCAGACCAGTGTTGGTCTTGAGACCAACATTTTAAAGGTCTGACGGATTTTCTGTCAAGACCGTTGGAGACCAGCACTAATTTCTGGTATTTTTAATCTTTTTTATAATGTGATAATAACAAGGAGAACAGGATAAAACAATCCTTTATTCATTCTTTAATCCATCCTGTATAATGACCACAACCTTCCTTAATGCACTGTCAGCAGAGCTGAAGTCAGCATCCAATGTGAACATTTTTAAATCAAAGTTAAAGGCACTTTTTTTCTCTACTGCATATGATTGAGAGAGATTTTTGGTCATGTTGTTGATGTAATGTGTTTGTTGATGATTTTAAATGTTCTTATTGATTTTAAACAATTGAATGTTTTATCATGTAAAGCACATTGAGTTTCCTTCTGTATGAAATGCTCTGTACTAATAAATTTGCCTTGCCTAATGTGACGTGTGTGACACACACACACACACACAAGCAGGAGAGAGAGGCGGAGCTAAACATGTCCACTAACTTGTTGGTTGTGAAATTTGTTTTCACGAACCACAAATAATACATTTGTAAAAACACAGCAAAGAGGAAACACTCTGTGGTGTGTAGGTGACCAGCTATGTTATTTCTTGGCAGAAATACTTTTAAACACTTGCTGTACATTCAGCTGACATAAAAATATTGTTTTCAAATATGTAGAATAATTGTGAATTTATCAGTAGTAGTTTTAATATTTTAGTTCATTTTTTGCAGGACCCTTTTTGTCTGTCAAATGTATTAAAAAAGAAACTAAAACTAAAGAAAAAATGTTATATAACTGTCAAACCTTATCATTTTATTTATATAGATTTTCTAATTTAAAAAAAAAAGTTTATGGTCTTGGATAGTGTGGTCTTGAACACAACACTATCATCATCAAACTTTATTTCAGACACATACATGGTCCATAGCAGACATAACAACACAGACATATCAACAAATGAGACGTAATAAAAGAATGATCATTGACTGTTTGGAGAGGTGGGAATGTCCCACATTAGTTTGTGCAGGATTTGAACGTTGTCACAACTGCTCTAACTACCAGGACTCACTCACTGTGTTTCCTGTGTTAAATATTACATCAGATTGTCTCACTGCATGTAAAGCTACGTATTAAATACTGGGTTTATAAAAAAATATACTCAGGATGCCAGGCCCATATTTCACTAGCCTCAAATCACCAAACACAATAATTTATTCATTTTAATGTCACACATTTAACATGTGATCATTACTTTATAGTTTTATTCCAAGATACAGATTGTAAATCATTAATAGAATGAGGAAACACTGGGATTTAGCTGCTGAAAGGAAGTGATGGAATGCTGCTCTGCTGCTTTTTATGGAAACATCTTTGAACATTGAAGTTCTTAATTATGGGATGTCAAAGTTCAGTGATGGTTTTCTAGCTCTTTTCAGCATTTAGCTCACCTAACATTTAAAACATAGATTCACGTCAACATCTTATATATAATTGTCTACAATATGTTTCAGGGCTGCAGCTGATGAATATTTTTCTAATCCAGTATTTGACTGAAAATTCCATCAATTAATCAGAGAAAACTTGTTTTTTTAGTTAAAGAGAAATTATAAATATACATGAGAAAATAAGATATTTCAGTTAGGAATGAATGAACCATTGGTTTCCTTTTTTAGACAATCATTTTTATCTCAGGAAATGTGACAAGTAAATATTAAAATAAACTACAAACAAAAAAAAAAAAAAAACTTTTAACTTCTGCCGAGTCCAAACGTCATCTCAGATATCTACAACTACATAGATATCTTTATTTGAGGAACATTGAAGATATAAAGTTTAGACTTGGTGACGTGATGTTTTCCATTTATTTACCATTTATTCCTAATGAGCTTTGAAATAAATGTCATGTTCATTTTGACTAAAGACAGGATTGAAGTGCAGATATTTCTAATCAGTTTCCAGATTAGAGATTAAATGTTGAAACAGTTTGTCATTGGTTTCCATCATCTACCCCCACCACAAAAAGTCATGTGATGTGTGACATCATCTGAGAAAAGTCTCTACTGCTCATGGGGAAAGGTTTTTAAATAGAAAATAGCTGTGAATGGATAAAAAAAAATGTTACCAATCAATTGGAAATATGACAAATTAATCACGAATAATCGCAACTTGTGAATTTCAATCAAATTATCACAGAAATTATGTGTATTTAAAAAGTTACATTTATTGAGGCAAAATGTGTAATAATTGCATTTGTTTTCCCAAAGAAAATCACTGAGAAATGTAGTGTGTGGTCCATGGAAACTTTAAAGTTTTGTTCTATGTTAAACTTTCATCTGTTATTACACAATATTTTGGTTATTTTAAAGAAAACAAGATTGTACATTAAAATAAAGAGTGCAAAGAATCTAATTCATGGTTTTGAAAAGTTCCAGTGTCAATATGAGAGAACCGTAGAACTAATTTGAACCTTAAACATTCAAACTATTGCACTTTTACATTCAGCTGCTGAGGCACAGCAGACTGTCCACATTACTACAGGAGGACTGAATCAGTGCTAAATACTAGAAGTGATCCCAGTGAGATGGACTCAGAAACATTAGTAAAGGAACGCTCCACAACAATGAGAGTGTCCTGTTAATGTGCTGCTTGTCTCTGTCCCTCAGTGTGTGGACATGTCTGCTGCCTGCAGTGGGACGTCTGAAGATCACTTCCTGTGCTCCATCTGTCTGGAGGTGTTCACTGATCCAGTCAGCACACCATGTGGACACAACTTCTGTGAACCATGCATCAGCACACACTGGGACACCAGTACCACGAGCAGGTGTCCCGTGTGTAATCAGGTCTTCAGCACTAAACCTCAGCTGAAGGTCAACACGTTTATCTCTGAGATGGTTTCTCAGTTCAGACGTGAATCTGAGCAGAAAGCAGCAGCACCAGGAGAAGTTCCCTGTGACGTCTGCACTGGAACCAAAGTGAAGGCCCTAAAGTCCTGCCTGGACTGTGTGTTCTCCTACTGTGAGACTCACCTGGAGCCTCATCTGACAGCATCAGGCCTGAGAAGACATCAGCTGGTGGAGCCTGTGGAGAACCTGGAAACCAGGATGTGTCCAAAACACAGCAAACCTCTGGAGCTGTTCTGTCAGAGTGATCAGACATGTGTCTGCTTGATGTGTTCTGTTTTGGAGCACAAGAGTCACCAGTTAGTTCCTCTGAGAGAAGAGTGTGAAGAAAAGAAGGTGGAGCTGGAGAAGACAGATGCTGACCTTCAGCAGATGATCCAGAAGAGACGAGAGAAGCTGGAGGAGATCAGAGAGTCAGTGAGGATCAGGAAGGATGCTGCAGACAGAGGGAAAGCTGAAGGTGTGGAGATGTTCACTGCTCTGATGGAGCTTGTTCAGAGAGGCCTGAAGGAGCTGATGGAGACGATGGAGGAGAAACAGGAAGCAGAAGAGAAAGAGGCTGAAGGTTTGATCAAAGAGCTGGAGGAGGAAATCTCTGAGCTGATGAAGAGAAGCTCTGAGGTGGAGCAGCTCTCCCGCTCTGAAGACCACCTCCACCTCCTCCAACACTTCTGCTCCCTGAAAGCTCCTCCAGCCACCAAGGACTGGACAGAGGTCATGGTCCGTCCATCATCATATGAGGAGACTGTGCTGAGAGCTGTGGCTCAGCTGGAGGACACACTCAGTGACAAGATGATGAAGATGAAGATGAAGATGATGCAGCAGTTTGCAGTAGATGTGACTCTTGATCCTCTTACAGCTCATCCTAACCTCGTCCTGTCTGATGATGGAAAACAAGTTTATCACAGTGATGAGGAGAAGAAACTTCCAGACAACAAAGAGAGATTTTCTAGATATGTTATTGTTTTAGGGAAACAGAGTTTCAGTTCAGGCAGATTTTATTTTGAGGTTCAGGTTAAAGGAAAAACTGAGTGGGAGTTAGGAGTGGTTAAAGAATCTATCAACAGGAAGGAAAGGATCACTGCGACTCCTAAGAATGGTTTATGGATTGTGTGGCTCCGAGATGGAAATGTGTATGAAGCATTTGATGATCCTTCAGTCATTCTTCATCTGAAGTGTGTTCCTGAGAAGGTGGGTGTGTTTGTGGACTATGAGGAGGGTGTGGTCTCCTTTTATGATGTAGATGCTGCAGCTCTGATCTACTCCTTCACTCACTGCCGCTTCACTCACAAACTACATCCATACTTTAGTGCTGGTTTAAACGATGGTGGTAAAAACTCATCACCTCTGATCATCTGTCCTGTCAATCAAAATGAATGATCAGTGTCATGATGAAGTCTCACCAACAATAGATTCAATGGTTCTCTGCAACCATTCACTTCTCCAGGTTGGTTACACACTCCATCCAACCTAACATGTATGTTTCTCAACAGTGGGAGGAAACATTTTATTAAAGAAGCTTCACATTTGGTGTTTGGATTGTGATGAAATATGTTTGAAAAAGTGATTTTTTTATTTAAATACCACAAACTTGTTAAATTGTACAAACATGTAAGTTGTTTAATGATTAGTTTAAAGGTGTTAGTGGATGGTAAAATAGGAACATGATTATTTTATATGAAATGTAATGAAAACAAAACAATTGCAGAAATGTATCAAAATAAAGTGTTTTTTAAGTCACTGCTACTCTTACTTATTATCTTAACCTTGTTTTGGCAAAATTATTAGTTATGCTTAATAATATATTTACTCATATATTTTAATCCTTAAGCCTTGGGTTGTAACTTTTCATTGCTTCTAGCTCTGGGTCAGGCCATCTCTTCAAAAGCACATGATGTCTTACCAAAACAATACTGAAATCTCACAAGGTTGAGACACACAGGCACCCTCTGTGTACGCACTCACATGCCTACACACACTCACATAGTCACACATACACACCCCATACACATCCATTCACACATTCAAACACATAAACGCACACACCTCCACTCTCATGGCAATCAGCAGATACCAAGAGAACTGGCTGTTTTGACTCAAGAAGAAACTGTTTGCTTTTCTTCACCCTCTGTCCTCACCTCCTCCCTTTCTCTCTCTATCTTTATCTCCCGGGGGGAGGAGGGAGGGGGGACTGAGGGGGAATATACGTGATGGTTTGGAATTGTGTTTCACTCTGTCTTCGGATCGCCTGGCCGGGCAGTCACTAATTTTGTCTGTCTTTGTACTCTTTTTTACTTAGTTTTATAATAAACCTTTTTTATAAAATCATCAATGCCTCGCCTGGACTCCATCACTCAACCAGAGCAATAAATCATGTCTCCAAATGAAATCAACCGCAAATTTGCCGTGACAACCTTTAATTAAAGTAAAACTGTGAGGTTTTGGTGTTTAAGATATTGACATTTATTCAACCATCCTTTTACAACACATAAAATTATAATTAGTAATTAAATAAATACTCAGTGTAATTATCATTTAATAAAAATCAAATCTAAAAGAATAACTAATTTTAATAAAATAACTACATTTTTCACATTGTGCCTCAGATCATTTACACATTTTTACCTTTTTTACTTCATTTACTTCAAGCTGTTGGAGATGCAGCTGAAACCCATTTAATTCATTTTTCATTTGTACATTTATGTCTGACTTACACTTTTTATATTTTTCCACTGTTATTTTGTATTTGTTTCATTTGGACTGTGATATTATTTGATGTACATGGGGAATCTATGTTGGTTTGCATTTTCATGAAAGGAATAAATACATTTATGTTGACATTTACTTTGGTTTTTTACCGTCTGCTCTTGTTTAATCGTGTTACTGTAACAAGTGAATTTACCATCAATAAAGATCTATTCTATTGTATTCTATTCTATTCTATTCTATTCTATTTTATTCTATTGTATTTCTTTAACCAGCTCAGAAAGATGAACAACAGAATGTTATTTCCAACATAAACATTGTGTTGTATCCTAGGCTCACTGAAACAGAGCGCCCCCTGTGGTCAAACATGAAACTTATGTGTCGTAAAGGAATGTCATGTTGTAGCTGCTGCTCTTACAGTTTGCCCCCTGGTGGTCAAATAAAGCCATTGCAGTTGATTTCATCACTTCCTCATATCTAAGATTAGTCCTTAGATTTTTTAGACACATTAGCGTTGCAGCAACAATTGGTCAATGAATGTCCACTGGACATTTATGTTAATCATGTTACTATAAAAACGTAATAGAATCGTGGGAGTTTTTCTCTCATTTTGTGTGTTTTTGTCAAATGTCAGCACAGTTTTCCCACGCTTTTATCTAAATATTGCAGTCATTTTTAATCACAAATTGTTGAAAAATAAATCTTTGTCTTTTCTAAAATACTGCATAATTATTAAATTTATTCCACACATGTTTTCCCAAATTAAATAAAACAAAAATTGGTCACAAACTCAAGGAAATTTAAATATTGGATTTTGTCTGTAACGTCCAGTATTTTACATTTATTTTTTATTTCTATTTATTTATTTATTCAGTTCATTTCCGATATGGTTGCATTCACAGAAATTCATTTGACATTCAGAGCAAAATCACATCATTGTTTTTTTTTTTTTTTTTTTTTTTGTCCTTTTTCATGCCGGAAAGGGCGACGGAAAAAAGCATTATGCTTATCCAGATCCGTCCCCTAATTTGAACACAGATCATTTTACATCCAACCTCGTTTCTTCCTTTTTTTTTTTTTTTTTTGTCCTTTTTTATGTGATGTGTTCTCGTCTGCAGTCATTGTTCCTGTTGTTACTCCTCTTCACTGTCCTTTTTCTCCGTATCTCCTCGGGCTTTCTTTTCCAGTCGTTGTTTACGTTCCTCCAACTCTCCAAACGTAAAGTTCTTCTTCTTTCGGAGTACCTTCATATCCTCTGAAAGTCGCCTCAGCATACGATACATCAGAAAGGCACATGCACAGACACATACCCCCATCATTAGCAGGCCAAAGATCATGACCCCTAGCAGATAGATGTCCTCCACATCTTCCACTGTCAGCAGTGAGAGACAGAGCATCTGGCTTCTCCCTCATTCATCCATGACATATCCACCTGGGTATGTGTCCTTTGGACACGGTATTTCGTGCTGAAGCAATTGCCTCGTCGTGAAGATTTTGTCAATGGCGCTCAATGACCAGTTGATGAGTTCCATGTCGTCGCTGTAGAGTTCAATGAAGAGTTGACTTGAGATCTGTATGTGTGTAAAAATGTACTCCTCGTTTTCTCCTTAAATTGTTTCAGATTAATGGACTGTTGTGTCTCTTCGTCAAGACTGTTCCAGAGGTCCATGGCTCTATACACAGTACTATGTTTGCCAACGTTTGATATGACCCTGTTTGGTCTAAACACATTATTATGTCTGAATTCATAGGAATTTTGATTGTATGTGAAACGTTTTTGTATTTGATGTGGTAGTTTTTTAGATGAAGCCCTAAATGCGTGTATTTGTGTGTTGTAGTGTATTATTTCTTGCAGTTTTAGGTATTTTGACTTCTCAAATAATTCGTTTGTGTGTGTGTTGTGTGGTGCTTTATGTAAAATTCTTGTAGCTTTTTTTTGTTGTTTAAATAGTGGTTCAAGATACGTTTTGTAGTTATTACCCCATATTTCGGAGCAGTAATTTAAGTGCGATGCTATGAGTGAAGAATAGATTGTTTGAAGTGATTTGGTATGTAGGATTTGTTGAAGCTTCCATAGGATGTAACTGCTTTTGGCAACTTTGTTTTTAACTATTTGTATATGTTTTTTCCAGGTCAGCTTGTCGTCCATCCACACTCCTAGTACCCTATATTCTTTTATTTCTTCTATTATTTCCTTGTTCAGTTTCAGTCTTATATCTACCATTTTTTTTCTCTTTCTGAAATTAATGAATTTTGTTTTACTGACGTTTAGGGCTAGTTTATTTAGATCTAACCATGTCTGAATTTTTGATAGTTCTTCATTTGTTGACTCTATTAGAGTTTTAATGTCTTTGCCTGTGCGTAGAATGGTTGTGTCATCTGCAAACAACGTTAGTTTGAGGCTATGTGAGACTTTGAAAATGTCGTTTATGTATAGAATGAACAGTTTTGGCCCTAAAATTGAACCCTGTGGAACACCACATTGTATGGTTTGGCATTTTGATGTGTGTTCTTCAAAGTCAACGTTGTACTTTATTTCGTAATTTTGAAGTTTTTCTTCTAGAATATCGTGATTAATTGTGTCAAAGGCTTTTTTTAGGTCCAGAAAAATTCCGAATACAAATAGTTTTTTTTCTAATGCTTCTCTTATACTCTCCGTGATGTCAATTATAGCCATTGCTGTTGAACGTCCTTTTCTAAATCCGTATTGTCCTTCATGTAGTATATTATTGTCTTCTATAAATTTGTCGAGTCTGTTCATAAACAGTTTTTCCAGAATTTTTGATAATTGTGGTAATATTGATATAGGTCGATAATTAGTGAAATTCCATTTTTCTCCACCCTTGTAAATCGGTCTGATTTTTGCAATTTTCATCTTTTCTGGGAAAACACCATTCTTGAATGAGAGATTACTTATATGTGTTAATGGCGGGGTTATTTCAGGTGTTATGGTTTTTATTAGAGTCATAGTTAGATTATTAACGTCTCTGGATTTTTTTGAGGTACAGGTAGTGATTATTCTGTCCACCTCTGCTTCTGTTACTTCTTCAAGTACAAGGTACTTATCAATGTCTTTCTTCTCATTGTCAAAATGGTTCCATTTAAGTGTTGGGTGTTTATTTATCCCTTTCTCTATGTCTTTTCCAGTATTTATGAAAAAACTGTTGAGTTCTTGTGCTATTATGTTTTTATTGTATTCTTTTACATTGTTTATTATAAAATGGTCTGCATTTTTTTCTTTGCATTTGCGCATGGTTATGTTGTTTATTATTTCCCACAATTTTTTTGTTTTTGTTTTTATTCTCTTTTAATTGTTTTTCATAATATTCTCTTTTTTTTTCTCTCAGTAAATTATTAACTGTGTTTCTGTATTTTTGCTAAAGTTAAACAACTTACTAACTAATTTTGCTTTTTTTTGTGTTGGACTTTGTCCAAAAAGAGTGGATTGTTATGGCAAAATTATTAGTTATGCTTAATAATATATTTACTCATATATTTTAATCCTTAAGCCTTGGGTTGTAACTTTTCATTGCTTCTAGCTCTGGGTCAGGCCATCTCTTCAAAAGCACATGATGTCTTCCCAAAACAATACTGAAATCTCACAAGGTCGAGACACACAGGCACCCTCTGTGTACGCACTCACATGCCTACACACACTCACATAGTCACACATACACACCCTATACACATCCATTCACACACACAAACATAAACGCACACACCTCCACTCCCATGGCAATCAGCAGATACCAAGAGAACTGGCTGTTTTGACTGAAGAAGAAACTGTTTGCTTTTCTTCACCCTCTGTCCTCACCTCCTCCCTTTCTCTCTCTATCTTTATCTCCCGGGGGGAGGAGGGAGGGGGGACTGAGGGGGAATATACGTGATGGTTTGGAATTGTGTTTCACTCTGTCTTTGGATCGCCTGGCCGGGCAGTCACTAATTTTGTCCATCTTTGTACTCTTTTTTACTTATTTTTATAATAAACCTTTTTTATAAAATCATCAATGCCTCGCCTGGACTCCATCACTCAACCAGAGCAATAAATCATGTCTCCAAATGAGGTCAACTGCAAATTTGCCGTGACAAATTGGCGTCACGAACAGGATCCATCTTCTACTCTGGGGGGCTTCTGCCGTGGACTAGCACTGGAGAGTGGACACACTTAAAACCCCAAAGCTGCCCCACGGTGGTCTGCCCCTCGGACAGAGACTGGATCACGAACCATCGGTTGATCCTAAACACCAATTCGGGCTATTAAGGTAAAGCTGCCTTTATATATATATATATATATATATATATATATATATATATATATATATATATATATATATATATTGTGACAACCTGCAAAATGCCTTTGCAGCCTCAGTCACTTATTTTTCTCGTTTTTTCCCACACCACCGGTTCACTCCCCTGTTCAGCCTCTTACTCTGATCTCACACTAACGCCCATCTCTGTCTCCTCGCCTATTCGCTTATCCCCGGTTCCTCCGCTGGGCAAGCCTCCTGCCTGCGGTAGTTAAATGGCATACCTCAGAGAGCCGTGGAGGAGCAGCATCGGTTTCTGGGTCGGAGCGGAGCGTGTTCGTGGAGACTGCATACCGGATTGTTCGAGGTCCTCACCAGTTGCGTCCTTACTGGAGGAAGTCCATCCACTCACGGTGCCAGTCATTGCCGCAAATAGTTTTTAGAGCTGGAAACAGTCAGTCGCAGACCCAGACATTACCGCTTCCTGGTAGCTGCAAAGCGTCGGTGACGTCAGACGCACACCGCACGTACACGTCTGACCAGACACTGGACTGTCCGTGAGTTTCTTTTGTTTTGTGTTTCCTTTATTTCATATATTATTATTTACTGCTGTTATGATATTGAAGGAAGTATGTTAAAATAATATTGAATATGTTTATTCTAGCCTGCTTTGTGCAGTCAACGCACACTTCCGCCTGCCGTCTGTGTGACGTCATTGACTTCTTTTTTGCAGTACGTCAAAACTTTATGTTTAACATTTTTATATCTCATGTTGAAAGAAAGAATATGATTTCAAACACAGTTCTGTTTATTTAGATACGCTGTGGAGCAAGGAAATTGGGGGGGAGTGAGAACTTCTGACTCCTCTGGACCTGTGTGGATGTATTTGAGTTGTAGCTGTATGATGTGTGTTGGAGAGCAAAGGACTCACTCACATGTCTGTGTGTATATTTATTTTGTGTAGACAACTTCAATATACTTGTCAAAAAATTACATTTCCTGAGTGTGTTGTTTTTTTCAGTCTATATGTCATATGTAACAGGGTGTATGTCTAGGAGCATATGTCCTAGTGAGGTTTGACATTTTAAAGGAAACTCACCGACTGTACAGACAAAACAAAATTCATACTAATACATATATCCTATACGTCAGGAGGGAAACCTGGCTGGCACCCATAAAAACAGAACCTAACATTAACCATTCCCAAACTGCCAAACCGTCACATAAAAGTGGCACCCACTGTGGGGCTGAAGAAAACTAAATGACATAACTGAAAAAAAAAAAAAAAAAAAAAAAAAAAAAAAATGACCACAGAAAGAGCTACAACCAATCCCTTTCCACCTGTGGAGGAAGATGTTTCATCCCCCCACGAGGCAATACCATGTACTCGCTCCACAGCGTACTCCCTTCTTGATATGTCCCTAACAGGCTTGGATGACTTTTTGGTCCCTCTTGGAACGCCTCCTCCTGGTCGCCTAGCAGAAGACATGGCTGTTCCTGGGACTCCAGAAATGGACATGAAGTCTGCAATGGAAGAGATCAAATCCATCATTAAGGGGGAGATGCACCACATGAGAGCCACGACCCTGGAACGGGTGGAGGAGATAATAAAGGAACATGGTAAAGAGCAATATCAACACGTGGATGCACAATTTGAATATTTACTTACACAAACTAGAGCATCCCTGGGCTGGAGACTGAAGCACCACCAATCAGAGTTGCTTAAGGAATTCCACTCGCTGCTCGCACCACTGACGGCTAATATTTCCAACTTACAAGGAGAGGTTCTCCACCTGCAGGAGAAGCTCTCTGAATATCAATCGACTATGAAGGTTATGACAGAGCAAATGACCACCAAGATCCAGTCCGTTCAAATTAATCAACAACCCACTATAATGGATCAACTTGGGCATACTGTTTTTCAGGACCTACCAGGAACAGGAACTCTCCCCAGCAGACCTAGGTTGGAGTCGACAGCTCAGCCTGGGAGGGCAGGAGTCCACATAGCATCAGAGTTTCCAACCCTGCCATTCAACAAAAGTCGGGACATGGGAAAAAGTCCAGTAAAACTACTGTTTCCCACATACGGACAGAGAGAGGACCCTACGGATCCACTGCAGTACTTGGAACGCTGTGAGGACTATCTCGCTTTGAATTCCTTAACAGATGAGGAGCTTATGGCTACATTAAGGAATGTGTTGCATGGCACCGCCAGAGATTGGTGGGATGTAGCCAGACATAGGACCCAAACTTGGATTCAATTTAAATTACAATTTCGAGCTGCTTTTCTCTCTGAGGATTATGAGGATGAGCTAGCAGAACGAGTGCGAACCCGAGTCCAAGGAGAAAATGAAGGCATTAGGGATTTTGTGTATAGGTATCAATCCCTTTGTAAACGGTGGAAACCACAAATTATGGAGGGGGAAATCGTGAAGCTGATCCTCAAAAACATAAACCCTTCCTTGGCCAGCCAGTTAAGGAGTAGTCGTGTACCCACTGTGGATGAGCTAGTTCGGTTGGGGCAACAGCTGGAGCGAGATCGAGACAATCAGCAACAGTACGAGCACAGGAAACGAACAAGTGCATCCCCTAAGCCAGCTGAACCTCGGCTTCCAAACAACTCAAACAACAATACAGTGCGACCAAGACCTACAAGTTTCAATCAAAGTAATAATCGTTCACTTCAACCTTTCTGCTGGCGCTGTAAAGGCAATCACTCCCCGGGAGGTTGTCCACACGGAGCCACGAACCATACATCCGGGCCTCCAGCGCCTTCGCAGCAGCCTAGGGGTCAATCTCACGTCCAGGGGGGTGCAGCCACTTTTGGTTCCCTTATAACTTCTGGACCTCCGGGAGAAATCTGCTCTGCTGTTTCCTCTCTCGCCAACCCCCTGCCGTGTCAGTTGATGATTCCCATCAGTATCAGTTCCTGGAAGGGAGCCGCCATCCTAGACACTGGTTCCTCCTATACTCTGGTAAATGAGAGAGTGTGGAATGAGATGAATGGTGAAATCAAACCTTGGACAAGAGGCCCCTTATATCTGGCAGATGGAGAAGGACGACAACCATTGGGATGGAGTGCCTTAACCATCACACTACAAACTCAGACAACCACATTACCTTGTGTCATTTTGCCAGCTCAAAGTCTTGCATTCTCTGCTGTGTTGGGTCTTGATTTTATCTCCCTCTCTGGTCTGCAGTTCGACGTTTCTGAAAAATGTTACTGGTTCAAGGTCAACCGGAAACAATGGTACCATTTTATTCCAGAATCTACATCTTGGGCAAATGATCCGCAGCAGCAGCTTGCCTTTTTTTCTGCCATTCCACCCGCCAATTTATTTGATTTTTCCTCAAGTGATGATCTTATGCAGAAAGCAGTCACCAGTGCACACCTGGATGATTTCGGTAAACAGTCATTATTATCGCAACTACAGAATAATTTTGATGTGTGTACCACCAACCTGGGATGTACAAAAGTACTCACTCACAAAATATATCTATCTCATGAAGTGCCCATCAAACAAAAACCATATCGAGTTTCACCGGCCAAACTACAAATAATTAAAGAGCACGTGGAGGAAATGCTCGAAAAAGATATTATTGAGCCATCCACATCACCATATGCTGCCCCAGTCGTTTTGGTACCTAAAAATGATGACCCCAAACCCCGTTTCTGTGTGGATTTCAGGAAAATGAATGCTGCTACGCACACCGATGCATATCCTTTGCCCAATATACAAGAAATCCTAGAGTCTCTTGCTGGAGCAGTCATTTTTACCACCTTGGACTTAAACAGTGGGTACTGGCAAGTTGGTATGGATCCAGGAAGTCGGGAGAAGACTGCCTTTGTTTGTCCATATGGACTGTACCAGTTTAAGGTGATGCCATTCGGGCTGAAGAATGCCCCAGCCACCTTCCAACGACTGATGGAGATAGTTTTGGGGGGACTACGTGGGCAGATTTGCTTCGTATATCTGGACGATATCATCATCTACTCTCCAACCTATGCACAACACAGTTATGACATACAAGCAGTCCTTGACAAATTACGAGAAGCAAACCTTACAGTTAACATGAAGAAGAGTCAGTTCTTCCGTTCTTCTCTGAAGTTTCTGGGGCATGTAGTATCTTCTGCTGGAGTTGCTGTAGACCATGAAAAAATCAAAGCAGTGCAAGACTTCTCTGTTCCCCACACCATCAAACAGCTGCAGCGGTTCTTGGGGATGGCTGGATGGTACCACCGTTTTGTGCCTGGGTTCTCTGAACTGACCGAACCCCTCAACGCGCTGAAAAGAAAAGGAGCCAAATTTATTTGGACACCCTCTTGCCAAACAGCATTTGAGGCCTTAAAAAATCACCTCATTTCGCCGCCTATTCTGGGGCATCCTGACTTCACGTTGCCCTTTATTGTGTATACGGATGCCAGTGATGTAGGGTTAGGGGCTGTTCTGGCTCAACAATCAGGGTTAGGCACTGAACAAGTTCTAGCCTTTGCCAGTCGAACCTTAAACAAGGCAGAGCGAAATTACTCAACAACGGAACAGGAATGTTTGGCTGTTGTATGGGCCATTGAAAAATGGAGATATTACCTGGAAGGAAGACACTTTACTGTGGTGACTGACCATTCGTCTTTGGTATGGGTGTTCAAGACTCAGAAACCTAGTACCCGGCTGATCCGATGGGCTCTTCGACTGCAAGAATTCTCATTTACAGTGGAGTATCGCAAAGGAAAGTATAACACCGTTCCTGACGCATTGTCACGAGCCCCTGTGGAGGAACCAGACTATCTACCGGCTACTTGTGCAGTTGTACTCCGATCCCAGCGGGATACCTCCCAACCACTCTCTGTGACTGACGAAAACCTCTGGAGGGCTCAACAGCAGGACCCTTTCGCTCAAGATCTGTATCAAGAAATCATAGAGAAAGGAGCAGTTAATGAAACCTCTACCATCAGGTACACCATTCTCGAAGACAAGGTTTATAGAGTCATCCAATTACCACACAAAACTCTGTATCAAGTCTATATTCCTCCATCACTCCGCCAGCAATTGCTCTACCACCATCATAACGATCCCCTCTCTGGTCATTTCGGACGGTACAAAACCTACAAACGTCTGCAAGCATTAGTATATTGGCCAAGAATGAGTCTGGATGTTCGGGACTATGTAAGATGTTGCCACGTATGTCAAAAGTACAAACCTGAAACTCGGAAACCGCCTGGGAAATTGCAGCAAACAGAGATGAATACTCCCTGGGAAATGCTGGGAGTAGACTTGATGGGGCCTTTTCCACGAAGTTCGAACGGCAACCTTCATCTTCTAGTCTTTGTAGACTATCACTCCAGATGGGTGGAGATGTTTCCCCTGCGGAGGGCAACCGCAGAGACCATCTCCCAATGCCTAATTAAAGAAATTTTAACTCGATGGGGTGTGCCCACTTATATCCTCTCTGATCAAGGTCCACAGTTTGTGTCTTCAGTGTTTGCAGAAACCTGTAAGAGATGGAACCTCACACCAAAACGAACTTCTACGTATCACCCCCAGACCAACCTCACAGAAAGAATTAACCGCAACATCAAGGCCATGCTTGCCGCCTATGTCAAAGATAATCACAAAAGTTGGGACAAATACCTCCCCGAATTTCGATTTGCTCTTAACTCAGCAGTACACAGGTGTGACCGCGGCGGAGCTCAACCTCAGACGACCTCTTAGGGGCCCTTTGGACTCAGAGCTGAGTCCAAACTTGTGTGATCCTGACACTCCTGCTTATGCTACTGCCAAACAGATCTCTAGGTTTAAGGAGTTTGTTGGCGCCAACCTGCAGAAAGCAAAACGGAAACAAAAAAAATACTATGACCAAGGAAGACGGGAAGGAAACTTTTCTGAAAAGGATCGGGTCTGGATTCGTACTCACCCTTTATCCAAAGCTGACCAATCATTTTCAGCAAAACTTGCCCCGAGATGGAAAGGTCCGTACCGCATTGTACAAAAAACCGGCCCGGTAAATTTTGAAGTTGTCCTGGAAGACACCGGTGAGGATCTTCGGGTGGTGCACATGGCCCAAATGAAGCCTTGTTATCCCAATGCAAATGAGTGGGACAAAATGCAGCGGAAAAAAAAAAAATAATAATCCGTATCCTTGAGGAGGAACGTGATGAGGAGGATTTCCTGGGCTTTGCAGACAGTGTCCTAGAAGCAGAAGCCAAGGGCTGTGTATTAGTGAAGTGAAATTATCCTTCGTTTATTTTGAAAAAAAAAAAAAAAAAAAAAACATTTTTACCTTTGAATTAACCCTCCTTAAATCGGATTCTCTCAAGGGGGGGGGTGTGTGACAACCTGCAAAATGCCTTTGCAGCCTCAGTCACTTATTTTTCTCGTTTTTTCCCACACCACCGGTTCACTCCCCTGTTCAGCCTCTTACTCTGATCTCACACTAACGCCCATCTCTGTCTCCTCGCCTATTCGCTTATCCCCGGTTCCTCCGCTGGGCAAGCCTCCTGCCTGCGGTAGTTAAATGGCATACCTCAGAGAGCCGTGGAGGAGCAGCATCGGTTTCTGGGTCGGAGCGGAGCGTGTTTGTGGAGACTGCATACCGGATTGTTCGAGGTCCTCACCAGTTGCGTCCTTACTGGAGGAAGTCCATCCACTCACGGTGCCAGTCATTGCCGCAAATAGTTTTTAGAGCTGGAAACAGTCAGTCGCAGACCCAGACATTACCGCTTCCTGGTAGCTGCAAAGCGTCGGTGACGTCAGACGCACACCGCACGTACACGTCTGACCAGATACTGGACTGTCCGTGAGTTTCTTTTGTTTTGTGTTTCCTTTATTTCATATATTATTATTTACTGCTGTTATGATATTGAAGGAAGTATGTTAAAATAATATTGAATATGTTTATTCTAGCCTGCTTTGTGCAGTCAACGCACACTTCCGCCTGCCGTCTGTGTGACGTCATTGACTTCTTTTTTGCAGTACGTCAAAACTTTATGTTTAACATTTTTATATCTCATGTTGAAAGAAAGAATATGATTTCAAACACAGTTCTGTTTATTTAGATACGCTGTGGAGCAAGGAAATTGGGGGGGAGTGAGAACTTCTGACTCCTCTGGACCTGTGTGGATGTATTTGAGTTGTAGCTGTATGATGTGTGTTGGAGAGCAAAGGACTCACTCACATGTCTGTGTGTATATTTATTTTGTGTAGACAACTTCAATATACTTGTCAAAAAATTACATTTCCTGAGTGTGTTGTTTTTTTCAGTCTATATGTCATATGTAACAGGGTGTATGTCTAGGAGCATATGTCCTAGTGAGGTTTGACATTTTAAAGGAAACTCACCGACTGTACAGACAAAACAAAATTCATACTAATACAAATATCCTATACGTCAGGAGGGAAACCTGGCTGGCACCCATAAAAACAGAACCTAACATTAACCATTCCCAAACTGCCAAACCGTCACAATATATATATATATATATATATATATATATATATATATATATATATATATATATATATATATATATATATATATTCGCTCTGTGTTGATAGAAAGGCAACCAGTCGAGCACTGTATTGATTTTCATCATTCTGGAGGTTCTCTCCTCCTTCAGCTGTTCTGTGTTTTGACGCAGTGAAGGGACTGCCATGAGAAAGGCTCAAATGGTTGAAGTTCTTTGCATTTTAATATTATAAGTTCCCTATTTTTTTCTTCGGGCTCGGATATTTTTGTTCAGGCATCTAGTACGGCTGGTCATTATTTACTTTGGTTTTGTTCAGGCACCTCCATGGACAGCCTGTAAGGTCCTGACCATAGGATAGACAGGCAACCAAAGTTTCCAAAACACCACGGTGCCATGTACTGAGTTCACCTCTGTACCGATATCAAAAAAAGATTAAAACCCCAAACCTAACCTAAAGTGTAGTGAAGACTACAGGGAGTAATACACTAATAATGGGAACAATCCAATAAACAAATAATATATGCATCCGCATATACAGTCTTGGTATGATGTGAACTCGGATCATGCTTTCGGTGAGTTTTACTTCGTTTTTATCTTTGTTTTTATTTTGTTTAAACGTGTGAATGGAATCAGATTTCTCTCTTTGGTTGTTTGGCTTTAATGCTTTCATTTTGGACGAGAGTCGGCTGCTGTGTTTCTGTGCACTTCGGGTTTTTTTTTTTTTTTTTCTCTCAGCTGAACGTACGTGTGGCACAGGGAGACACACACACACACACACACACACACACACACACACACACACACACACACACACACACACACACACACACACACACACACACACACACACACAGAGAGCCACACCCACACACACAGAGAGAGAAAGGGAGGCACACCCACACACACAGAGAGAGCCACACACACACAGAGAGAGAGAGAGAGAGGTAGCGCCCTCATTGGTCTACAGAATAGTGCTAAGCCATTACAACAGACACTATTTTTATTTTTATTTTGAATTTTATTTGATTTCATGTTTGATATATCTGGGGTCCACTCTAAAATGACTATGAGCAACACACACTCAAACACACACACAGATGATTACAGTATTTCATTTTATTTTATTTTAATATTACTGTTATCATCATTATCATTTTTTATTATTTTATTGTTAGTTTCTGTTGGCTTTGCGGTTGTCCCTGAAGAAACAAAATCTTCAATGAAAGCTCTTAATGAATGAAATCACCTCCAACCCTTATGCTAATGAAATGTCAACATCATACAAAGGATCAAGCTTCAGAAGGAAATCGACTATCAAAGGACACAACTTTCCCATTCAGCAAAGCAATGCTGCAACAAAATAACTCGCTCAGCCCCAAGTCAACTCTTCATCGTCTATGGAATGGGCCGCATGCCAATGCTGGGATTAACACATCCTGCCCCATCATCAAAGACTGAGAACCTGTGGGCATCGGAGTTGGTTGGACACTCCCCCACCAATGAGTTGCGGGTTAAATGCCACGATTACTGCCTGAATGATGGGCAGCAACTGCAGACTGATCACACGTCTGCTGGAACATCTTCACCAAAAAAAGACACTGTTTCAAAAGCCACGAGGATACCAAGCCATAAGAAGTCCACCACAGCCTTTGGTGGTAGTGCTATATCACTTTAGCCTTGAACTTTGGCATGGAGGGGACAACTAGCAAATAGCCAACAAGCTTCTCCTTCGATAGGACAATACTAACCCCTCTATTTTCTGACTGTACGCTAGATTATTTTGTTTTCATTTATTCTCTCACACGCTTTGAGAAGGTGTGCTCTAAGCAGATAGACCAGACATACAGTCACACACTCACGTTCATAACTATGAGCTGAAACACAGGACCACCATAACTTCACACAGAACCCTTCTGTTTGCCACATGAGACCATGTGTGCCCATCATTTACCTTTGCTTTTATTCATTATGTTGCTCATTTATTTACACTGCTTTTGCCTTTATGAGAAAAAAAAAAAAAAAAAAACAAACAAAAGGGAAGAAAATAGTTACTAATGGGTTTGTTTTTGTTTGCTTTTCTTTCCTTTTATTTTCTTGTTGAGGGGAGGCCCCCCCCCCACAATGCAAGATATGGTTACATCCGTTGAAGAAAGAGCCCTCTGTTGCCTCAGCTTTTGGAGCTGAAGTTTTAATTTTGTATTCTTTTATTGGCCATGATTTTTTTGAGCTCACACGTTTTTTCTCCTTTGTTATTTCTGAACGATTCTTCCTTTATTCTTTTTGTTTTTACTCAATTTCAGGAAAATTGAGACAGAGATTGAGGACTGCAGCCTCAACCAGGTTTACATTTTGACATTTTTGACCGATACCCTCGTAAACAATCTGTACCTTACCCTTTTTGAAGCTGCTTGCGACAGACAGCCTAGTTCAACATTCATCGTTTTCATTTTGCGCGCCTCCCCCTTACCGCGTCGGACTGTCTTGCCGGCCCGAAGCCACTCGACAGCAGGGGGGGTACCAAATTTTTCCTGAGAAAACTGTCCCATTAGTTGCTATGAGTACATAGGCAATTACTTTTCAAACAAGAAGTCCTGGTTTAATGTGCAGAAAAAGGATAAACCTTGCTAGGGAAAGCGCTCTTTGGGGGATAGTGGTCCACCTGATTTGATACATGCTTGGTAACCGAATACTGTTCTAAACAAATTTCTACGTTCTCTTAGAGTGAGAGTTATTAGAGGTTGCGTGCTAGAAGTCCTGACAGTTCTGCGTTGGTTCTCCCAGCTTTAAATTTTCATGAAGGCAAAGGTTGAGAGGTTCTCCTGCTTATTCGGAGGTTTTCTTAAATCTCCTGAGTTACTAGTGGTTGAGGGTATAATTCTCCCAGCTTTATATTTTCATAAAGGCAAAGGTTGAGAGGTTCTCCTGCTTGTTCGGAGGTTTTCTTAAATCTCCGGAGTTACTAGTGGTCGAGGGTATAATTCTCCCTGGTTGAGAGGTTCTCCGGCTGATTCAGATATTTGCAGCTGTTAAAAGAGTTGAGTTTTAGTGCACGGCCGTGCCAATTCTGCCTGATCAGCAGCTAGCAGACTGTCAGTACTACCATGGGAAATAATCTAAGTGTAGACTCCGCCAAGGCGGAAGTAAAAAGGAGCGTACCTCTTATTAATCGGATGATACCAGTAAAAAGCAATTAATAAACGCTAAAAGGTTGCCAAGCATGGGGGGACAATAAGAGCTCATTGACCCCAAGAGAGGAGGTGGACTGCTATCGCCGCTGGTGGGTTAGATGAGGCCTATATTCTACTTAGACACTATGCAGCAAAACCTTGTGAATGCATGGACGTGAAAATTGAGGCATGAACGTGTGCGGTGCATGAATGACTGAATGATGACACGTTACGTATGCCTGAGAGAACCGCGTTGTGAGTGCGAATGTGCCGTGGACGTGTCATTGAGTGATTGACCGATGAATGGCTGTTTGACTACACATGTTCCTCTGTTTCACCTTCCTTTCCTCCTGGGTTTTTTTTGCACTAGATCTTCTCCCTGTTTTTGCCAATTATGTAGTGGGGTGTTCAGATCTCACTGCTGCTTGTTAATGGAATTATGATTTTAGGCCTTGGGCCTTCTAAAAAAGTTTACCAGGTTTTAAAGGTTACTTTTCTGGGTGTTTAAAAACACAAACGACATTTTCAATATATAATACCACTTTCAGTGGAATGACTGGCTTTGACCTTGACTGACCTTACTGTTCATGTTCAGTGTCCATGTTTTTGTTGTTGTATGTGTATACTTGTTGTTGTGTGCACTTGTCTATGTCTTCGTCTTAGTTGTTGTTATTGTGTTGTTTTTTCCAATATACAGGTCGCTGGCTGTATAATCAAAGGAGACGAATCAAATCCAACTAAAGAAAAGGGATATTTTAAATTATTCATTTAAGTCTAAATGTTTTCCTCTCTTTCTGTTTCTGAGTGTTTCCGAACAGAAAATGCCACCGCCTTTTCGACTCCGATCCTACCTCCTTCAGCCGTCATGCCTGGTCACTGCTTCTTGTGATGAAGGATGAGAATTAATGGGAAGTATTGTCCATAACTATAACTTGGAAGCAAAGGGGAAATAGATTGAAATAGACACGTGACAATATGACATATTGTGGATGTTCTAACATAATATCTATTCCAGAGACTACAGAGGCTTCCAATCCAACTGCGAAAGTGGGGACAGATCTTCAAATTTCCAAAAGGAGCGTACAGTTGACCCTGGCTTTGACCTTTATGGCTGAGGAGGAGGAGGTCGAGGAGGCTGGAGGGCACAAAGGCAGGCGGACACAAGGGAGAGGAAAACGGAGACACATCCAAAATGATCAGATAAGTGATTTTCCAATGATATTTATCATATGGTTTTAAGAATCCAAATGCATTCTTATGTAAAAAAAAAAAAAAAAAAGGGAAGGGAGGGGCCAACGTCCCTCTGATTTTTGATTTATATTTTATCATAGGAAAATATACCTCAAAACCCTCCAACCATTTTTTTTTTGTTCCACCAGCACTTAGCGTGCAAGACCATAAAACACCTTCACTGGGTTTAGACACTTTTAAGAGTAAAATTAAGTGTTCTCAACATTGGGTTGGTGGCCCAATCTGGGTCGCCTGAGATTTAAAAAGGGTCCTCCTGAAATTCTTGATAATTGATTGATATAAGAGATAGTTTAAAGTTAAGTAACTTCCAAGCATTTAAGGAAGCTCTCCAAACCGTGCTGGGGCTCGTCACTCCTACGAATGGGATAAACACAGAGAGCAAAAGACAATATGATTGTTTGACTCAACTTAACTTTAATTCTGTCTAACCTTAAAGGGCCAATAATCTTGCTTAACTCTGGTTCAGACACAGAATAGGAGACACTTTTGCCACCAATTGACCTTCAAAATTAAGTAAATTACATCTCAAATAATAATTATGAGGGAAAATAATGAAATAAATGAATTGACAAATTCAGCTCTATAAAAGAATTAGGCTATGTAATTAGGTGTGGAGTGTTAACATTATTCAGAATAAATAAAGGATAGAATAAGATTTCTCCTTCACAAATAAGAGATAGAAAAATAAAACAAACAATTTAAATAAATAAATAACATTATTTATTTATTTGGTTAAACTTATTTAGCTTTCTCACATCTCCATGTCTCCCAATTGTATGTATTTATCTTGAGAAGACATGTAGTCACACTCCACACTTCTCCGTCCGACTTGCATGTCCTTCTCCGTCTGACTTGCATGTCCTTGTAAACAGTGGTTCTCAAATTGTTGCTTCTCACCAGGTATCAGCGTACCACTGGTAGTAGACGTACCACAGTTTGAGAATCACTGCAACTCCAGCTATGCTTCTCCTTGCTCCAGGAAAGGAGAATCGAATTAATACTTCCTGCTTTTCTTTCAGCCTCATATTTTCCCACTCACGTGTGAATGGGCTACAGATAACGTTGAGCTAGCATGGCTAAAAGCTCACTAACCCACACCTAACCATTGTGTGATTGTGCAGCAGCACCTTTTAGGATCTGAAAAGCTCTCAGATCCTGACCTCTGACCTGCCTCTGCCTTCCTGGAAGCTATAACTGAGCACCAGAGCCATACTAACTATTCATTTAGTTAGTTAACTAACCCTAACACCCCGACTCTTTAAAATTTTATTTTATTTTATTTTATTTTATTTTATTTTATTTTATTTTATTTTATTTTATTTTATTTTGTTTTGTTTTGTTTTGTTTTGTTTTGTTTTGTTTCCCAGCCCCCCCCCCCCCCCCCCCCCCCCTTTTCTTCTGTTCAGGTACCAACCGATCCCAAGAGAGGTTGCCAGGTGTGTGGAGACTACCCTTCCTCAGACAACAACTGATTAAAGGGTGGACCGCTGTGAAGGTCGCAGAGCAAACCACGTGGCATCACACTGGAGGAAGGTGCCAACACCAGCCGACCCTGATCTTGAGGCGACTGGTCCAACGGAGGAAAAACCAACATCAGCACTGATCGAGGAACCGCAGTAAGGAGCGTTTCCTCTCTTCTGGATCGGGAGCAGTGCTTTGATGACCTTTCGTTTGCTTTGAAAGTTGCAAATGAAAGGGAAAAGGAAAAAGACCTCGGGGGGTCACGAGCTGACCTTTCTAACGGGGCATATGGTCTGTTGAAGCTTTTGAAATCCAACCTTGAGGACATCGTGGGAGTAAAGACGTCACAAGCCTTTCTCGCTGCGATTGAAGAGGTCACGAGCCCCTCTGTTTATGCCCCAGGAGCAGGCTGAAATCATGCCACCATTCTGTCGTTTCATGTCACTCGTGTTCTGGCCATCGATTGGCACGATGGTCCTGTCCGCAATTCCAGTACTCTTCTGGCTCCTGGCCTCCAGGGGGGCGATCGAGGACACTGGACTTGAACCAATGAATGCAAGTGTTGTTCCTAATGTGAATGCTTCTTTTTACAGGGTGACTAATGCAAGCAGAAATAAACGCTGGATAAACGACATCGTCCTGCACGACACTTTAGTCTCACGTAATATTCATTATGTGTTTATGGGGTTCTTTGCCTTTTCCTCCCTTTTCTTGCTCCAACTTTGGGGATGCCTGTGTCCCCTGAAAACAAATAATGCTTATATCCATAGTGTTATGACGGTGTCAATATCATTTGTCCTACGGACCATGAGGTTGCGCTACAATTACACTAATTTTTATTAATGTTTTATGTGTTTTGGGCTGTGCTTTGCTAAAGTTAAACAACTTACTAACTAATTTTGCTTTTTTTTGTGTTGGACTTTGTCCAAAAAGAGTGGATTGTTATGGCAAAATTATTAGTTATGCTTAATAATATATTTACTCATATATTTTAATCCTTAAGCCTTGGGTTGTAACTTTTCATTGCTTCTAGCTCTGGGTCAGGCCATCTCTTCAAAAGCACATGATGTCTTACCAAAACAATACTGAAATCTCACAAGGTTGAGACACACAGGCACCCTCTGTGTACGCACTCACATGCCTACACACACTCACATAGTCACACATACACACCCCATACACATCCATTCACACATTCAAACACATAAACGCACACACCTCCACTCTCATGGCAATCAGCAGATACCAAGAGAACTGGCTGTTTTGACTCAAGAAGAAACTGTTTGCTTTTCTTCACCCTCTGTCCTCACCTCCTCCCTTTCTCTCTCTATCTTTATCTCCCGGGGGGAGGAGGGAGGGGGGACTGAGGGGGAATATACGTGATGGTTTGGAATTGTGTTTCACTCTGTCTTTGGATCGCCTGGCCGGGCAGTCACTAATTTTGTCCATCTTTGTACTCTTTTTTACTTATTTTTATAATAAACCTTTTTTATAAAATCATCAATGCCTCGCCTGGACTCCATCACTCAACCAGAGCAATAAATCATGTCTCCAAATGAAATCAACCGCAAATTTGCCGTGACAACCTTTAATTAAAGTAAAACTGTGAGGTTTTGGTGTTTAAGATATTGACATTTATTCAACCATCCTTTTACAACACATAAAATTATAATTAGTAATTAAATAAATACTCAGTGTAATTATCATTTAATAAAAATCAAATCTAAAAGAATAACTAATTTTAATAAAATAACTACATTTTTCACATTGTGCCTCAGATCATTTACACATTTTTACCTTTTTTACTTCATTTACTTCAAGCTGTTGGAGATGCAGCTGAAACCCATTTAATTCATTTTTCATTTGTACATTTATGTCTGACTTACACTTTTTATATTTTTCCACTGTTATTTTGTATTTGTTTCATTTGGACTGTGATATTATTTGATGTACATGGGGAATCTATGTTGGTTTGCATTTTCATGAAAGGAATAAATACATTTATGTTGACATTTACTTTGGTTTTTTACCGTCTGCTCTTGTTTAATCGTGTTACTGTAACAAGTGAATTTACCATCAATAAAGATCTATTCTATTCTATTCTATTCTATTCTATTGTATTCTATTCTATTCTATTCTATTCTATTTTATTCTATTGTATTTCTTTAACCATCTCAGAAAGATGAACAACAGAATGTTATTTCCAACATAAACATTGTGTTGTATCCTAGGCTCACTGAAACAGAGCGCCCCCTGTGGTCAAACATGAAACTTATGTGTCGTAAAGGAATGTCATGTTGTAGCTGCTGCTCTTACAGTTTGCCCCCTGGTGGTCAAATAAAGCCATTGCAGTTGATTTCATCACTTCCTCATATCTAAGATTAGTCCTTAGATTTTTTAGACACATTAGCGTTGCAGCAACAATTGGTCAATGAATGTCCACTGGACATTTATGTTAATCATGTTACTATAAAAACGTAATAGAATCGTGGGAGTTTTTCTCTCATTTTGTGTGTTTTTGTCAAATGTCAGCACAGTTTTCCCACGCTTTTATCTAAATATTGCAGTCATTTTTAATCACAAATTGTTGAAAAATAAATCTTTGTCTTTTCTAAAATACTGCATAATTATTAAATTTATTCCACACATGTTTTCCCAAATTAAATAAAACAAAAATTGGTCACAAACTCAAGGAAATTTAAATATTGGATTTTGTCTGTAACGTCCAGTATTTTACATTTATTTTTTATTTCTATTTATTTATTTATTCAGTTCATTTCCGACATGGTTGCATTCACAGAAATTCATTTGACATTCAGAGCAAAATCACATCATTGTTTTTTTTTTTTTTTTTTTTTTTTTCCTTTTTCATGCCGGAAAGGGCGACGGAAAAAAGCATTATGCTTATCCAGATCCGTCCCCTAATTTGAACACAGATCATTTTACATCCAACCTCGTTTCTTCCTTTTTTTTTTTTTTTTTTTTCCTTTTTTATGTGATGTGTTCTCGTCTGCAGTCATTGTTCCTGTTGTTACTCCTCTTCACTGTCCTTTTTCTCCGTATCTCCTCGGGCTTTCTTTTCCAGTCGTTGTTTACGTTCCTCCAACTCTCCAAACGTAAAGTTCTTCTTCTTTCGGAGTACCTTCATATCCTCTGAAAGTCGCCTCAGCATACGATACATCAGAAAGGCACATGCACAGACACATACCCCCATCATTAGCAGGCCAAAGATCATGACCCCTAGCAGATAGATGTCCTCCACATCTTCCACTGTCAGCAGTGAGAGACAGAGCATCTGGCTTCTCCCTCATTCATCCATGACATATCCACCTGGGTATGTGTCCTTTGGACACGGTATTTCGTGCTGAAGCAATTGCCTCGTCGTGAAGATTTTGTCAATGGCGCTCAATGACCAGTTGATGAGTTCCATGTCGTCGCTGTAGAGTTCAATGAAGAGTTGACTTGAGATCTGTATGTGTGTAAAAATGTACTCCTCGTTTTCTCCTTAAATTGTTTCAGATTAATGGACTGTTGTGTCTCTTCGTCAAGACTGTTCCAGAGGTTCATGGCTCTATACACAGTACTATGTTTGCCAACGTTTGATATGACCCTGTTTGGTCTAAACACATTATTATGTCTGAATTCATAGGAATTTTGATTGTATGTGAAACGTTTTTGTATTTGATGTGGTAGTTTTTTAGATGAAGCCCTAAATGCGTGTATTTGTGTGTTGTAGTGTATTATTTCTTGCAGTTTTAGGTATTTTGACTTCTCAAATAATTCGTTTGTGTGTGTGTTGTGTGGTGCTTTATGTAAAATTCTTGTAGCTTTTTTTTGTTGTTTAAATAGTGGTTCAAGATACGTTTTGTAATTATTACCCCATATTTCGGAGCAGTAATTTAAGTGCGATGCTATGAGTGAAGAATAGATTGTTTGAAGTGATTTGGTATGTAGGATTTGTTGAAGCTTCCATAGGATGTAACTGCTTTTGGCAACTTTGTTTTTAACTATTTGTATATGTTTTTTCCAGGTCAGCTTGTCGTCCATCCACACTCCTAGTACCCTATATTCTTTTATTTCTTCTATTATTTCCTTGTTCAGTTTCAGTCTTATATCTACCATTTTTTTTCTCTTTCTGAAATTAATGAATTTTGTTTTACTGACGTTTAGGGCTAGTTTATTTACATCTAACCATGTCTGAATTTTTGATAGTTCTTCATTTGTTGACTCTATTAGAGTTTTAATGTCTTTGCCTGTGCGTAGAATGGTTGTGTCATCTGCAAACAACGTTAGTTTGAGGCTATGTGAGACTTTGAAAATGTCGTTTATGTATAGAATGAACAGTTTTGGCCCTAAAATTGAACCCTGTGGAACACCACATTGTATGGTTTGGCATTTTGATGTGTGTTCTTCAAAGTCAACGTTGTACTTTATTTCGTAATTTTGAAGTTTTTCTTCTAGAATATCGTGATTAATTGTGTCAAAGGCTTTTTTTAGGTCCAGAAAAATTCCGAATACAAATAGTTTTTTTTCTAATGCTTCTCTTATACTCTCCGTGATGTCAATTATAGCCATTGCTGTTGAACGTCCTTTTCTAAATCCGTATTGTCCTTCATGTAGTATATTATTGTCTTCTATAAATTTGTCGAGTCTGTTCATAAACAGTTTTTCCAGAATTTTTGATAATTGTGGTAATATTGATATAGGTCGATAATTAGTGAAATTCCATTTTTCTCCACCCTTGTAAATCGGTCTGATTTTTGCAATTTTCATCTTTTCTGGGAAAACACCATTCTTGAATGAGAGATTACTTATATGTGTTAATGGCGGGGTTATTTCAGGTGTTATGGTTTTTATTAGAGTCATAGTTAGATTATTAACGTCTCTGGATTTTTTTGAGGTACAGGTAGTGATTATTCTGTCCACCTCTGCTTCTGTTACTTCTTCAAGTACAAGGTACTTATCAATGTCTTTCTTCTCATTGTCAAAATGGTTCCATTTAAGTGTTGGGTGTTTATTTATCCCTTTCTCTATGTCTTTTCCAGTATTTATGAAAAAACTGTTGAGTTCTTGTGCTATTATGTTTTTATTGTATTCTTTTACATTGTTTATTATAAAATGGTCTGCATTTTTTTCTTTGCATTTGCGCATGGTTATGTTGTTTATTATTTCCCACAATTTTTTTGTTTTTGTTTTTATTCTCTTTTAATTGTTTTTCATAATATTCTCTTTTTTTTTCTCTCAGTAAATTATTAACTGTGTTTCTGTATTTTTTGTAACGTACTTCTGCTTTTAATGTTTTTTCTGTTATATATTTTTTATATAATATGTTTTTCTTTTTGCATACGTTGGCTATTTTCTTATTAATCCATGGTACATTGTTTATTTTACTTTTGGTTGTTATTTGTTTCAAAGGGCAGCATTTATCGTATATTGTCGTTATTGTGTCTGTAAATGTGTCATATGCTACGTTCACGTCTCCTTCCTTGAAGACACTCTCCCACGTCTCTCTTTTTATCTGTTGTTTAAAGTTTTCTAATTGTTTTTCTCCTTCCAGTCTCCTGTATGTCTGTGTGTTATGATTTTCACGGTTCTTCTTCTCTTTTGTGTTTAGTATCATAAATATTGGTAAATGATCAGAGATGTCATTTATTAATATACCACTCTTTAGATCTGTGTTTTGTATGTTTGTGAAGATGTTGTCTATCAGTGTTGAGCTGTGTTTATTAATTCTGGTTGGTTGCGTTATGAGAGGTTTTAATCCATTTGTGTACATGCAATTAGTAAAGTCTTCAATGTGTGTATTTTTTAAAGGATTTAAAATGTTTATATTGAAGTCTCCACATATCAGTAATCTCTTATTTTTAATTTCTTCTATCATTTTGGTTAGTTTCTCATTAAATATGTCTATTTTACAGTCAGGTGCACGATATAAACAACAGATTATTATCTTACGTCCCTCTGGACTTGTAATTTTCACTGTTATACATTCCATTACTTCTTCCACAGTTAAACTCAAAGACTCTATAATCTCCATCTCTATATTTTCTTTTATGAATAGTGCTACCCCTCCTCCTGGCTTATGTAATCTGTTCTTATAGACAAATTTATATCCTTTTATCATAAAATCCATGCCTTTTTTTCTTTCAGCCAAGTTTCTGATAGTGCTATTATGTCAAACCTATACAAAGTAGAGATGTAATCCTTAATGTCTTCAAAATTTGCATACATACTGCGACAATTACAGTGAACAAGTGACAGACCTTTTTCCTTCTTATTTTCCACTTTGAAGTCATTCTCTGTGTAGTAATGGCAGTTCGTGTATTGTTTCCAGTGTGAAAAGTTGTTTGGGTCCACTTCGTCTACTCGATTAATCTCCCGTTGTTGATGTTGATGATGTTGTGGATGATTTTTAGTGATTCTGTCCATATCCATGATTTTTATCAGTGTTCTTGACTTTTAGGTACCTCATTCGTATTTTTCCAGGTCTTCCATCCTTTGGACTAGAACGGGTTTTCCATTTTCTCCTCCTGGGGGTGTGACGTAAATCCTGCAGCCTCTGGTCCAGGTTTTCACAATTTTTCCTCCTTTCTTCAGTTGGCGTGCTTTCCATGCGATACTTGCATTCTGCTTCGTCAGGTTCTCGTTCATAAACACCATCGTTCCCACAAGTTTTCTTCCTTGTTTCATTATTTCAGCTTTATATTTCACGTTGGTAAATGTCATTTTCACATCTCTGGTGTCTTTGCGTTTTGGCAGCAGCTGGCAGTAGTTGATGTTGTCAGGGTTCACTTCAATACCTTTCGAGTCCAGGTAATCAATCACCTGTTCTTCAATCGATTTTTCGTCTTCGATGGTCGGATCCTCTGTTTGTCTTGTTGCACTGGCGTAGCTCCTTGGCCTTATCTTTAGGCCCGTGATGATGACATCCTTTTCTCTTTCTTTTCTTTCCAGATCTTCAACCCTCGCATCCAGCGTTTTTATCTTTTCAGCATTCTTTACATTTTCTTATTTCAGTACCTTGACATCATTCTCCAGTATTTTCAATGATTTCTCCAGGGCATTCGTCATGTTCTCCATCTTCGTAGATAGTTCCTGTCCTAAGGACGTGAGATCCTGTCTCATGTCCTTAATCATTTCTTTAAGCTCTTCCATTTTTGTTGAAGGCATGTTCTGGGCCCAATTTTCTCTCTCTTCAGATGCAGCTGGTCGCTGCTCGCTGGTAGTATATTTATATTTATAGAACATAATAATGGTATTTTTATGTGTTTTTGTCCAAAATGTGTATTTTTTTCTTTAATGTTTTTGTTGTTTTATTTGTTTTTATGGTTTTATTTTGTGTGTTTTTTGTGTGTCGTATTGTGTGTTTTTGTTGTTTAATTTTTTTAATTTAATTTAATTCAACTTTATTTATATAGCACAAATTACAACAATAGTCATCTCAAAGCACTATTATTTAGTATGTTTCTCTTTATTTTTGTGTTTTTGATGTCGTCGTGCATTTTTCGTGTCATTTTTTGTTGTTTGTTTTTGTGTAAAATTCTACATATTTTTTTTCTCATTTTGTGTGTTTTTCTTGTCAAATGTCAGCACATAGTTTTCCTATGGAAGCTTAAAAGAGTCATAATTAAATAAATAAAAACAACATATTGAAATAAATACTATTTTGATAAATAACAGACAAATATATAATATGGCCAATAAATTGTTAAATAAGTTAATATTATTATGAGATACATTTTTATTATTCTTTAATATTTTATTATTATTATTTTATTATAATTAAATATTTCATAATGATTCTTTTAACAACATCATACTTCTTCAAATAATAACTTTTTATTTTTTTTCCAAGATTTTATAAAATAAAAAACTCATGAAAAAAAAATTGACTTTGTTAAAAATGTTTTTTTATTTTTTAAAATCTTGGAAAATAATTTAAAAAGTCATTATTTTAAAAAGTACGACATTGTTAAAATAATTGTGAAATATACAATTTTAATAAAATAACAATTATTAGATATTTAAATTAATAAAACATATTTCATAATAATATTACCTTATTCACAATTTAATGGCCATTACATTTATCAAAATTATATTTATTTCAAAATGTTGTTTTTTTTTATTTATTTAATTATGACTCTTTTGGGTTTCAATATTTTCCCACACTTTTATCTAATGATGGAAGTCATTTTTAATCACAAATTATTTAAAAAAAAAAAATTATCTTTTCCAAAATCCTGTAATTTTATTACATTTATTTCACACATTTTTCCCAAATTAAATAAAAACAAAAATTGGTCACAAACTCAAGGAAATTTAAATATTGGATATTGTCTGTAACGTCCATTAATTTATGTATATTTATAGAACAGAATAAAGTTTTTTTTTGTGTGTGTTTTTATTGTCATTTTTTGTTTTTCTCATTTTTGTGTTTTTGTCTGAAATGTGTATTTTATTTTTCTTTTATGTTTTTGTTGTTTTATGTGTTTTCATGGTTTTATTTCTTGTGTTTTTTGTTTGTTGTATTGTGTGTTGTTTGTTTTTGTTAATTTAATTTAATTCAACTTTATTTATATAGCACAAATTACAACAATAGTCATCTCAAAGCACTATTATTTAGTATATTTCTCTTTATTTTTGTGTTTTTGATGTCGTCGTGCGTTTTTCGTGTCATTTTTTGTTGTTTGTTTTTGTGTAAAATTCTACATATTTTTTTTCTCATTTTGTGTGTTTTTCTTGTCAAATGTCAGCACATAGTTTTCCTATGGAAGCTTAAAAGAGTCATAATTAATTAAATAAAAACAACATTTTGAAATAAATACTATTTTGATAAATAACAGGCAAATACATAATATGGCCATTAAATTGTTAAATAAGTTAATATTATTATGAGATACATTTTATTATTCTTTAATATTGAATTATTATTATTTTATTATAATAAATATTTCATAATGATTATTTTAACAACATCATAATTCTTAAAATAGTAACTTTTTATTTATTTTCCAAGATTTTATAAAATAAAAAACTTATGAAATAAAAAGGCCATTGTGGAAAAGGACAATATGAAATAAATATTGATTTTGTTAAAAATGTTTTTTATTTTCTAAAATCTTGGAAAATAAATTAAAAAGTCATTATTTTAAAAAGTACGACATTGTTAAAATAATTTGAAATATACAATTTTAATAAAATAACAATTATTAAATATTTAAGAATAATAAAACATATTTCATAATAATATTACATTATTTAACAATTTAATGGCCATTATATTTATCAAAATGGTATTTATTTCAAAATGTTGTTTTTATTTATTTAATTATGACTCTTTTGGGTTTCCATATTTTCCCACGCTTTTATCTAATGATGGCAGTCATTTTTAATTGCAAATTGTTGAAAAATAAATCTTTATTTTTTCCTCAATTCTTGTCTGTAACGTCCGTTATTTTACGTATATTTATGGGCAGAATTATGTTAAAATTACTTGTTTTCCCGCCTTAGGGGCCTTATTTGGCCCCTGAACTAAAATGAGTTTGACACCCCTGCCATAGAGGGTAGTCACTATTATATTTTTACAACAAAATACACCAATATTTTGACTAAAATGTCAATCAAAAACAATACTTCAGACCAAATACTTTAGTTTTCAGCAGAAAAATGATGGTTTTAGGTTTAGTTCCTGTTTAACAGCTGGTTTTTATTGAAGTGGGCGGATGTTTTGGAGAGTTAGGGCTGGGAATTGTCTGACAGATCTGGCAACCCTGGGCGTAGTTCCTGAGAATGAAAGTGAAAGTGTGAGAGCAGTAAAAAAGAGGAAGTGTGAGAGCAGAGCTGTGGGAGACTCCAGTCTGTGTTTGTGAGGAGAAAAGCTTGAAGACACTTCCTGTGTTGTTTGTCAAAGACTCAAAGAGTGGTGAGTAAAGTTGTTCACATTGACTGTTTGGCCACAGGCACAAGTATTTATTCATTTTAATGTGACACGTTTAACACGTGATCATTACTTTATTGTTTGATCCCAACATACAGATTGTAAATCACTAAATACAATGAGAAAACATTGGGGCTGTGTCTGAATATTCCCTCCTATCTCTTTTCCTATCCACTTTTCCTACTGCGGTCAAATCAGCCGCTTTACGTTGTTTTCTTGTGCGTGAATATTCTGACACTTACGGTAATCACAATGAGACCGCCCTGAAGAGCTGCTGGAAGAGAGAAAAACACATTTAACAATATTTCACCCAACTTTGACGTGGAATAAAAAGATCATTTTCCATAAGCAGTCAATGATTCATATTTTGATGAACTTAGTACTTCATAGACTACATGCATGAATAATATTGAGTACTTTTACTGTGTACTTTTTGAGTAATCCTCTGTCAAAATCATGTACAGATTATAAATTTAAGGATATTTCACGTCAAAGTTGGGTGAAATCTCCTTAATTTGTGATCTGTATATGTTCAGTGTAAAGTTCAGTGAAATATGAATCATGGACTACTTATAGAAAATGATCTTTTTATTCCACGTCAAATATATATATATATATATATATATATATATACTTGGTGATTTTGCCTAAAAAAATCTGATTAGTTTTTCAATGTTTTTTTTTTTTTTTTTTAATGTACTTAAAAATGAGTACAAACATCAGATATATTGTCAAAAGTGCTACTTTGTTGCTCAAATCTAACTTCGAAATAAACACTTTTACAGTTGTGTGCGAAAGTCAGGGCACCCCTTTAAAAACAGCATATTTTATATATTTAAAAAGTTATATTCATATTTACTGTCTCTCTGGTATATGGGAAAAAAAGACAATATTGTCAGGAAACATTAATGCATAGTTACATTTTATTTTATAAATTGAACAAAATTACAAAAATGAAAAACATAATTTTGGCATGTGCAAAAGTCGGGGCACCCTGAGAGTTTCAAAGTGTCAGATTGTTTTTACAAGCTCAGACCTCTACCAGCTCATTGGTCCTGAAGCATGTGTCAACAATTGTCATTAGGGAGTGCCAGCTGGTGCCAATTTGAGGGTTTCTTAAATACGGCGACTCCACAAACCTTCTACAAACACTCAGCAACCATGGGTTCCTCTAAGAAGCTGTGTAAGACAGAAAAAATGAAAGTAATTGATGCCCACAATGCCGGGGAGGGCTACAAGAAGATAGCAAAGCGTTTTCAGCTTGCAGTTTCCACAGTGCGAGGCATAATTAAGAGATGGCAGGTGAGGGGAACTGTGGAGGTCAAGAAGAGATCTGGAAGACAAAGGAAACTCTCGGAGAGAACAGCTCGTAGTCTGGTCAGAAAGGTAAACCAAAACCCACATTTGACTTCAAAAGACCTCCAGGAAGATTTAGCAGACTCAGGAGTGGTGGTGCACCCTTCCACTGTGCGCCGATACTTGCACAAACAAGACCTTCATGGAAGAGTCTGTAGAAAAAAACCTTATCTACGACCTCATCATAAAATACAACGTCAAAAATATCCAACAGAACATCTACAGAAGCCTGATGACTTTTGGAAACAAGTGCTGTGGACTGATGAAGTTAAAATAGAACTCTTTGGCCACAATAAGCAAAGGTATGTTTGGAGAAAAAAAGGAGCAGCATTTCATGAAAAGAACACCTTGCCAACTGTTAAATATGGGGGTGGATCCATCATGCTTTGGGGTTGTGTTGCAGCCAGTGGGACAGGAAACATTGCTCGGGTGGAGGAAAGAATGGATTCAATTAAATACCAGCAAATTCTGGAGGCAAATATCACAGCATCTGTAAAAAAGCTAAAGCTGAAAAGAGGATGGCTTCTACAACAGGATAATGATCCTAAACATACCTCCAAATCCACCATGGACTACTTCAAGAAACGCAAGCTGAAGGTTTTGGAATGGCCTTCACAGTCTCCTGACTTAAACATTATCAAAAATCTGTGGGTAGATCTTAAAAGAGCTGTGCATGCAAGACGTCCTAGGAATATTGCAGAACTAGAAGCCTTTTGCAAGGAAGAGTGGGGAAAAATCCCAAATAATAGAATCCAGAGACTTGTTGTTGGCTATAAGAAGCGTTTACAAGCTGTGATATCTGCCAGAGGGGGTGTTACTAAGTACTGAAGGTACTGATGCTGTAGGGTGCCCCGACTTTTGCACATGCCAAAATTATGTTTTTCATTTTTGTAATTTTGTTCAATTTATAAAATAAAATGTAAATATGCATTAATGTTTCCTGACAATATTGTCTTTTTTTCCCATATACCAGAGAGACAGTAAATATGAATATAACTTTTTAAATATATAAAATATGCTGTTTTTAAAGGGGTGCCCTGACTTTCACACACAACTGTATTTCATAATGATTATTTTAACAACGTCATACTTCGTCAAATAATAACTTTTTATTTATTTTCCAAGATTTTATAAAATAAAAAACTTGTAAAAGAAAAATTGACTTTGTTAAAAACATTTTTTATTTTCTAAAATCTTGGAAAATAATTAAAAAAGTCATTATTTTAAAAAGTACGACATTGTTAAACTAATTGTGAAATATACAATTTTAATAAAATAACAATTATTAGATATTTAAATTAATAAAACATGTTTCATAATAATATTACCTTATTTACAATTTAATGGCCATTACATTTATCAAAAAGGTATTTATTTCAAAATGTTTTTTTAATTTATTTAATTATGACTCTTTTGGGGTTTCGATATTTTCCCACACTTTTATCTAATGATGGAAGTCATTTTTAATCACAAATTATTAAAAAAATAAATATTTATCTTTTCCAAAATCCTGTAATTTTATTACATTTATTCCACACATTTTTCCCAAATTAAATAAAAACAAAAATTGGTCACAAACTCAAGGAAATTTAAATATTGGATATTGTCTGTAACGTCCATTAATTTATGTATATTTATAGAACAGAATAAAGTTTTTTTTTTTGTGTGTTTTTATTGTCATTTTTTTGTTTTTCTCATTTTTTTGTTTTTGTCTGAAATGTGTATTTTTTTTTTCTTTTATGTTTTTGTTGTTTTATGTGTTTTTATGGTTTTATTTCTTGTGTTTTTTGTTTGTCGTATTGTGTGTTTTTGTTGTTTGTTTTTGTTAATTTAATTTAATTCAACTTTATTTATATAGCACAAATTACAACAATAGTCATCTCAAAGCACTATTATTTAGTATATTTCTCTTTATTTTTGTGTTTTTGATGTCGTCGTGCGTTTTTCGTGTCATTTTTTGTTGTTTGTTTTTGTGTAAAATTCTACATATTTTTTTTCTCATTTTGTGTGTTTTTCTTGTCAAATGTCAGCACATAGTTTTCCTATGGAAGCTTAAAAGAGTCATAATTAAATAAATAAAAACAACATTTTGAAATAAATACTATTTTGATAAATAACAGACAAATATATAATATTGGCATTAAATTGTTAAATAAGTTAATATTATTATGAGATACATTTTATTATTCTTTAATATTGAATTATTATTTTATTATAATTAGATATTTCATAATGATTATTTTAACAACATCATAATTCTTAAAATAGTAACTTTTTATTTATTTTCCAAGGACAATATGAAATAAGGACAATATGAAATAAATATTGCTTTTGTTAAAAATGTTTTTTATTTTCTAAAATCTTGGAAAATAAATTAAAAAGTCATTATTTTAAAAAGTACGACATTGTTAAAATAATAATGAAATATACAATTTTAATAAAATAACAATTTTTAGATATTTAAGAATAATAAAACATATTTCATAATAATATTACCTTATTTAACAATTTAATGGCCATTATATTTATCAAAATGGTATTTATTTCAAAATGTTGTTTTTATTTATTTAATTATGACTCTTTTGGGTTTCCATATTTTCCCACGCTTTTATCTAATGATGGCAGTCATTTTTAATTGAAAATTGTTGAAAAATAAATCTTTATTTTTTCCTCAATTATTGTCTGTAATGTCCATTATTTTACGTATATTTATAGGGCAGAATTATGTTAAAATTACTTGTTTTCCCGCCTTAGGGGCCTTATTTGGCCCCTGAACTAAAATGAGTTTGACACCCCTGCCATAGAGGGTAGTCACTATTATATTTTTACATAAGTACACCAATATTTTGACTAAAATGTCAATCAAAAACAATACTTCAGACCAAATACTTTAGTTTTCAGCAGAAAAATGATGGTTTTAGGTTTAGTTCCTGTTTAACAGCTGGTTTTTATTGAAGTGGGCGGATGTTTTGGAGAGTTAGGGCTGGGAATTGTCTGACAGATCTGGCAACCCTGTGTTTGTGAGGAGAAAAGCTTGAAGACACTTCCTGTGTTGTTTGTCAAAGACTCAAAGAGTGGTGAGTAAAGTTGTTCACATTGACTGTTTGGCCACAGGCACAAGTATTTATTCATTTTAATGTGACACGTTTAACACGTGATCATTACTTTATTGTTTGATCCCAACATACAGATTGTAAATCACTAAATACAATGAGAAAACATTGGTGTTTAGCTGCTAAAAGCCGGAAGTGTCTTTGTTTTTCTGACAGTTTCATTCCTTAGTGTGTGTGTGTGTGTGTGTGTGTGTGTGTGTGTGTGTGTGTGTGTGTGTGTGTGTGTGTGTGTGTGTGTGTGTGTGTGTGTGTGTGTGTGTGTGTGTGTGTGTGTGTGTGTGTGTGTGTGTGTGTGTGTGTTTACATATTTATTATAGTTTTTATTATTATTTCCTCTTACTTTAACTACTCCTGCATCAACAAGTTTTGTTTCAAACTGTTCAAATAATTTAATTTATTCTATGTTTTCAATCATTTCTAACTTTTTCACTTTTTTATCAATTTAACTTTTCATTTTCACATCCACATTTTAAACATTTTAAATCTTCAAATTAGAACTTCAGATGTTCATCCATTCTTTAACTGATTTAAACCATTTAACCTTTAACATGTTCAGTTTTCTGTTCACTTTTAGCTAAAACATAAAACACATTTCAACTTTTTTAACCCATTTTAACTTTAGCTAATGTTCAGCTATTGCGAGGATAATGTTTAGCTAACGTTTAGGTCAATGTCAATGCTCGTTTATTGCTAACGCTAGGTTAATGCTAATGTTAGAATAATGCTTATCTAATGCTAATGTTAGAATAATGCTTATCTAATGCTAATGTTAGAATAATGCTTATCTAATACTAATGTTAGAATAATGATTATTTAATGCTAATGTTAGAATAATGCTTAGCTAATGCTAATGTTAGAATAATGATTATTTAATGCTAATGTTAGAATAATGCTTAGCTAATGCTAATGTTAGAATAATGCTTATCTAATACTAATGTTAGAATAATGATTATTTAATGCTAATGTTAGAATAATGCTTAGCTAATGCTAATGTTAGAATAATGCTTATCTAATGCTAATGTTAGAATAATGCTTAGCTAATGCTAATGTTAGAATCTCTAGCTTAGTAAATAAAGAAAACACAATCTGACTCCTAATACCACTGGTTCAGTCAGTGGAATTAAAAATGTAAAATTAAATAAAATATAAATAATAAAAGAGCTAAAATTGGTGGAAAAACATTAAAAATAAACATAAATCAGCTTTTTGAAATGGTTTAGCACAATTTAAAATGTTAATTAATCTTAAAAAAAAGCATCGCTGTTGTGTGATCGGAGGTTAGTAGCATTTAGCGTTAGCATCACAGTTAGTAGCATTTAGCGTTAGCATCACAGTGTGTGGCACTAACTCTCATCCAGTCAGTGTTCTGTTAAACTTCTGAGCTTTGACATCTTTTATCTTCTCTAATATGTGTTTGAACTCTTTATTATGTAACTCAGGTAGCGCTGTCTGTCTCTGACTCATATTATTGGCTCATCATCTCGTGACGTGGAGATGGATCAGGACACGGTGAAGGAACAACATGAGATCCAGACTGAAGCTCAGAGGTGTGTGTGTGTGTGTGTGTGTGTGTGTGTGTGTGTGTGTGTGTGTGTGTGTGTGTGTGTGTGTGTGTGTGTGTGTGTGTGTGTGTGTGTGTGTGTGTGTGTGTGTGTGTGTGTGTGTGTGTGTGTGTGTGTGTGTGAGGATAAGCTATGAATGAAAGTTTATTTTAATTAGTAAATAATGTTTATTTCTATATCACATTTCACAGACAGAGGTCACAAAGTACTTTACATATCAGCTCATTCACACTCACATTCACACACCAATGGGACAGAGCTGCTATGCAAGGTCAACCACTGGGAGCAACTTGGGGTTCAGTGTCTTGCCCAAGAACACATAGACCAGTATAGACCGGGATTGAACCCCCAACCTCTCAATCAGCGGATGACCCCTCTACCACCTGAGCCACGGTCGCCCCAATTAATTAAATTTCATATCAATTAATATTAAAATACTATAAATTATTGTAAACATAATTTTTACAAATGCTACTGTACAACATTATGATCCACACACACACACACACACACACACTCTCTCACACACACACACCGTCATCTCTTCCATTAGCTCATTATCCAGTTTTCTTCTCCATAGATAAATATTCTCTGCCCTGAAATCATGACATTGTTCTCAAACAAAGAAGAGAAGCTAACGTTAGCTAGTTACGCTGCTCGGTCTTTGCTAACAGTGATTAGCATGTGTGCTAACTCCAGCTGCTGTTTAATGAGGCTCTCCTTTGACACAGTTAAAATATAGCAATAAACTTTTGTCTTGTACAGTTTGTATAAAACTTTGTCACTTTTTAGCACAAAATATTTCTAGACAGAGTTTATAAGTTTACTTTTATTCTGTCATCGTCTCACTCACCTCACAGCTGCTCTTTGCAGGCGCGTGCATGTGAGCGTGCACCAGCATCAAATGTGCTGCAGTTTGTACATTTACCACCCAAACATTGATCATTTAAAATCATTCTTGTGGGTGTGTTTTTCAAATGTTGTTTTATAGATGTTCAGAGGTGAGACCACGTCAGAGCTCAGCACTCACACCTCTGTACATTAGTGTTACACTCTCAGTCTGTGTGTGTTCAAGGAAGCAGCTCCCAACTGCTGGACCTGGACCTGGACCTGGACCTGAACCTGGACCTGGACCCAGCTGTGAGTCTTTTGGAAGTAATGAGTCCATGGACAAACTCATTAACTTCAAAGGAGGTCCATCTACTGATCCATGGTAAGTCCACATAACGAAGGTTGTTTATTGTCTTCCTGATGGTCCAGGTTCTTCTCACTCCACACTGATAAAACATCAGTAAACATGACTCAGCACTTTGTTTGTTATTTGAAGTGGTGTTGATGTAAATCTCAGCAAACAGTGGAAATTGATGAAAGAAAGAAAGTGAGTGATGTCCAGGTCATTTGAAACACCAGCATTAAAAGATCTATGCTGACAAAGGTCAAAGAGAAAAGGCTTTGTAGGAATGTCTCCAGTGTGTAGGTGAGTCTTTGACAGCGTGTGATCTTCAGATTTGTGAAGGATTGAAGCCAAATAAAGCCTCAGTCCAACAGACTTGTTCTCCTGTTCAGTGGAAACATGCTGAGATGTTCCACACGTGAGCTGAGCTCCAAAGGCTGCTCCACACTCACTGCACTGTGGCTCTGCAGGACAGCACCCACTGTTACTGATGTTCACATGATGTTAGCATGTTAGCAGAGCTTCCTGTGCTTTCCTCCAGCTGCTCCTCAGCATGTCTGATTGTCTGTGTCTTCTCCACAGCAGCTTGGAGGGTGTGGATGGTTCCTCTGGAGCTGAGCCTGACTCCATCTTTACGGTGTGTACGTCTACAAAGACACTAAACCTGTGTCAGCCTGTGATCAAAGCACTGTGTACTTCTACACACACACACACACACACACACACACACACACACACACACACACACACACGTGTTCATGTTTAGTTTGAATTCAGGTCAAATGTCACGTTATCCACACTTTTCTCTGTTGTTTATTGGGCGGTCGATTAAATCTGGGCTTCTTTTCACAACATTTGTCAAGTTTTTAGAAAATAATCTGAAGAAAACACAATTTAAAAAGTTTCCATTTCGTGGCAACAAAAGTTAAAACGTAAACATTTCAAATAACTCTTGTGTTCCTCACATCATTAGTTCTTTTATTTTGAAAGTGTGTGTGGTTGGTGGAAGCCGGCCCACAACTTTGGCCCCCTGGGACCAACAGTGACGTAAGAAGCCCCCATAAACATGACAAAGCATCATTCTCAGCCAATAGCAACATTCAAATGTAATAGCCAGGTTTCAGCCCATAGAGCACATGTGTCAAACTCAAGGCCTGGAGCCCAAATCTGGCCCTTTGGAGCATCCAATTTGGCCCTCAGGATGAAGTCAAAATTACAGAAAACATGAATAATTGTTAAAAAATACCAAATAATTCAGTTGTAGATATCTCAGACCTTCTAATTACATACATTTAATGAATATTCAGAATATTTACCAGAGAATTTTGTGATTTTTTTTTTTGTTTTATTATTTATGTGTTTTTTTTTAATCTGAGCAGAAAGCAGCAGCACCAGGAGAAGTTCCCTGTGACGTCTGCACTGGAACCAAAGTGAAGGCCCTGAAGTCCTGCCTGGACTGTGTGGTCTCCTACTGTGAGACTCACCTGGAGCCTCATCTGACAGCATCACGTCTGAGAAGACATCAGCTGGTGGAGCCTGTGGAGAACCTGGAAACCAGAATGTGTCCAAAACACAGCAAACCTCTGGAGCTGTTCTGTCAGAGTGATCAGACATGTATCTGCTTGATGTGTTCTGTTTTGGAGCACAAGAGTCACCAGTTAGTTCCTCTGAGAGAAGAGTGTGAAGAAAAGAAGGTGGACCTTAAGCAGATGATCCAGAAGAGACGAGAGAAGCTGGAGGAGATCAGAGAGTCAGTGAGGATCAGGAAGGATGCTGCAGACAGAGGGAAAGCTGAAGGTGTGGAGATGTTCACTGCTCTGATGGAGCTTGTTCAGAGAGGCCTGAAGGAGCTGATGGAGACGATGGAGGAGAAACAGGAAGCAGAAGAGAAAGAGGCTGAAGGTTTGATCAAAGAGCTGGAGGAGGAAATCTCTGAGCTGATGAAGAGAAGCTCTGAGGTGGAGCAGCTCTCCCGCTCTGAAGACCACCTCCACCTCCTCCAACACTTCTGCTCCCTGAAAGCTCCTCCAGCCACCAAGGACTGGACAGAGGTCATGGTCCGTCCATCATCATATGAGGAGACTGTGCTGAGAGCTGTGGCTCAGCTGGAGGACACACTCAGTGACAAGATGAAGAAGATGAAGATGAAGATGATGCAGCAGTTTGCAGTAGATGTGACTCTTGATCCTCTTACAGCTCATCCTTACCTCGTCCTGTCTGATGATGGAAAACAAGTTTATTGCAGTGATGAGCAGAAGAAACTTCCAGACAACATAGAGAGATTTTCTAAATATATTAATGTTTTAGGGAAACAGAGTTTCAGTTCAGGCAGATTTTATTTTGAGGTTCAGGTTAAAGGAAAAACTGAGTGGAATTTAGGAGTGGTTAAAGAATCTATCAACAGGAAGGGAAAGATCACTGCGACTCCTAAGAATGGTTACTGGACTGTGATACTCAGAGATGGAAATGTGTATACAGCACGTGAAGATCCTCCAGTCATTCTACATCTGAAGTGTGTTCCTGAGAAGGTGGGTGTGTTTGTGGACTATGAGGAGGGTGTGGTCTCCTTTTATGATGTAGATGCTGCAGCTCTGATCTACTCCTTCACTCACTGCTGCTTCACTCACAAACTACATCCATACTTTAATCCCTGTTTAAACGATGGTGGTAAAAACTCATCACCTCTGATCATCTGTCCTGTCAATCAAAGTGAATGATCAGTGTCATGATGAAGTCTCTTCAACAATAGATTCAATGGTTCTCTGTGAGTTCTCCAACCTTTGTGCTCCAGGATCCTTTACACTGATTACACAATTATTAACACACACACATGTACAATGTTTCAATGGAACGAAGGAGTTCAGCCAATGATGTGAATCAAACAATCCTGCTCGTTCCTGATCACTTCTGTAAATGTAATGATGTGAAATTTGTTGATTTCTAAATGGAGTCAGTGCTGAGAACATAGTGGGTTTTTTTGTAAAAATATTCTAAACTTGTTGAATTGTACAAACATGTTACATGTTTCATGATTAGTTAAAATGTGTTAGTGGCTTGTAAACTAGGAACATAGTGAATTTCTTTTAAATGTAATGAAAATGAAACAATATTATTACACATCCTAGTTGTTGTTTTTTAAGTCACTACTAGTCTAGGGAGGAGATGAAACTTCACAGATACGCAACAAAAGGACCAGGAAGCTTTTCTTTATTTAGTTTTCTTACAGTTTCAGAGTTAACCTTCCTTAGTATCATTAAATATGTGAGCACACACACCCAGCAGTTGGTTGGTGTGTGTGGGAATGCGGAACACGCATTCCTCAGATTCACATCGCAACTGTCGGATCATGGGATGTGAAGTCTGCTCTTCTCTCACACGCACACTGTTATGGCAATTTTTATATTCATCATCATATCGTCAAATGTATGTTCATGTGTACAATTTGTCATGTTTTAATACATGATGACTCCATTACTCTTTGCACTTTTGAACAGCTGAATCATGTTAGATTAAACAGTACAGATGGTATTGTACTCAGTGCAACACAGAGTCTCTGCTGAAGGCCAAAACTCAAACTCACATGCAGATATACACGAACGCACACACTATCAAGGATAGATAAGAGTGGCGCCCAATCTTCCTCATAATATACACGTCTTCATCATCCTCACTTGTTTCCACTGTTGGGCATCTGACTCCCTCCTTCTCCTTACCTCAGGGTGGAACTTTTCTGTTATCTGTATAAAAGCTTAAGCTGTGAAACTGTTAGTTAGAGCGGGTCTTGCCTTTTTGCTCTGCCACGAGCCTTTTGCCTTTCATTCTTTCAGGATGGAAGCTTCTTTTTTACTCCTTTTTATTTTATTTTATAATAAATCTTTTTTATAAAATCATCAATGCCTCGCCTGGACTCCATCATTCAACCAGAGCAATAAATCATGTCTCCAAATATTTCCCTCTTTTCCAGCAGTCTGAATGTTATTGTTTTTGTATTTCCTCCCCATAATTATTCCACATTTTGTAAAAAGTCAGCTCCAAACGGGACAGTTGGATTTTCCCCGGTACCTGACGTCACCTCCCGTAAACTCCTCCTCCTGACAATCCTGGCTGCCAGCAGGATGGCTCCTCCCTCTCAAACTATCTTACAGCTAAAACAAACTGCGGTTTAGTATAGTATATATGTTATACTTTAAGGTCATATCGGTGATGGCAGCCCTCTCTAAGCACCCTGTGACTCTGCGTTGTGTTTGTTGTTAGTTTGGGGTGGGTGTGATGCAAGAAGACGAAGCACCGGAGACAGGAGTTCAGATTGCGGCTGAGACCAGGAGCTTTTATTTTGGTTGACACTGCTAATAGAATGGCTCCACATCCACGTTTGACACTTTATAAATGACAGCAAACAATCAAAATAGAAAATGAGTGCAAGAATATTCTTGTGCTTAACATAAATTGTATAGAAAAAATTAATAAAATATAAATCTATTATTAAAAATAAAGTTCTGCACATTTTCTTAAAAAAGTACTTATAACATCAGGAGGTAATCAACAAACTTCCAGTTACAATTTATAAATAAAAAAAAACCCTTGTGAAATTAAAAGCTATTTCTAACACATGCACCCTGTTAACACAATGCTAAAGCTAATCTAAAAAGGTGGTTCATTCTTACCACACAAAACACAAGTACAACTGTATAAAACACACACAAATCAGTACATAAGCATCTAACATTAACACATCCAATAAAGTCACTGGCTGTGTGGCCATTTTAAGATTAAACATTTATATTTTACAAAGAGAACAATATACCATGCTCACCTTATAAATGACAGCAAACAGTGAAACAGAATCGCCCCCACGCTCAGATTAACACACTACAGCGCCCTGTGAGGGACAATCTACTTGTACAGCAGGAACTCCAAAACAAATACAAAGCGACACCATGTGGCCGACCTTACATCCACCCCATCTTTACTTGATGGTCATCAAACCACAAGAAATAAAAACAATACCATCCACTAAACACACAAATACTAAATGAATGTTGACTACAATGTGCTTGTGTGTCTCATATCTCTGTTTACTCTCACTCTGTTGCAACATGTGTGCTGCACGTCTTGCGTCTCGCCTTCTGTCACACAGCCCATCCTCTTTTTCTGTCGTCCGACGGTCTGCCTATGGATCATTGACTTGCAATTTCAAACACAGTTGACACAGACGTGGATTTCTCTGAGGGTTCCTCCTTAAACCACTTGGTTTGGTGGAGAAGTTATTTCCACCGACAGTTCCAATTTCCTCGCCTCCAGTTGCCATTGCTCCTACCTCCACACCCTCTTCCTCTGTTTTGGTGTGTTTACCCATTATCTCTGATACAGTACTGTCCGAAACTGCTTCTGAGCTGTCCACTGCTGTATCCGACTTGACCTCTTCTCTCACCACTTTGCCAGCTTGCACTACAGTGTTCTCTGTATCTTCCATCTCTCCTCTTCTCTTCTTTGGAGTCTGGTTGGTCTTCCTCTCATGTCGCGTCACAGTCCTGCTCTACAGGAAGAAACATGCATTGTGTGAGGAGATTGCGGTTAACCACTCTCTCAGTGCCGCCATCTTCTGCTTGCACCACATATACAGGTATGTTAGGATGCTTCTTTACCACAATGTATGGACGAGACTCCCACTTGTCGGCCAGTTTCTGCCGTCCCTCCACATGACACACTTTAACAAGGACGCGCCCTCCTGGGCTGAAAGCTTCACTCTTGGCCTTCTGATCATAGTATTTCTTCTGTTGGCCCTTGGCCTGCCGAGGGGTCTTATTTGCTTGGGCGTAAGCTTGTGATAGACAGTCACGCAGTGTCTAGACATATTCGCTGTACACACAAGGCTCACTACTCATCTCGAGCCCAAAGATCAGGTCAATGGGAAGCCTGGGATGCCTGCCAAACATGAAGTAGTACGGAGCATATCCAGTGAAATCATGGCGCGTACAGTTGTGGGCATGAGTCATCGCATCCACATGTTCATGCCACCTTGGCTTCAGGCTGGGTTCTAGCATCCCTAGCATGTTCATGAGGGTGCAGTTGAACCGTTCCGTGGTCCCATTTCCCTGCGGATGGTAGGGGGTGGTGTGGGGCTTAACAATTCCAGTACACTTGCACAGCTCTTTTACAATAGCACTTTCAAAGTTGTGCCCTTGGTCTGCATGCAATTTTGCAGGAAAGCCAAACCGGCAGAAAAAGTTTTTCCACAGCACCTTCGCCACTTTGCTAGCTTTTTAGTCTTTTGTGGGGTAGGCCTGCGCATAGCGGGAGAAGTGGTCGATAACAATGAGCACATTTTCTATGCCACCCTTTGACTTTTCCAGAGTCAAGAAGTCCACACACACAAGTTCCATAGGGGCATTGCTATGTATACTGATCAGGGGCGCCCTGACACTTGCAGTTGGAGTCTTTCTGAGACATCACTTCTCACACTGCTCACACCAAGCCTTGATTTCCTGGAACATCTGTGGCCAGTAAAATCTCTTCCTTATCATCTGCACTGTTCTTTCAACCCCTAAGTGCCCGGAGTCGTTGTGGAGGGCAGTCTGGACTGGTGCACGTAGCTTCTCTGGTAGTACTAGCTGCTCAACTACCCTTCCTTGAGTGTCTTGGATGCGGCAATACATGATGCCATCCCGAACCACTAACCTCTTCCACTCTTTTAAAAGAAGGCGCTCCCCCACTGACCCTCTCACTGCGGCGAGGCTTCTGGTTCAAACTCTTACAGCGCAAGATGCGGCCAATGACAGGATCCTCTTTCTGCTACTATGTTGTTGGGGTTCTTAGAACAAATGGAGATGGGTGAAAAATAGCATAATACTGGACCTTTATATCAGTTGGAGCTTGATAGTGAAAGACTTTTAAAAATGTCTCCCACTATAAGGCCTTCTGCATGTGCGCTGAGGAATGTATGCATTATAATGGTTGTTTCCTGTAGTGATGGATGTAACATTTTGCCCCATAAGCTCATTTTATATTTCATATTTCATGCACCAAATGTCTTTCTTTGTAAACAAGATTTTTCCTCATCTTTTTCAGTCAATTCAACCGAAATGAATGTAATACAGTAAAGGGATTTCTAAGGAAAAGAAAATCTAAAGCTGATGTTCAATTCCCTTATTACCATTATAAGAACGAAGCGCAGAAGCGGAGCAAAGTGAAGAGTTGTAAGTTTATGTTTTACCCTCCATTTGTCTGTTATTCTGTGTCAGTTAGCAAGATAACTTGAAAAGTTATGAACGGATTTGGATAAAATTTTCAGGAAAATTGATAATCAATCAATCAATCAATCAATCTTTATTTGTATAGCGCCAAATCATAACCAATGGCATCTCAAGGCACTTTACAGTAGAGCAGTCTTAGGGATGGACTCTTCATTTTATGGATACACACATATGCATATATACGTATATACACATACATATGTATCCCACACCCAACATGAATTCATCATGGCGGCAAGGAAAACCTTCTGTTAAGCAGCAGGAACCTTGTGTGGATCCCATTCCTATGATGAACAGCCATCCACGTTATGCTGTGTTGGGTGTGTGCAGAGAAAAGGGTGGAGACAGAGCCGCTGAGTCTCTGTAACTCCACACTGAGGATCCCACGGACCTGCAAGACAAAAGCCAGAAGGAGTACAGGAGCAAACACACAAGGGAAGAAGCAGACATAGAGGGAGTGTTAGAGAGAGGAATGGGACCCTCTCCGGTCCCTCTCTAACCTAAATGACCTCTCTCTTAACGCCCTCTCCAACCTCTCTCCAACCGAGCATGCCAGACCCCCCCACCGGCAGTCTATGCCTATTGCATCTTAATTATGAGCTATGAGCTGGTTCCTAACTAAAAGCTTTATCAAAGAGGAATGTTTTGAGCCTAACCTTAAAGGTAGAGAGGGTGTCTGCCCCCCGAACCGTGGTTGGTAGATGGTTCCAGAGAAGTGGGGCCTGATAACTGAAAGCTCTTCCTCCTATACTACTTTTAGAGATGAATGGAACAACGAGTAGTCCAGCATTTTGAGAGCGTAGTGTTCTGGGGGGATTGTATGGCACTACAAGCTCCTTGAGATAAACTGGTGCCTGTCCATTTAGGGCTTTATAAGTGAGAAGAAGAATCTTGAATTCTATTCTATATTTTATGGGAAGCCAATGCAGAGAGGCTAATACAGGAGTAATGTGATCTCTTCTCCTAGTTTTAGTCAGTACACGTGCTGCAGCATTTTGAACCAGCTGAAGTGTCTTAAGCGACTTGCTCGGGCAGCCTGCTAAAAGAGAATTACAATAATCCAGTCTAGAGGTAACAAAAGCATGGACTAGTTTTTCGGCGTCGCCCTGAGACAGGATAGATCTGATTTTAGCAATGTTACGGAGATGAAAGAAGGCAGTTCTTGAAGTTTGTTTTATGTGAGAGTTGAAGGATAAATCCTGATCAAATAGAACCCCAAGGTTTCTAACAGTTGTGCTTTGTGCCAGAGTAATGCCATCTAGGGCAGTTAGGCTAGCATAGGTTTCTCTAAGGTGTCGCGGGCCCAGTACAATGACCTCAGTCTTGTCTGAGTTGAGAAGAAGAAAATTTTGGTCCATCCAGGCCCTAATGTCCTTTAGACAGGCCTCAAGTTTAGATAGCTGATTTGTCTCACCTGGCTTCATTGATACATACAGTTGGGTATCATCAGCATAGCAGTGGAAGTTAACAGAGTATTTTCTCATAACATTACCAAGGGGGATCATATAGATACAGAAGAGGATTGGACCCAGCACAGAGCCCTGAGGAACCCCGTAGCTTACTTTAGTGTACACAGAAGACTTATTATTCACGTGTACAAACTGGTACCTATCAGATAGGTAGGACTTAAACCAGTTTAGGGCAGTCCCTGTGATTCCAAGTAATTTCTCTAATCTCTCTAGTAGAATATAGTGATCTATAGTGTCAAAAGCTGCACTAAGATCTAATAAAACCAGCACTGAGAGTCGTCCTTCATCTGAAGCCCAGAGTAGATCATTAGTTACTTTAACTAAAGCAGTCTCTGTGCTGTGTTGAGCTCTAAAGCCTGACTGGAAGTCCTTGAACAGGCTGTTGTTTTGAAGAAATTCACAGAGCTGAGCTGCCACAACTTTCTCAAGAATCTTTGAAATAAAAGGAAGATTAGATATAGGCCTGTAGTTTGCTAAAGTGCTGGAATCAAGAGTAGGTTTTTTGAGAAGGGGTTTGATTACAGCTACTTTAAAGGACTGTGGCACGTAGCCTATTGATAGGGATATATTTATTGTCTCCAACAAAGATGGGCAGACTAGGGGAACAACTTCTTTAAACAGCTTAGTTGGGATCGGATCTGAAAGGCAGGTCGATGGTTTGGAGGATGAAATAATAGAGTTAAGTTCCTGAAGTCCTATATGTGTGAAACAGTTTAGGTTAGGCCTATTTACATTTAATGGTACAGCAGGCCCAGGTGAAGGCAGGGAGTGGCTAATTTTATCTCTAATCTTGGGAATTTTATCGTTAAAAAATGTCATAAAGTCCTCACAGCTGAGGGCTAGAGGAATCATGGGCTCAATAGAGCTCTGACTTTGTGTTAGCCTGGCTACAGTGCTGAAAAGGTACCTCGGATTATTTTTATTTTCTTCAATTAGTGAGGAGTAGTATGTAGATCGACTATGTCGTAAGGCTGTCATGTATTTACGATGGCTTTCTTGCCAGAGTATTCGTGACTCCTCTGTTTTATTGGAGCGCCACATTCTCTCTAATTTACGGGTTGTTTGTTTGAGTGTGTGAGTTTCAGAGCTAAACCACGGAGCTTTCCTCTGACGTTTAATAGTTTTTTCCCTCAATGGGGCAATTGAGTCCAAGGTGGATTTTAGTAGACTAGCAGAGCTATCGACAAGCAGATCCAGTTGAGAGGGGTTATAATTAATGTCATAGTTATTTATTGGATGGTGCACTGAGTGTAAGGCAGCAGGAATGGCCTCTTTAAATTTAGCCACAGCACTGTTGGACAGATTTCTACTCCTAACTATTTTATTGCACAGTGCGAGATCCTCTAGGATAATGTTAAAAGATATTAAAAAGTGATCTGATAGCAGAGGATTTTCAGGGTAGACTTTTAGTTCATTAATATCAAGGCCATATGTTAGAACAAGATCAAGAGTATGATTTAAACGATGAGTAGCTTCATTAATAGTTTGAAAAAAGCCAAATGGGACAAGGAGCAGGTGATTAAATGTTGGTGATGTTCTAACTACCAAAATAATATATATATATATGTAATGTAGTGTTTTGATCATATAGGCGGGGTATGTTGTGTCCCAATTTTGTTGAATTTATTTTGCATGTGATCTAAATGTCAACTTATGTCTTTCTAGACATTTAGATGTTTCATAATTTTATGCCATGAAACAAAATAAAGAAAAGTGTTTTTCAATTTCAAAACTACTGTAAGTGTTTATTTTGCACACTTATGTTATTGGCATATTTAATTTCATGCACGGCAACATGAATGTTTAGTTTGGGCCTGCGGCCCTTCACCGTGGTTCACCCCAGCTTTAGATACTGGTTCAGATTGTGGTGTGTGCAGTTTCCTATGTGGCCACTAGGTGTCGGCCTTTCTCTCCTAACTCAGGTCTGTCGCCTGCTTCTGCTGTTGGGGTCAGGTGATTGGTGTGCACACCAGGGTCGCCATGGCATGTCTGGTATGTGAACACACACACACACACACACACACACACACACACACACACACACACACACACACACACAGTGTGTAAGTTCTCACAGAAGGTCTGACCCTGCTAACAAAGTGGGGCTGATTCTCATCCAACTACAGAGGTTTGACATCAGAGATGGTTTTTAGGTGGCGCTCTTCGTTGGGTTGGATATGGTGTTCATAGAGGATCACATTTCTTCTTCTGTGACCGTGGATTCAGGTGCTAAAGTCTCTCACTGTGGTGACGTCTCCATCCTCCACAGCTCAGTGCTTCTGACCGAGACGAGGCCATAAATCACTTTCACACATGCTCAGTCATAGCCACGGTTCATGCAACGCATTCATATTGAACCACAGATTGAAGATAGTTTGTGTGCAGTACTAAGTTTGTTGACTAAAAAAAAATTGCCATTGTTTTCGTCATTTTTTAAGTGATAATAGTGAGACTGACTATTTTTTTTTTTAAAAAAAAAAGAAAAATGAATCAAAACCATATTAAATTATATTGATATTTCTGTTAACTAATTAAAGCAAAACTATAAAATGTTGATGACAAAATGTTACGCAACTCTTATGCATTGATCTCATCCATTCTGTGTTTACAAACATTAATACCATCACATTTCAGGTTGATCAATGCTAATCAAATCTATAAAAAAAAATGCATAAACTCGTGTTTTATATTTTAGTCGACTATATCTATAACAGGTTTCGTCGACTCAAATCTTGATGTAATTTAGTTGCTAAAACTAGGCTATGACTGAAATAGTCCTGATGACTGAGTTGTGTTTTAGTCAAAACACTAAAACTACAACTAAATCAAAATTAACACTACTTTTGTGTATTTTTTTCATTTTGTTTTGAGTTTTTTCTGTTTTGTGTATTTTTGGAGTTTTATGTAAATTTTGTCATTTTCTGTATATTTGTTGTTTTGTGCATTTTGTTATTATGCTGTGTTTTTGTTCTCAGTTTGTGTTCTACAGTCCAATGAATGACCTACATACTGCAGCTACCAGAGGTGAAAGTGTACTGAGCTGAGTGTAATTCCTGCTGGTTACCTAGGTAGCGACGTGCATATACCTTGAAGTGGGTTGCATGGTAAAACGTGGCGAGCCATCCAGGAGTCGAACGCACAACGGACTCCGTGCGAACTGTCCACGCTCCTCCGACCTCATATACTCTCGCGGACTTGGAGCGGAACGTCACATAGTGGTTTCCTGTGAAATTTCCTGAAAATCCTACATTTCCCAGAATCCTTTTCCCTCAATCCTACAGTTTCCACAATCCTTTGCATGCTGTTTATATTTTCAGTCATGGCATCCTACACTGACAACGAGGAAGAGGAGCTCCTCGTGTTGCTTGTCCCATCTCCACTTCTCCCTTTCATTTTTGGTTTGGCTTTAATAAATCTGTCGCTCATATACTTCCATCTCCCTCTGCACGCTGCCTCCTCCTTCCCCAGTGTGGATGCAATCTCTTTCCAAGAGTTGCTGCTTCTCTGGAAGTCATTGTATTCTTTCAAGGAGGTGTCGAAAAGGGTTAAATACAGGTCGGTGTTACATTTAATGCAGGTCAATACATGCCGAGCAGTGTTTTGTGTGACACCAGGTACACCAGGCGGCAGTAAAATGTGAGCTCTGCAGATGATTGGCCTGGCGGACTCCCGCTACGCTGATGTACGTCCGAGTATGTTTGAGCCTTAATGTTAAAGTTAACGGGCTTAGTTATATTTTTTGTGAATTATATTCTGTAATTAATTAATCATAATTAACGCGTTAAAGTCCCAGCCCTAGTTTTTACATTTGTTCTCCTGTCTCCACAGTTTAATATGTTGGTGTTTCTGTTCTGCTCAGGACTCAACACTTGCAAAAGCCCAAAGTTTCTTGTAATCAGTTTAAAGTGTTACATTTACAGTCTTAATATTTGATTTATTCAAATACATGAAAACCAGGATTTCGTCCACTTCCTTATAAGGTGTGTGTTGTTGTCATGGATACGGGCTGTAGATTTATGAATGAGAACATTAGTGTTGACATTAGTTGTTAGGTGCTCTCTCTAAGCAGCACACATACTGCGAGCCTCGTGATGACCGTTAAGTGTCGGGTTCATTAAAGCTTTCAGCTGACCAGAGTAGCTTTTACTGGTTTCACTGGAGCCAGAGTGGGCAGAGAGTAGCTAACAAGCTGTCAGCGGCCACGTCGTTTCCACTGGGAAGGATTAGAGAGACGCACTGCAGCAAAACAACAAGTGGCTCTTAAAGGAAGTAAACACAAACGGCGCGGGCAGCGAGTGGGTACGTCCATAGTCCCCCTATCTCCTTTCCTAACAACTTTTCCTTACCCTGTGACATCATCCACAGGGTGTTAGGAGACTTCCTAAAGGAGTTAGGGAAAGGCCATTGCACTGTTTTGACAATCAGACGCACTTCCATGAGGTGACGTAATAATCTGACGACGGCGAAGGTTTAGTGATGAAAAAACTACAAATTTCCTAAGATGGACAAAAAGCACATTTATAACACTTTTTTTGTGGGTCAGCCTTATCTGGGGTGTGTCTGGATAGTCCCTCGTATCTCCTTTCTTATCAACTTTTCTTTAACTCCCTGGAAATGTTTAAGTGGCAGCCATGATAAAGAGCGTTCCAATTTTCTAAAAGCTAAGGAAAGGACGCTCAATACTTCGTTTATATCCTCCTTTAGCCTAGGAAACACTGATGCATCCTTTACCAAAGGATACCATATAATGCTGACCCACAATTCCTTGCGGCAACAACATTTAAGGGGACCCACTCATCAGGGTGTTCATGGATATATATTCACAAAGACATAAAACAGAGCCCTCTGTAGTTCAAGAAAAAGGGATCAGAGACATTTTTAGCCACAATATGTTTTATTCAACATATTTCCTTCACCAAGGAATGCTTTGTGTGGTTGTACGTTTGTATGCCGACAACGTTATGTTAACCTATATCTTGCATAAATGTAACAATTTTATAAAATCCTACTTGTTTAGAATTATTGCTGATTTGTGAGTGTGAGCAATAATTCTCATTGTGACGTTCTTTTAGTTTCACTTGTTCCTCGTAGCCTGGTAGCCTCTTTTCCTTTGATTTACATTCAAAACCAAACATTTGAGATTATATCAGCGGTTAGAGGCACAGTGGAAAGTGTTATAAATGTGCTTTTAATTTATTTTTGGAAATGTGTAGTTTTTTCACCACGGCAGACGTCACTAACCTTTGCGGCCGTCAGATTATTAGTGTTCATCAAAACAACGTGATGGCCTTTCTCTAACTCCTTTAGGAAGTCTCCTAACACCTTTCCTTAACCCTGTGGCATCATCCACGGGATAGGAGGCACTATAAGGTGTGTGTGTGTTTTTCCCGCTGTTGTTCTCTGACGGGAGCGTAAACATCTGCTTCATGTTCACCACTAAACAACCATATTGACCTTATAATCTGACTTTTGTGTCTGTGAAACTGTATGAAAGTAAAGAAATGTGCTGATTAGAGACAGAAATACCACATTTTCCTCGGTGCTGAAAATGCTGTTTTGGTGCCTGAAGCATCAACACTGACGACTTTATTACTAACATCGATATGTTGTACGTTAGAGCTGGGTCACGTGAGCCACAATCTTTTCTTCATGATCTGCAAAGTTTTATACACATTTTATCAACAACAGCTGCACAATATCCACATTTGACCCACTTTAGTCTGTAAAGGACAGCACGTGTGAGTAATTTGTGTGGCGTAGCTTGTTTTCAGGCCAGAGCTGGAACAACCTTCAGGGTCCAACACAACACAATACACAAATTAACTAAAAAAAAAAACACAAAAAATTCCACAAAAGTACAAAATACAACATAAATGCACAAAATAAGCATACAAACTCACAAAATGACCAAAAAAATACACAAAACAACATTAATGCAAAAACCAAAGGAATAGAACAACAAAAATACACAAAGTGAATCACAAATAATTGATAAATGCTGACTACAACAAAGCTACAGCATCAAAAACACACCAAAAAACACAAAATAACTTTCAACAAAAACAACAACAAATTACACAGAAAACATGCAAAACTAAAATGAAAAAGAGTTACTCATCACTAGGGGTGGGAACCTCTGGGTACCTCACGATATGATACGATACGCGATACAAAGCTCACGATAATGATATCTATGACATAACAAGAAAAAAAAGATTAGGTGAAAAAATACAATTTTTATTTTACATCTCTGAAAGACAATAAATTGAAAAAGTGTCCTATGAACAGTGACACTATTTTAGTGCCACATTTCTGTAAATAAGTGTCAATATACCAATGTAAACAAATAATTATCTCTAATAGTGCTTTATGTAAACAAAAAATAGGGTGTTTCTTACCAGTGACACCAGTATAGTGCAATATTCCAGTAAACAATATATTGGTTCCTTTTCTGTGAAGACGTACCTGCACATTTTAGTGAAAAATCAGAAAAGGTTTTTTGGAAAAAAAAATGAAGAAAACTACAAAAATACACTAAAAAGCACACAGAACCACAAATTAATGACATAAAAATGACACAGCAAACATACAAAACTAAAACAAAAAAATACACAAAATGACTCGGAAAAAACTGAAAAATACTCATCACTACAAAAAAATTAAGAAAACGGCATCAAAAAAAATACTCAAAAAGCACACAAAGCATTCACTTACAACATGAAAATGACACGAAAAAAAAAATACACAATAGGACAAAACAAAAACACACAAACCCTTTGATCTTTCTTGTAAAAATGTTTAAATTGGTCATTGTAAATGCTGACATTATTCCATCTTTTTATTGTTACATTTTCTTTTCTTAAGTTGATTTTCTTATTCATTCATTCATTCTTTTTTCATGTATTTATTTCTTTTCTTTTTTCCTGTTGATTGATTTGACAATTTGTGTTAAATTGGATGTTGAGTGACGTAAAGTGATCAAAGTCAGAGTTCAAACATCATCTGCTGTAAAATCAATCGTTCCTCTGATCCTCTGCATTCACACACACACACACACACACACACACACACACACACACACACACACACACACACACACACACACACACACACACACACACACACACACAGCCACATCTGCCTCAGTCTTTGAAGTGTTTGTGCTTTGAAGTGGTTTTTCTCTGCTCGGAGCGTAGAAACACACACACTCGCTGGTATTGAAATGAGCCGCACATGCAGAGTAAGTTTTCTCTCTTCTTCTACTTCTCTAATGAAAGTCCAGCATCCCTCCATCCTCTGTTCTCCCTGTAGTGCAGGAGGTGGGAGTGAACTTTTATGTCGTTTCTCTTATTTTTTAGAATTTGTATTTTTGACATTTGCATCATTTTCCATTTCATTTGTTTTATAATGTTTGTGTGTTTTCATGCTACTCGTGTGTCTTTTGCAGTGATCGTGTGTGTGTATTTTTTAAGGCTCATTGTGTGTGTGTTGTGGTGGAGAACCTTGCGTGGTCCAATGATCCTAAAATTGATGCCGTCGGGAGCCTAGCTCCTGGTAGGTTCAACCAAGGCGGTAAGGTCGAAGGTGAGGTTCCAGATGAAGTGTGATCCAAAGACCTCAACGGTAGAAGTGGCGAAGTCCTGTGGCGATCAGGAAGTGATAACGGGGGCTGGACAGTGAAGTCCGGCAGTTCCTAGCCACAACCTGGCACACAGGCGGTGGGTGTCAGATTCAGTCTTTAAGTTCTTGGACTGAGGCAAAAAGAGCTTCTCGGCAGCTGTACCCATGACTAAGCAGTCCTTTTGAGGATCCACTCTGGTCACCCCAGTAGGGGAGGGGGTTAGAAAAAGCACCCTAAAAATTTTTTGTCTGGAATACCGCATCCAGAGGGATCACCACCATGCGGTCAGAAAAACAGAAGACAGTTATACATTGGAGCCTGGAATGTGCGGACCATCACGGACAACCAAGCCAATGATCGACCTGAAAGACAGACTGCTATCATCTCCAGAGAACTAAGGAAATTCCAGATCGACTTTGCAGCACTCTCTGAGGCCCGACTGGCTGATGAAAGGCAGCTGAAAGAGGAAAAAGGTGGATATACTATCTTTTGGAAAGGAAATCCTGTAAATGAGTCACAAATACATGGTGTGGGTTTTGCTATTAACTGCCTTATCAACCACCTACATGAACTCCCTGTGGGGATCAATGAGCGCCTAATGACCATACGCCTTATGCTTGCCAGCAGTCAGATGGTCACAGTCATTAGTGCCTACGCACTAACACTTGATGCACAGGACGAAGTTAAGGACTCCTTCCATGCTGACCTGGACAAAATTCTATCTGAAGTCCCCAAGGAGGACAAGTTAATCCTACTTGGAGACTTCAATGCCAGAGTGGGAAGAAATCACCACCTATGGAGGGACACGCTGGGGAGAGACGGGGTCAGAAACACAAACTCCAATTGTACACTACTGCTAACCAAGTGCTCAGAGCACAACCTGGTTATCACCAACAAACTTTTCCGCCAGAAAACTAAGTTAAAAACATCATGGATGCATCCTCGCTCCAAACTGTGTCATCTCGATGACTACGTCATTGTCCGCTCCAAAGACCGCCGTGAGGTCTTTAACACCAGAGCAATGCCTAGAGCAGACGACTGCTGGACCGACCACCACCTCATTCTCTTTATCATGTCGATATGCTTAATGCAGAAAAGATGGAGGCAGATAAGACAGAGCAGGCCAAAGTTTAACATTGAGCTGCTGGGTGACACCACCTACCAACAAGAGCTACAGTATGCTCTTAGCACAACGTTGCCCAAACAGTGTCCTGTCCAAAGGATACAGAAAAACACTGGAGCACACATTCCATGAATTCCTGCAAAAGCATCCTCGGTCACAAAAAGCGGAGACATCAAGACTGGTATGATGAGAATGACACTGAGATTCAGCAACTAATTGACACCAAGCGGCAAGCTTTCATCACCTGGCAAAATGACATCCATTGCAAGCCAAAAAGAGCACCCCATGCCAAAGCAAAGGCAGTCATCCAAAACGTAAATTAGGAAACTGAAGAACTAGTGGTGGACAAAGAAGACTCTGGAGATCGATCAGCTTGCTGACTCTGGTGACACAAGAGGTTTCTTCGATGCCATAAGAGCGATATACTGTATGTCCCCAGCTGCCGCTGACTAACCCCCCTTTGCTCTAAGGTTGGTCTCTTGCTGCTGGAGGACAAGGAGGAAATTGCAAATAGGTGGAAGGAGCACTATGAGGACCTCTTAAACAGGGATACCATTCTTGAGATGGAGGCTCTTGAACAACTCCCTCAACGGCCCATAGTAGAAAGCATGGGAGGACCACCCAGCCTGGATGAGGTGCGAAAGGCCATTAGGAAGATGAGGAACAACAAGGCTGCGGGACCTGGCAGCATTTCAGCGGAGGTCCTGAAAAAAGGCAGATTTGATCTTCTTAAGCACAGTCATACCCTGCTTCTTAAAATATGTGGAAAAGAGGAAATCTTGCGCTGCTCAGGGATAACTTAATTGTGTCCATATTTAAGAAGGGAGAGAAGGCAGACTGCGTGAATTACCATGGGATTTCTCTCCAATCGACCATAGGGAAAGCCCTTGCTTTGGTTTTGGCCAACAGACTCAATCCTGACAGAAAGCATTCTTCCTGAGTCTCAGAGTGTATTTTGCCCAAGCAGAGGCACCACAGACATGATTTTCATCACTCGACAGCTGCAAGAACAATGCAGGGAACAAAGTCGACCATTATACATGGCCTTCATAGACCTCACCAAAGCTTTCGACTCAGTAAACCGTCAGGTCCTAAGGGGGTCTAACAAGGATGTGTCATCGCTCCAACACTATTCTCCATCTTTGTTGCTGCTATCCTCCACCTTATCTGCATGCCTGACTCTCGCCTCCCAAAACAAGTCCTTTATTGCCAGCTTGTTGAAGGGAAGCGGGCCCCGGGAGGCCAAAAGAAGAGGTTTAAGGATAACATCAAGGCAAACCTGAGGAAGTGCCACATAGACCGCAAGTCTTAGGAAGACAAGGCAATAGACAGGACGAGATGGAGAAATCTTGTCCGTGAGGGTGCTGCACAATATAATGATGACCTCCACCATGCTGCACAAGACAAGCGCAGACTCAGGAAGGAGGGAGCCACCACCAAACAGGTCATTCCCATGTCAATACTGCACCAGAATAATTGGGTCCAGAATTGGCCTCTATGCCCACCTGAAGACCCACAAGGTCCAAGAAGGAGGACAGTCATACTCGACTACGAGTGACCGCCGATGATGGTGTTTTATATTTATGTATTTTTATGCCGCTTGTGTGTGTTTTTAGGTTTGCATGCGTTTTTTAATGTCTGTGTATGTTTTAGGATGTTCGTGTGTGTTTCATGATTTTTGTGTGTTTTTAGGAGGTTTGTGTGTGAGTTTTTTATGATGTCTGTGTTATATTTCTGTGTTTTATGAAGTTTGTGTGTTTTTATGCTGTTTATATGTATTGTATGATGTTTGTGTTTTTATGAAGTTTGTGTGTGTGTGTTTTACGCTGTTAATGTGTGTATAATATTGTATAATTTCTGTGTTTTTGAGCGTTTGGACGTTGCCACTTTGGACTTTGGAGGAAACCAGAGCACCTGAAGAGAACATGTAAACTCTGCACACAATGCTCCCAGGGTTAGGTAAATTATTTAAGAAATGTAATTAATAATGTTACTCAATATTTATTATAATGTGCTTCTTTAATTTTCTTCATATTATGAAAATTATACTTAAAATTAAAAAAAAAAAACTGATTGTTTGGTTCCTGTGACACATTTCTGTGTCAGTTTAGGCAAGTCTGTGCTTGTCCCTGAGAGAGAGAGAGAGAGAGAGAGAGAGAGAGAGAGAGAGAGAGAGAGAGAGAGAGAGAGAGAGAGTCGTTCGTCAGACGCTCGTGAAGCAGCGGTTCCAACGACCCTCACGCGGACAGTCCCGGATGTCCCTCTGACGTCACGCGGTCCGTTGACCGGAGCCGGTTCTTCCTCGTGCCGTGGGTTCGTGTGTGGATTTAGCTGACGGCGGGTTCGGGTTTTCCCGGCGGCGCTCGGAGCTCTTCGTCATGGGTTTCTACGGCACGTTGAAGCTCATCTTCTACAAAGTGAGTGACCGACGCCGGTCCGGGACCACCGGGACCAGCGGGAGGGCCGGGTTCGGGTTTGATTTACTGCAATGAAGGAGCTGAAGGGCGCAGAGCGCGTGCGTGCGTGCCACCGAGATGACGAGGCGTTTCTGTGCGCGCGTGCGTGTGTGAACCACTGCGGAACCGGCATCACGTGACCACCTCCATCCTAATAATATTAATATTAATAATAATATTAGTAGTAGAAGTAGACAATTAGGTTCCCTCCCACCACAAAACTAATTTCATAACAAACCTGTTTTTTATTATATTATTATTGGGTTTGTTCTCTTTACAAAACAAATGGTACTGTACATTTTACATGTTTTATTATTATTATTATTATTATTAATAATAATATTAGTAGTAGAAGTAGATAATTAGGTTCCCTCCCACCACAAAACTAATTTTATAACAACCTGTTTTTTTTTTAAGTCTATTTATTTTTCTATTTTATTATTAATATTAACGGGTTCGTTCTCTTTACAAAATAATGGTACTGTACATTTTACATGTTTTATTATTATTATTATTATTATTATTATTATTATTATTAATAATAATAATAAAAATAATAATAGTAGTAGAAGTAGCCAATTAGGTTCGCTCCCACCACAAAACTAATTTTATAATACATCTCTTTTTTATTTTGCTATTATATTATTATCTGGTTCGTTCTCTTTACAAAATAAATGGTACTGTAATTTTTACATTTATAATTATTTCTATTATTATCATTATTATTATTGTTATAAATCTTACAACAATAATAAAAAAAAAATTGTTCTTTTTTTTTTACCATGTCTGCATTTGTTGTCACAGGTTGACACTCCTTGTAGTGTGTATTATTATTATTATTATTATTATTATTATTATTATTATTATTATTATTATTATTATTATTATTATTTTGCACTATGCTGTGTTCTGCTGTACCAGTGACATATATTATATAGTAAAGCAGGGGTTCTCAACCATGGGGTCGGGACACCATTTAAGGTCGTGAGACACTGGGAGGGGGATCCCAGATGCCCTCAAGAAATGAAGAATATTTTTTGAACATTTTGAACTTATTTTTACCCTTTTTCTGCAACTACACCAAACTTGCCACATTTTAACTTATTTTCATCACTTTTTCTTGCCATATTTTTGCTCCTTTTGCCATTTTAACCACATTCACCATTTGTCATGCCCATTATTTGCCAGTTTAAGGAATTGTTCCAATTTTGACACTTTGAACCCTTTTTAACTATTTTTCTGTCTGTTTTTGCCCACTCTAATTTTCAACTTTTAACCAATTTCTGTGGTTTTTAAAATCCCATTTCACCACCTTTTCCACGATTTTTGTTCACTTTTAACCCATTTTATGTCTGATTAAAACAAGTATTTACATCTTTAAGATCACTTTTTACTATGGCACAAATAATAATAATTTTCCTGGATAACAGTGGATATTATTCAGATGAATAAATAAATGTTGACTATGACTAGAGAGAGTATTTAAAGATACTTTATAATTTATGTCACGACAAAAGCTGTTCTCACTGCGATAGAGAATGTAAATATATATGATAAACGCAGATATTTTAATTCATTTATTATTTTCCTATTATAATAACAATTATTTATTAATTAGTTACTGTAATTAATTTTACTAATTTAAATGTGTGATTTTGATTCCAATATCAGGTTTGATTTGATGCGTAAAACTAATGAAAACCCCCTAAAACCGAGAGTCTTAAGCTTGTTTATTGTTTACATCATTACTGTAATTATTATTCTTACTGCTGTTGTTAGCGTTAGCATTAGCGTGCAGCTTTTGGACCACAGTTGGCTTTCTCATGCTAACACCTGAGCTAGTGTGGAATGAGCTGAACACACAGTTTTACACACACACACACACACACTCTGGGCTGTCAGTGTGTGACTACATGAGCCGCTCTATTTTAAAGCGCTGCTGCACGCCAACATTCCTGTGATTTTCTGCATTCCTGCGTTCATTCAGGGTCGTCTTCTCATCTGTGTCTCACAGAAAGAAGAAAGAAAACTAACACAGATTAAAGAAAAAAAAGAAACTCAACCAAACCATTGATTATTTACGCCCCAGGAAACTTTTCACGGCGCTCTGAAATAAACTGAAACATTCCGATTTCACGTTCATTAAATCTACAACGTAGAACAGTTCCTGCTCGTGCTGCATCTGTCTTTGCTGCTCTGCAAAACCAGACACTTTTTATTTTGAGAAATCAAAACAATCCCCCTTCAGAATAAAAGCACATTTCCCTTCTTTGTGAGAGCGGGACGTGATGTTAAACTGTCCTTTGTGCCAAAAAATGCTATAGTCTGCTCTGTTAGGGGAAGAAATGTGCAAATTTGTCGACCATCATCCACAGGTACCTGAACGCATCACAGCGTCACCACAGGTACCTGAACACATCACAGTGTCATCCACAGGTACCTGAACACATCACAGTGTCATCCACAGGTACCTGAACACATCACAGTGTCATTCACAGGTACCTGAACACATCACAGCGTCACCACATTACCTGAATGCATCATAGTGTTATCCACACTGGTACCTGAATGCATCACAGCATCACCACAGGTACCTGAACACATCACAGTGTCATCCACAGGTACCTGAATGCATCACAGCATCACCACAGGTACCTGAACACATCACAGTGTCATCCACAGGTACCTGAACACATCACAGTGTCACCCACAGGTACCTGAACACATCACAGTGTCACCCACAGGTACCTGAACACATCACAGTGTCACCCACAGGTACCTGAACACATCACAGTGTCACCCACAGGTACCTGAACACATCACAGTGTCATCCACAGGTACCTGAACACATCACAGTGTCATCCACAGGTACCTGAACACATCACAGTGTCATCCACAGGTACCTGAACACATCACAGTGTCATCCACAGGTACCTGAAAGCATCATAGTGTTACCCACACTGGTACCTGAATGCATCATAGAATTACCACAGGTACATGAATGCATCACCACAGGTACCTGAACGCGTTACTACAGGTGCCTGAACACATCACAGTGTCATCCACAGGTACCTGAACGCATCATAGTGTTATCCACGCTGGTACCTAAATGCATCATAGCATCACCACAGGTACCTGAATGCATCACAGCGTCACCAGAGGTACCTGAACACATCACAGTGTCATCCACAGGTACCTGAACGCATCATAGTGTTATCCACAGGTACCTGAACGCATCATAGTGTTATCCACAGGTACCTGAACGCATCATAGTGTTATCCACAGGTACCTGAACGCATCATAGTGTTATACACAGGTACATGAACGCATCATAGCATCACCACAGGTACATGAACGTGTTACCACAGGTACATGAACGTGTTACCACAGGTACATGAACACATCACAGTGTCATTCACAGATACCTGAATGCATCATAGTGTTATCCACACAGGCACCCGAATGCATCATAGCATAACCACAGGTACATGAACGCGTTACCACAGGTACCTGAACACATCAGTGTCATTCACAGGTACCTGAATGCATCATAGTGTTATTAACACAGGTACCTGAACACATCACAGTGTCATCCACAGGTACCTGAACGCATCATAGCATCACCACAGGTACCTGAATGCATCACACTGTCATCCACACAGGTATCTTGAAGGGTCACGTCACATTTTCAAATTGGGATTTTCCAATATGGCGAGGCCATATTTAGAATCCCTGAGGTACAAAACCTGAGAAAAGTGTTTTTGATTTTTGGTTGGCTAAAGGCTAGTAACAGAAAAACCTGTTTTTGGGTGTCTGCCATTTTTGAATAACCCAATATGGCGACCCATTTGAGAATGGGTTCTCGCTCCTCACAGATTACAATCCAGTAGGTCATGTGTGCAAAATGTCATGCTTTTAGACAAATTAGCACGATCCCTCCTTTAAATCCCCCTATCACCAATAGTACTCAAAGAAAAAGTTACTAGTTTCTCTGATTGGTCTGCTGTGATGTGATGCATTTGATTGTTGTCTGGTCATTTTATTTTTTTTGTAGTTTCACAATGTCTGTTTATCATTTTAAAACAAAAAAAAAAAATGATTTACTCAGTAACGGTTGGGTGTAGAAATGTAATGAATTACTTTACTTCTTTTAAAACATACTTGAGTACAAGTCAAATGACTGATTTAAAAATTTAGTATGCATAACATGAGTACTTGTAATCTGTTACTTTCACCTCTGCGAGACACCCTCATCAACGGTGGCCAACTACAGGGTGAACAAGCTCTGCTAAATCTCGTGTATTTGAGCTGTTTTCTGTTTTATTTCCACAGATGAAGAGGAAGTTGGATCACGGCCCAGACGGACGGCTGTTTCCATCGGGGAAAAAACACTGCAAAGGCAGCGGATACCTCAGGTAAGCCCCGGCCCTCCACACAAGGTAGAGCTACACTATTGGACATTCTCTTTTAATTTTCCTTTCAATGGATTATTTTATTTTTTATTTCATGAAGAAAAAGAAAGAAAACATGAAATATGAAAACAAAAAATCCCCAAATAATACATAAAAATATGATAAAAAAATAAAGTAAAACATTGTTGAAAAAATATAAAAACATAAAAAAATAAGAAGAGGAAAAAAATGAAAACGTAAACATGCCATAACTGCTTTGCTAAACATGCTTTAGCATCTCTGCTAACCTAAACATGCTGTAGCTGCTTTTCTAAGATAACGCTCTTACAAATGCTGTAGTTGAATATAGAGCTGAACGATTTTGGAAAATATCGTTCAGCTGACGCAGGGTGGGGGTTCCGAGCGATGGACCGCATACCCCCGCAGACGGCGGTGCATCCCCCACGAATGTGCCCGTGCCGAGTCCGTTGTGGCCCTCAGAGCGGGCAGCGAGACGCTTTGCTTGTCACTTTTTGGTTCTTAACTTTATGCAGTGTCAGCATCTGTCCAGCCTGAGGCAGTTGTGCCACAGCGTTCTTGTCTTATTTTTTTCAAAATCACAGCCTTTGTGGTCAGGAAATGTCATTTTATCATATTGCGATTTATTTGCAAATGCAGTTAATCGTTTAGCCATAGCTGAAGTGAAAACGTAAAGGAACAAGAAGATATAAAATGTAAAAATGGTTAAAACACTAAAAATCTCCTCATGTCCTCTGTTGGTTTCTTTTCCTCAGCCCCTCCAGCCTGGTTCAGGCTCCGCCCACTACCTTTGGTGACCTGAGGCTGGCCAATGGGCATTCAGCTCAGCGGCGGCGTGTTGCGTCTGGCCCGCCCCCCTCTGGCCTCCAGGACTGGCTTCACACCTTCCAGGTGGGTTAACGAGTTCAGTTTAGTGAAATTTAAGCTTTTTTTTTTTGCTGTTTTGTGACTTTTTGTTATTTTTTGTTCTGTATATTTTGTTAGTTTTTTTTGATAATTTTGTTCTTTTTGTTTTTTGTTTTTTTAATATTTGTTGTTTTTGTATTTTTGTTATTGTTTTGGTTTTCTGTTTTACAATCATTTTCATAGTTTTCTTGTATTGTTGTGTGTGCGTGTGTGTGTCCACTCACTGCACACACACAAAGCAAACACAACTAGGAGCCTCCAGCTGCTCTTATGTAACTCAGTACACACACACACACACACACAGACGCAGGTACGGTACTTGGGTTTTTAACAAAATAAAACACCAGGAAATGTTAAAAATATTTTAAATAATACATTAAATAAGTGGATTTAATCTTTTTTAGGTGAATTACTGCCACCTCCTGGACTGGAGTGCAACCTCTGGGTTCGAACCCAGATACTGTAGTTCATTAATTACAAAAGGGATTCTCAACCTTCGGGTCGCCATACACTGGGAGGGGGTCACCAGATGCCTTTGAGTAACTAAGAATATTTCTTAAACAATTTGAGCCCATTTTTGCTCATGTTTCCCTTTTTTATGCAACTACACCAAACTTTTTTAACCTATTTTCATCACTTTTTCTTGACATATTTTTGCTCCTTTTAATGAATTTTTGCTACATTATTCCCATTTCTGACTCTTCTCCATCACATTTCAACGTCTTTTTTGCAAATTTTTTCCACTTTCAAGACTTTCCACCACTTTCCCACCTAATATCGCATATGTTGACCCATTATTGTCACTTTTAACCTATTTTCATCATATTTCATGCTTTTTTTTTTTGCCAATTTAGCCACATTCACTTTTTGTCATGCCCATTATTTGCCAGTTTAAAGTAATTTTTCCAATATTGAAACTTTGAACTGTTTTTACCACTTTTTCTCTCTGTTTTTACCCACTCTAATTTGCAACTTTTAACCAACTTCTGTGTTTTTTTAAATCCCATTTCACCACCTTTTCACAATTTCTGTTCACTTTTAAATTAAAACAAGGATTTGCATCTTTAAGATGACTATGTACTATGGCCTAAATAATAATAAACGTTCCTGGATAACAGTGGATATTATTCTGATGAATAAATAAATGTGGTTGTCACAGATTCATAGAACAATGGACCATAATTTTACTGACTTTATGGATGGACCCCAAAAATCTCTCCCCTTTATTCCCCCTTATAGATGGTCCTGTCTCCACATGACTGTTCTTCAATGTTCATGTCTGTGTTCAACCACCTTCAGCTACAGTGGGGGACCTTTATTTTGGGGGTCACGGCCTGAAAGGGTTGAGAACCACTGCCTTAAAACATCAACATAGTTCACTTTGACCTATCTGAACATCTGAACATCTGCGTCTCTTCTCAAAGTTTGTGCAGTTGTTTCTTCACGGTTGTCCTCTCGTTGGTGTCCTGCAGACGTGGAGCGGCCCTGAGAGGCTGTTGGCTCTGGACGAGCTGATCGACCGCTGTGAGACCAACCAGGTGAAGCACGTGATGCAAGTGATAGAACCGCAGTTCCAGAGAGACTTCATCTCACTGCTGCCCAAAGAGGTACGACACACACTCCCGCTAACCACAGCTAACAACAGCTAGCATTGTCGACTTTAGTCAGCTGATATATGCTAACAACAGCTAACATTAGGTAACATTGATTCTAACCAGCTGACGTTTGCTAATGTCAACTTTAGCCAGCTGACGTTTGCTAACATCAACTAACGTCGACTTTAGCCAGCTGACGTTTTCTAACAACAGATAGCATTAGCTAATGTTGACTTTAGCCAGCTGATGTTTGCTGACGTCAACTTTAGCCAGCTGATGTTTGCTAACAACAGCTAGCATTAACTAACAACAGCTAGCATTAGCTAGCCTTAGCAACGTAGACTTTAACCAGCTGACGTTTGCTAACGTCAAATAATGTCGACTTTAGCCAGCTGACATTTGCTAATAACAGCTAGCATTAGCTAACCTTAGCCAACATAGACTTTAACCAGCTGATGTGTGCTACCGTCATCTAACGTCGACTTTAGCCAGCTAACGTTTGCTAACAACCGCTAATGTCAACTTTAGCCGATGGACGTCACCTTTAGTAAACTAATGTTTGCTAACAATAGCTAACGTTGACTTTAGCCAGCTGGCATTCACTAACAACATATCGCATTAGCTAAACTTAGCCAATGTAGACTTAAACCAGCTGATGTTTGCTAACAACAGCTAGCATTAGATAACGTAGACTTTAGCTAACATAGACTTTAACCAGCTGACGTTTGCTAACAACAGCTGCCATTAGCTAATGTCAGCTTATGTTAGCTGATGCTGAAGACAGCCTAAAGGGATGACTTGGATGTTGAAGTGCTGCTGTTTACTTCATTGTTTCCATGTTTGTTTACTTGTATTTTTCCATGTTTCTTTGTGTTTGTTTACATGTTTGTTTACAGCTGGCCCTGTATACACTGACCTTCCTGACTCCCAAAGACCTGCTGATGGCGGCTCAGACCTGCAGATACTGGAGGATCCTGGCAGAAGACAACCTGCTGTGGAGGGAGAAGTGTCGCGAGGAAGGTGAGGTTGGTTAGCTAGTTAGCTAGTTGTTTGTATTGTTTTTCTTTGTTAGTGTTTTCTTTCTTTTAAATATTTCCTCTGAAACTCATACAAACTACTGAGACTAGTAGTGCGTAAGTGTTGAAGATGACAGATAAGACGCTAGTTTATTATTCCCAAATGGAAATTAAAACATTCAGCAACATATTTTGTTTGTTTTGGCACAAAGAGAGGACATGACTGCTTTGCTAAACATGCTTTAGCATCTCTGCTAATCTAAACATTCTGTAGCTGTGCTCTGCAAAGCTAACTCTACTATTCATGCTGTAGCTAATCGGCTAAGCTAACTCTCTTAATCATGCTGTAGCTGCTCTGCTAACCTAACTCTCCTAAACATGGTGTAGCTACTTTAATAAACATGCTGTAACTAATCTGCTAAGCTAACTCTCCTAAACATGCTATAGCTGGTCTGCTAGTCTAACTCTCCTAAACATGCTGTAGCTAATCTGCTAAGCTAACTTTCCTAAACATGCTATAGCTGGTCTGCTAGGCTAACTCTCCTAAACATGCTGTAGCTAATCTGCTAAGCTAACTCTCCTAAACATGCTGTAGCTGCTCTGCTAAGCTAACTCTCCTAAACATGGTGTAGCTACTTTAATAAACATGCTGTAACTAATCTGTTAAGCTAACTCTCCTAAACATGCTGTAGCTGCTTTACTAAGTTAACTCTTCTAAACATGCTGTAGCTAATCTGCTAAGCTAACTCACCTAAACATGCTGTAGCTGCTTTGTTAAGCTAACTCTCCTAAACATGCTGTAGCTGCTTTAGTACGTTAACTCTTCTAAACATTCTGTAGCTGATATGCTAAGCTAACTCTCCTTAACATGCCACAGTTGCTTTACTAAACATGCTGTAGCTGCTTTAACAAATGTACTATAGCTGCTCTGCTAAGCTAACTCTTCTAATTACGCTGTATCTAATCTGCAGAGATCGGGTAAATCTCACTGTACTTGAACGTTCCTTGCTCAATGCTCGTAAATAACTTGTAACTGCTCTGCTAAACCTGCTACTCAAACTACAGTACGACAGTGGCTGCATTTCCACTACCCTTGGAAATGCGCAAAATCTAAATAGCGCAATAAAAACTGGTAATGGAAACATCGAAATTTCGAAAAAACTCTCAAATTATCGCAAAAAATGTTTTTACGCTTTGATGAGGAGGTATTTCAGTCGTTTCGATATTGAAATGTGTCGCAAAAGTGTTATGGAAACACTTTTTCCGCAAATACACGACATAGGACGTGACGTACCTGATCACATGACCACTTCTCTCAGAGTAAGCATGACGCTGTACGGTAAGTATGGACAGAAGAGGAGACCCAGACATTTCTTAGTAAAAAAATTATTAGTGCCACATTAGGCGTGAATCAACAAAGGAATGTAGAGTGTTATAAAGAGGTGCGCCGAAGTCTCACGGGATGAGATTTCAAGGGATTTATGAGGCTCCAGCCCAAAACAACGTTTAATGGAAACATGTTCAAAGTGCAATTCTACGTTGTCGACATTTAGAAATATTGCTTTTATTTTGCGAAAATCTGTAATGAAACCCAGCTATTGACATTCCATAGTTAACTAGCATGTTATAATCATAACATCTTTCTTACGTGTCTGAGCTAAAGTTTTCTTTATAAACATTAGGGACAGCATTGATCGTTAGCCGTGTGGCGTGTTTTAATGCTAATAAAGTTGTGTTGGTTTTTGAATGTAAAGCGGACGAGGCCGTCGTCGCTCAGCAGATACCTTCAGGGTGCGGTCGAGTTAATCTCCTGAAACTCTGTGTGTGTGTGTGTGTGTGTGTGTGTGTGTGTGTGTGTGTGTGTGTGTGTGTGTGTGTGTGTGTGTGTGTGTGTGTGTGTGTGTGTGTGTGTGTGTGTGTGTGTGTGTGTTTTCAGCTGCAGGAGTTTGAGTCTCAGGTGTGTGGGTGAAAAAAAAACCACACACACAATTAGAAAGCAGTATGTCACAGACGTTTCTTTCTATGAGTGTAACACACACACGACTACTGCATTGCGCTGAATGAAGGAGGAGTGTGTGTGTGTCGTTGTGTGTGTGTCTGGGCGTTCTGCCAGTCAGTCGGGATCCGTTGGCAGCTCAGCAGTCATACCAATGAGGCAACTCTCACTACCGCGCTGACATACTAATGAAGCTAGCTGCAGTACTTCATCATCATCATCATTACCCTTTTATTATACTTTAGATTTTATATTATATTATATTTGGTGGTGGGACTTGATTTAAAAAAAAAAAAATCTAATTAATTAGAGACTTTGTAATTAATTAATCTCGATTAATCTAAATTAATCGGATAACAATATTTGACACAAGAAGCAACGTTTTTCCCATTTAAATGTATTTTGTTATCTGACTGAATCAATGTTGTTCACAAAGCACAAACCTAAATGTAACTGAGCTATATTCATGCTTTTTGAGATTTATTTTGTAAACTTTCTAAAGCAAATGATGAGTTTGTGACGTTTGATTTTATCCCCGCAGGAATCTCGGAGAACGTGGCGACTTCTCCGGTCAGCCCGTGGAAATCGTCCTACATCAGACAGCACAGGATAGAGTCCAACTGGAGGAGGGGCGACGCACGGGAACCCATGGTACACACACACACACACACACACACACATACACACACACACAGACACAGACACACACACACACACACACACACACACACACACACACACACACACACACACACACATACACACACACACAGACACAGACACACACACACACACACACATTATCTGACTGTGTGGTTACTACGTGCAGGTGCTGAAAGGTCACGACGATCATGTGATCACGTGTCTCCAGTTCAGCGGCAATCTGATCGTTAGCGGCTCGGACGACAACACGCTGAAAGTCTGGTCCGCCGTCACAGGAAAGGTATACAAGCTTTTACTTTGAAGGGTCGCGTTTTAATTCTCAATTCAAACAAACTTTTATTCACTTCTCCACTTTGAAGTTGGCCGCTTTCAATGAATTTAGCGCCGTCAGTCGAGGTGTGTGTGTGTGTGTGTGCGTGTGTGCGTCCGTGCGTGTGTGTTTGCATGGGTGTGTGCGCGCGTGTGTGTGTGCGTGTCTGTGCGTGTGTGTCAGGTTGTCATGGAAACTGGTTAAACTTATTTTCAGTTGAATTTAAAGTCGTTGCTTCGTCCCTGAAAAAGGGGGCGAGCGAGCAGTGAGTGAGCAGAGAGAGAGAGAGAGCACACACCTGCAGGCCATGGCCATCACCATGGTAACCAGCTGCTCAGAACACACACACGTGTCACGTCAGTAAAGAATGTGACACAAACCTGTGTGTGTGTTTGAACAAACATGTTCAGTTTGTGCTAATAAAGCACTTTAAAAAAAATCAACTTTGTAGCTGTTTGGCGCTTTAAAAAGCCCTGCCCCCTCCCCCCTCCACTGTTACCATGGTAACTGCCTTTCACTAGTTTCACACGTGTTTATTTATTTATAACTCAGGATAAAGCTTAGTTTGATAGGTTGATGTAAATCAGACATTGGAAACTGGTGAACATTTTAAAACGTCGTTATTATGAGACAGTAAGTCTTAATTATTTGATATAAAGTCATTGTAATGAGATAAAAAGTTGTAATAATGAAATAGAAAGCCATAGAACATGTAGGCCCCAAAGCAAACACACAAAATAACTAAAGAAAAACCACTAAATGAAAAACATGCAGAAAATCAGAGAAATACACAAATGGAAAACAAAAGTACACAAAATAACAACAATAGTATACAAGGGGGCAACAAATATACACACAAAAATACAACAAATGACTCAAAAAAAGTCTAAAAAATTGCGGAAGATAACACAAAAATGAACATACGAAATTACATTTGTGTCTCTCTGTGTGCGTGTGTGCGTGTACATGTTAAAGTAAACTGTGCGTTGAACTGATGACATCATCAACATCTTTGCCCCTTTCTCAGTGTTTGAGGACGTTGTCGGGTCACAGCGGCGGCGTGTGGTGCAGTCAGATGGCAGTTGCCACGGTGATCAGTGGCTCCACCGACCGAACGCTGCGCGTGTGGGACGCCGAGAGCGGGGAGTGCACGCACACGCTGTACGGACACGCGTCCACCGTGCGCTGCATGCATCTCCACGGCAACAGGTAACACACACCTCTGACCTACAGCAACACTCGTCTCCATGACAACAGGTAACACACACACCAGGGTTGGGGGTCAATTATAATTGTAATAGCGTACTTGGTAATTAATTACAATCATAATTAGGGGGCCAAGCCCGCGGGGCCAAGGAACTGCATATGTAAGCATACGCGGTTCCTAGGACCAGCGGTGCTAGGAACCCTATTGTAATCGTTCCGATTATTATAAACGTTACATTTTATTTTTCCCCCGGTAAAAGTAGTGCTGCAGGCTAAACCGTGCAAGGTAGGGCCATGCCCTTTGGGGGTTGGGTCCAGACCACCCCGCGTACCTTGGACGCAAAAATTCACATATGTCTGCTAGCAGGTGGCGCTATAACAAAGGTCAACGCGTTTTGGTCAATAACTCCCACACCGTTTGTTGCAAATTTAAAACCTTCATATCCACAGATTCCTTGAATAGCACTGAATCACCTGGGCTAGGCCACGCCCATTTCCGCCTGAACTTTTGTCGGAGCAAAATTGCAAAAACTGTAAAACATACTTTTTCGAACTCCTCCTTGGGGTTTTGTCCAATCAGCGTGAAACTTGGCACATAGAGTCTTCAGTTGGACGTGATATACAGTTAACTAAATGAGTTTGTCCGGGTAAATTATGCGCAAATTATTAATGAGTAAAGTTTTCTAGCTAGCGATAAAAATGCGAACTGGCGCATATCTCGGTCAAAATAAATGCTAACAACACCAAATCTTAGATCCTTAGTTGGCATGTGACTGTGAGGAAGTGCGCCAAATTTTAATGATGTAGGCCACTAGGGGGCGCTACAAATAATGAATATTTATATCTCCTAAATGACAAGACCAATTTTTACCAAATTTGGAGGGTATGATCTTGGGTCCCCCCTGAGGCAATATCTCAAAGTTATTTGCGATTGGTCAAAGTGGGCGTGGCTTTTTACATCATAACACATAAATAAACAAACATTTATTTCTGCTGAATTATTATGTTGAGGGCAGTGAAATTTACAGGGTAACTATAGAAGAGCACAGAGATCACCCATACCAAAAAGTGCACCACTAGGTGGCGCTAAAATGGGTGCAAGCGCATTTTGGCCTGTAACTTTTCCACTTTAAATAACATCTTCCAAAACGTTGTATCCACCTGTTCACTGCAAATGGCACGTTGGCCTGTGTCCTGACGCTCGCCACAAGCCCGTCATCCTTCGTGACGTACTTCCACGGGCCACAGTTCTAGTTGTAATTGAGTTCAGATACTTTACTTTGTAATTGTAATTGAAATGGAAATTCTATAAAAACTGTCAATTACAATGTAATTAAACACAAACCTGTGGCAACTATGTTACAGCTCTATGGTTTACACATACGTAGTTAATAATTATTCAAATATGTTTCAGATCAACTTTTTCCACTTGCGGTCAGTTCATTTTTAACTTGTAATTATGAAATAGAAATGAAAAGTCACAAGATTAAAAAAGTTCTTTTAAGATAGAAAGTTTTAAATATTAGTAAGTTGTATTTATTAGATATTAAGTCATTATTTTGAGATAAAAAGTTGTAATTATGAAATAGAAAGCCATAATTGCGAGATATGAACTGGTAAATAATGAAATAAAAAGCCAATAAAAGCGATTGGCCGATCTTTGCATATTTTTTTTCCACCGATCTTTTCTACCTCTGCACACCCCTTAAAGTTTGTCATAGAGTAATTCACTGTCCTCTTCTACTGTGAGATGACTGACAGGCCCCACCCACCAGCTCATGTGTGCATGTGCGTGCTGCGCATGCCTCTGCTACACAGGACAACAACAACAGTCACCTTTTGGAGCACGGTTAGCTTAGCATGTACGCAGTAATACACAAAAAAAGAGAGCATAGGATCGCAATTTCTAATTCCTGTAACGAGGAAATAAGTCATGGTGGAGCTGCAAACAAAATGCTGACTCATTCACTAAAAGACACCACCACACCGCTGAGTGTGGAGCATTTGAAGCTAGAAATCAAGCTAATGCTAAAGCTAAGCTAACGGAGCAAACAGCCAGTGGAGTGCTGTTAGAGCTTGTGATCAGTGAAAAGAACAAAACGACTATGAAGAAAATGATGGAGTTTACGGCTTTGTACATAAATAAAAACCTCACACTAATGTATAAGTGACTGTAATAAGTGTGAGAACAACTAACCTGTGTCATGTTTATTCTGTTATTACACGTTGACTTATGAAAATTTTACACATGCTGCACTTTATTTGTTTTTAGAATGTTTGACTTTTAGAAGCTTTTATCTTGTAAACTGTTGCAGAATATTTTTAGATGAATAATTTGACTTTATTGGTCGTTTAAGATGTTTTTATAGTTTGTCCTGTAGATTATTATTATACCATCTACCCCAAACCCTGTCATTTCCTTTATTTGTTAAACTAAACACTGCTGTACGCTTTATTTTAGCCAAAGAGCTCTAAACAGGTCTGTAGTGTAACTTGTTGGACACATTTATTTAGCTTTTTAAAATAAAAAAAAATGAAAGGCTAAAAAAAGTGATATAATTTAGTATTTTGGACAGCAATGTTCTAAACTTTTAATTTATATTTGAGATAACTAGCTCATGTGGAGTTAAAACAACACGTTTCGTAGATATTGTTCAATGTTTTACAATAAAATAAAAAATATTGATGATCTGCCAGTGCACCCCTAATAGTAAGTCTTAATTATTAATTATAAAGTCAGTATTATGACATGAAAAGTTGTAATTATTCAATAGAAAGCCATAATTGTGAATTGAGAAATTAAGTCGTAAATAATGGAATTAAAAGTGATTATGAGATTTTAAAAAGTCAGTATTTTGAGATAGTAAGTCTTGATTATTGGATATAAAGTCCATATTTTTACTTGTCACACTTTCATTGGCCTCCCCCTGGTCTCCATGGAAACCATTGAAGACATCTACACACACACACATAGTCCCATGCTGACGGTGTCTCTCTCTTAGGGTGGTGTCGGGGTCCCGGGACACCACGCTGCGTGTGTGGGACGTGTCGACGGGCCGCTGTGAGCACGTGCTGACGGGACACGTGGCGGCGGTGCGCTGCGTGCAGTACGACGGGCGGCGCGTGGTCTCGGGAGGATACGACTGCATGGTGAAAGTGTGGGACCCCGAGACAGAGGCCTGTCTGCACACGCTGCAGGGACACACCAACAGAGTGTACTCGCTGCAGGTGACCAATCACACACAGGCAGCACCTGACCAATCACATGCAAGCTGCATCTGACCAATCATGGACTAATAATAGACTGATAATGGACTAATAATGGACTGATAATGGACTAATAATGGACTAATAATGGAATAGGACTAATAATAGACTGATAATAGACCAATAATGGACTAATAATGGACTGATAATTGACCAATAATGGACTGATAATGAACTAATAATGGACTAATAATGGACTGATAATAGACCAATAATGGACTGATAATGAACTAATAATGGACTAGGACGAATAATAGACTAATAATGGAATAGGACTAATAATGGATTAATAATGGACTGATAATAGACCAATAATGGACTGATAATGGACTAATAATGGACCAATAATGGACTAATAATGGACTAGGACTAATAATAGACTAATAATGGACTGATAATAGACCAATAATGGACTGATAATAGACCAATAATGAACTAATAATGGACTAATAATGGACTGATAATAGACCAATAATGGACTGATAATGAACTAATAATGGACTAGGACGAATAATAGACTAATAATGGAATTGGACTGATAATAGACCAATAATGGACTGATAATAGACCAATAATGGACTAATAATGGACTGATAATTGACCAATAATGGACTGATAATGAACTAATAATGGACTAATAATGGACTGATAATGGACTAATAATGGACTGATAATAGACCAATAATGGACTAATAATGGACTGATAATAGACCAATAATGGACTGATAATGAACTAATAATGGACTAGGACGAATAATAGACTAATAATGGAATAGGACTAATAATGGATTAATAATGGACTAATAATGGACCAATAATGGACTGATAATAGACCAATAATGGACTGATAATGGACTAATAATGGACCAATAATGGACTAATAATGGACTAGGACTAATAATAGACTAATAATGGACTGATAATAGACCAATAATGGACTGATAATGGACTAAAAATGGACTAGGACGAATAATAGACTAATAATGGAATAGGACTAATAATGGACTAATAATGGACTAATAATGGACTAATAATAGACCAATAATGGACTGATAATGGACTAATAATAGACTAATAATGATGGATGAATGAATGATTTAATGCTAAAGTGTAGCTGTTGTCTCCACAGTTTGACGGTGTGTTGGTGGTCAGTGGATCGTTGGACACGTCCATCAGAGTGTGGGACGCAAACACAGGTTCAACCATCACAACACACACACCCAACGCTCTTTGAAGCCAGTCAATCATTGGTGGGCGTGTCTTCCTCAGGTGGGTGTGTCCAAACGCTGACGGGCCACCAATCGCTGACCAGCGGCATGGAGCTGCGTGATAACATCCTGGTGTCGGGCAACGCCGACTCCACCGTGCGCGTTTGGGACGTGCGTACGGGACAGTGTCTGCACACGCTGCAGGGTGAGAGACCACAGTGGGTCACCTGACATCAGGGTCACTTGATCAACATTCATATCAGCGTTTAGAAAAACCACCAATCAGAACAGCAATAGGAAAACAGGGTCGCTTTAGGTGTTCATGTTGTTGTTTCACGTGTTTGTAATTTAGTGTTTATGTTGTCGTTTTTTGTGCTTTTAGTGTAATTGTGTATTTTTAAAGTCGTTTTGTGTATATTTGTTGTTGTTTTGTGTGCTTTTGCAGACATTTTGTGGGTATGTTCTGAATCTAGATTGGCTCTTACCACGCAAACTTCCAGGATTTAATCAGTATGTGCTGGACTACGAAGCTCGCTAACGTCTTACTGAGCTAAATCATCATGGAAACTTATGCTGAATGGATAGCCTGGTCGGGAGCAGGTTTAGCTCTGGCTAGGATTTTAGCGAGTGATGAAGTCCCGCCTCCTGACCAATCAGTTCTCTTAGAAAATGTGCTGTCCAATAAAAGGTCATGTGTTTCCATTGCTTTAGTCTGATATGTGTTTCCATTGCTTTAGTCTGATATGTGTTTCCATTGCTTTAGTCTGATATGTGTTTCCATTGCTTTAGTCTGTTATGTGTTTCCATTGCTTTAGTCTGATATGTGTTTCCATTGCTTTAGTCTGTTATGTGTTTCCATTGCTTTAGTCTGTTATGTGTTTCCATTGCTTTAGTCTGTTATGTGTTTCCATTGCTTTAGTCTGTTATGTGTTTCCATTGCTTTAGTCTGATATGTGTTTCCATTGCTTTAGTCTGATATGTGTTTCCATTGCTTTAGTCTGATATGTGTTTCCATTGCTTTAGTCTGTTATGTGTTTCCATTGCTTTAGTCTGATATGTGTTTCCATTGCTTTAGTCTGATATGTGTTTCCATTGCTTTAGTCTGATATGTATTTCCATTGCTTTAGTCTGATATGTATTTCCATTGCTTTAGTCTGATATGTATTTCCATTGCTTTAGTCTGATATGTGTTTCCATTGCTTTAGTCTGTTATGTGTTTCCATTGCTTTAGTCTGATATGTGTTTCCATTGCTTTAGTCTGTTATGTGTTTCCATTGCTTTAGTCTGTTATGTGTTTCCATTGCTTTAGTCTGTTATGTATTTCCATTGCTTTAGTCTGATATGTGTTTCCATTGCTTTAGTCTGATATGTATTTCCATTGCTTTAGTCTGATGGACTCCACCCTCTCCTTCAGGTCCCAACAAGCACGGGTCGGCCGTGACCTGCCTGCAGTTCTGCAGAGGTCTGGTTTTATCCAGTTCTGATGACGGAACGGTCAAACTGTGGGACCTGAGGACCGGGGTGTGGCTGAGGGACGTGGTGGCTCTGCAGAGCCGGGGCTCAGGTCAGGACACACACACACACACACGCTCTGTTAAATCATTAATAAATATTTTTGTTTCATTTAGTGTATTCTTTCATTTTCCTGCTCTTTGTGTGGACTTTTTTCTCTCATATTGTGTGTTTTTGTTGTCGTTTTGGATGTTTTTCATGTTCTTATTTTTTCTGTTCCGTGTGTTTATTAGCATATTTTCTTTGGTTATTTTTGTGTATTTTTCTGCCATTTTTAGTTTATTTTGGTTTTCATTTTGTGTGTTTTTACCGTCATTTTGTGTTTTAGTCATCAATTTGAGGATTCTTTCATTTTTTGTCTTTTTGTCGTCGTCTTGTGTATTTTTCCAGTTCTGTTTTGTGTGTTTTCTTGTCGTTGAGTGTTTTTGTGTCTATTTGCATATTTTTTTGGTGTTTTTTTTGCCATTTTGTGTGTTTTCTGAGTTGTTTTCTCCACGTGTGGCCCATGTCCAGATGTAGCACATGTACGACAGTAAAAGTGAATGATCCATTTAGAACCGGATCTATGTTTTAACCAATAACGTGCCCCCATACAGGGGGCGTGGTTTGGAGGATCCGGGCGTCCGACACCCGGCTGGTGTGTGCTGCCGGCAGCAGGAACGGCACCGAGGAAACCAAACTACTGGTGTTGGACTTTGACCTGGAGGACAGCCGACAGGAGGCAGACTGAGTGGGGGGGGGCGGAGCCTATTAAGCTTCCTCCTTCAGGCTTTTTGAGACATTTTAACTTTAATCCTACGAACTCGACCGGATCTGTCCGGAATGCGGCGAAAAAGCATTGAAGAAGACGACGGCTGAATGTTTGATGGACCAAAAACTCAAAACGTGGATGTTACAGGTTTCCATGACAACGTGGGAGTGTTTGAGTCGTACCGGAACGTACGGATTACTTGAATGTAAGGAGGGCGTTTACATCGTTTACTGCTGCTGAACCATCGACGACCAATCAGAAGCTACTCGATCTCACGCCGTCGCGCAACATACGCTAACCATTACCGACAACCATTGCCGACAACCCAGAGTCAGTATTCTCCACAACGTGCACGCGACGCTCTTTCACGTTTAACGGATTAACTAAAAACATTTTTTTTAAAAGCCTGAAAGGCTGAAGAAACCACAGGTTGAACACCATTTCCCTGCTTTGTGCAACACAGAGGGTTAACCAACGAATCAGAGCCTCACAACTGCAGCTCTGATTTAAAATGATCTATAATCAACCTGTGGTCCATGGACTGTTTTAGATATGGGTCATTCTATGACATTTCAACAAATTTTCAGGACATCCCACACACTTTGGTCTAAAAAAATTCAGAGTTTTTTACCAATTGTTCCTTAACTATTCAATAGTCCCACTGTACAGTTTTAGTTTAGTGAGGGGGGGGTGGGGGGTTTGTGTCGTTTTTTGTGCGTCTTCATTTTTTCTTCCATTTTCAGCTTCCTATATCTCAGGAACTACAGCACAAGGAAACTGAAATATGGTATAGTAATACAGCTCCACCTACTCTCTCAGAATATACAAGTGAAAAATGAATAAACAATACAGGATTATATGACACAATGGCCTCATGTAAAAGATTTTCAATATTTGCTGTTATTTGAGTGGCTAAGTTGTTTAATGAAGGGCCAAACATGTTCCAGACAGACATGTCCACCAGATCGGACATATAGCAGATATTTTTATATATTCGGATAGAGTAGGTGGAGCTGTATTACTATATTAAATTCCATTTCCCTTTGTGATGTAGTTTCTGAGATATTGGAGGCTGAAAATGAAAGAAAAATAAGGACGTGCAAAAATTGACACATGGCTCCATATCTGAAAAAGTTGAAATGACATGGAATGACCCATGTGCAGGGGTGGACTGGGACAAAAATTCAGCCCTGGCGTTTTGTGTCCAGACCAACCCACTACATTATCAGTGACAACACCTAGAAGCCATTATTACGTCAGTGATTCTCAACATGTGGCTCTTTATGTTTTCATTTTAATCATTATTCCCCCAGAAAACCTTAAAAGGGGGGAAACTTTTAACTCCTTTTTACCTGTTTTCATTTGGTCATTTTGCAACTTCCTTTGTCCCATTTTTGCCCTTTTTCAAAAAGTTCTGACACTTTTTTCAGACATAAGCTTCGTTTTGTCAATAAATGTCCCTTTTTTCTATTTTTTTATCCATTTTTGCAAGTTCTTTTTGACACTTTTATCCATTTTTTTGTCCTTTATTTATTTTTTTGGCCACCTTTTAACCAAATAATCTATCTTTTGCCCAATAAATACCACTCATTTCCTTTTTACCCTACATTTAGCCTTTTTTGTGCCCTTTTTTTTACTATTGTTTGCCACATTTTGCCTATGTAACCTACCTTTTTCCATTACATACCAACTGGTTCCTCTTTACTTGCCCATTTTTTGGCCACTCTTGACTGCTTTTGGCCCATTTTAGTCACTTTTCACTCTTTTCTTGCCACTTTTGGACCATTTTTGGTCACCTGTTACCATGTTTGGTAACTCATCAAAAAAATAAAAAAACGTACCGGACCGGTTCACTTCGTGTTGATGACCGGTATGCCAGATGACCAGTCCACCCCTGCCCATATGAGAGATAAAAGGTGCCAAACGAGTGCGTCCAGACCTGGAAACTCTCACATCTCAGCGCATAAATACAGAAACGATAACTCTTTTTCTTTAAATAAATGATTCCAGCACGGTTGCCTAGCAACACGTGCAGCCGGTAGTTTCCTCGGCAACAAGTAGAGCAGTGAGCAGGCGTGAGGCTCTGCAGTCGAGTACAAATCGTGTTAAAAAAAAAAAAGAGAGGAATAAGAGTGTAAATACAGAGATAAGATGTATATATTCAGGCTTTTATAAGAAGAGAGAAGAAGCGACGCTGTTATGATGAGGCATGAGGGACGGACGGAGGAAGAAATCAAACAATAAAGATGATTTTTGATTAGCTGTTGGTGATGTTTTCTACTGCTGTCGTTTCCATTTCTTCTGATGGGAAAAAAAAAACAAATGTTTTAATAATGTTAAACAGCAACACGTTAATAATAGCACAATGTTTGTACGTTCAGGAAGAGATTTATTCCTTATACGTCTGTAACAAAGGACCCCCCCCCCCCCCCCCCCCCCAGAGAGGGCAGTGTTACTAAACCTGAGTAAAGAGGGGGGGGAATACATCGGAAAGTTGGCCACGCCCAGAAAGAACTCGTAAGGACACATCACAGTGATCAGCAGTTGCCTCTGAGGAAAAAAAGTTGTCTGAATAAATGAAACCTTAACGTATTAATTAATTAAAAAAAAAAAAAAGAAGACAAAATTAACTTATTGGAATTATGGGAAAGGGAGTTTGGGAGGGTAAGAGTAGAGTCATATTTGATTGAACTGTTGATGTAAAGTGTTGCGTGCGTGTGCGTGCGTGATCCTCCACTGTTTTTAAAAATGTGTCCTAAAACCTTCTAGATATCCTTATTAGTAGATCTATGTCTAACAAAACACATCATTTTGCACCGTTTTTACTTTACAGTTGTAGAGCCTGTGTTCCTCCATCTTGAAATCACAAGATTGATGATGTCACATGGCTCCACTGCCTGTAAACATCCCATTGTTTTCTATTGGAGTGAAACATTCAGTGTTCACATGGAGTGTAAACATTCACTAATAGTTTTTAAGCATAACAGTAAGAAATGCCTCGGGCTCCTCTTCTGTCCACACATACCGTTCCATGTTTTCTCAGAAAAAAGTGACCATGTACGTCACGTCCTGTGACGTGGAATTGTGGAAAAAGTGTCTTTGTCACACTGTTGTGAGTGAATACTGAAACGTCTGAAAAACCTCCTGATGAAAGCGTAAAAACTCCAAATTCAGGTGTTTCCATGACCAGTTTTTAGAATAGAATAGAACACACCTTTATTGATCCCCAGAGGGGAAAAAAACAAAAAAAATACTAACATAGGATACTAGTGCAAAATGTCAGAAAACAACAGCAGAAAGAAAAACTAAAATTGTGCAAATGACAATTGAGGAACTGGGTTGGGGTGGTCAGTGTGGTACAGTTATTGAGCTAAACTGTGGTGTTAAACAGTCTAATGAAAGTGGGCACACATGGAATGCCTGAAGTGCTCCGTGTTGCTACACTAGTCCAGTTTGTTGTTGATGTGGATCCCAAGGTACTTATGAGTCCACCCTCTCCACTTCCTGCCCCTGGATGAGGACTGGGGCTGGGGGCCTTCTATGCTAGTGTTGAGTTTCAGCTGGTTGTTGTTTCACTACGTAGTGAAGCTCTCTATCAGACATCTGGTTCCCTTCTCGTCATTGTTGCTAATGCAGCCGATGATGGAAGAGTCATCGGAGAACTTCTAGGGGTGGCAGGGATGTTTCAGGTGTTGTATCGGGTGTTTGATTAGGGACTGGGTAAAGTGTTGTATCGGATGTTCCAGGTGTTGTATCGAGTGTTGTATCATCTGTTTCAGAAGTTGTATCGGGTGTTTCAGGTGTTGTATCGGGTGTTGTATCATCTGTTTCAGAAGTTGTATCGGGTGTTTGAGGTGTTGTATCGGGTGTTGTATCATCTGTTTCAGAAGTTGTATCGGGTGTTTCAGGTGTTGTATCGGGTGTTGTATCATCTGTTTCAGAAGTTGTATCGGGTGTTTGAGGTGTTGTATAAGGTGTTGTAGCAGGGTTAGGGTCCTTGCCATCACTATCGGGATGCTGTGGAGGACCACTGTGGGCCTACACTCTGATAAGTGGCCTCCTTGAGAATCCTCTGCTGGTTGAAGTCCAAGTACAGCCAAAGCACAGGTTGAACCAGTGTTTTCTTTCCAAAGCCAAAGTCGGCGGTGTGTTCTCGTCCCACAGTGCAGAGACGTGTCCCCTCCAGTCGTCTGTGGACTAAAGTGGAAGTGTTGGAGTAAATCTGACCCATGGCTCTCCTGGCTCTGAGAGCAGATGTTTGTGGACTAGGTATGACACGGTTAAACTCCTTCATCTGCTTCATCGCCTGCTGCTGTTTACTTCCACCTTTGACATTGGTGAAGTCCCCACGTGTGACGCCTATACCCACCAAACGGGTCGAAAGCCTTAGTTCAGCTTCAGCTTTAAATGTTGTGTTCCTCACAGTGCTCCATCCTGAGGAACACGCTGCTTGGAAGCTTTTGGTCAGCTCAGGGAGAGAAGAAGCAGGGCCTATGCAGTAGTTGCAGGTTCTCCCACTCGTGGGCTTGGTGTGTGTTGGGGCTGTGGGTGTGATGGGCTTAAATCCTACCAGGTCGCCGGCCCACCAGACCCAGTTTGAAAAGAAACGTCGAGCAAACATCTCGATTGTCTTGCCGATCTCCTGTTCCAGTCAAGAACTAGGACCAAAGCAGCGCAGTGTGACGTCACACTTGCGGCACACGGTCTCCTCTCAATCCACACAAACACTGTTTTAAAGGTTTAAGAACTGTTTCAAAAAGTTTTTTGGGTATGTTCAGCATTGTTTTAATAAATAATGCTGTTTAGATCACTACGTTAGTCAAACTTTATTATCAGTGATTTATATTCTTATGAAGTAAAGAGGGTTTAGTTCATGTCATTAATTACTGTGATGAAACTGAGCTGCAGGGGGAAGTAATTAACATGTATATATATTATTTATTTATGAAATATGTTTCATAAAAAAAGCAGCATGAGAGAAAAGTCTGCACTCCACGTGAATCAGCTAACAGGCGCCATCTAGCGGATAAATAGTGTCACTTTAAATGATTTACACATTTTAGTGAAGGAATAAATCACAAACGTGATTAAATACAATAGAAACGTGTGTGTTTAGTTCATTTGTTGAATGATTTAAAATCGATGTACAGCCTCAGTATAATTAAATCAACATTATAATCATTATCTAAAGCAGGGGTTTTCAATCTTGGGGTCAGGATCCCATTTGGGATCGTGAGACTCTGGGAGGGGGTTGTCGGATACCTTCAAGAAACTAAGATTTTTTTTTTTTTTTAACAATTTGAGCCATTATTGTTTATTTTAATCTTTTTCTGCAACTAAACCAAACTTTCCATTTTTTAACCTGTTTTCACCACGTTTTCTTGTCATATTTTTGCTCCTTTTAATGCATTTTTGCTATATTACTCCCATTTCTCACACTTTTCCATCACATTTCAATGCTTTTTCTGCACATTTTCCCACTTTCAAGACATGTTCAGCACTTTATAAACACTTTCCACCTAATGTCACATATGTTGACCCATTATTGTCACTTTTAACCTCTTTTCACCATTTTTCTTCCCCCCAATTTAACCACATTTACCATTTGTCATTCACATTATTTGCCAGTTTAAACTAATTGTTCCAATATTGACACTTTGAAACCTTTTTACCAATTTTTCTGTCTGTTTTTGTCCACTCTAATTTGCAACATTTAACCAATTTGTGTTTTTTAAAATCCCATTTCACCAACTTTTACAACATTTTTTGTCTGATTAAAACCAGGATTTCCATCTTTAAGATGACTATAATAATAATAAACGTTCCTGGATAACAGTGGATACTATTCAGATGAATAAATAAATGTGTTTATCACATATTCATAGAACAATGGACCATCATTTTACTGACTTTATGGATGAACCCCAAAAATCTCTTCTTTATTCCCCCTCATAGATGGTCCTGTCTCCACATGACTGTTCTTCAATGTTCATGTCTGTGTTCAACCACCTTCAGCTACAGTGGGGGTCCCCGCTCTCTGGGACCTTTATTTTGGGGGTCACAGACTGAAAAGGTTGAAAACCACTGTTTTAAAGAAACCCTAAAAAAGTTCATGTGTAAAAATGACGGCAAAATTACAGAAAAACACAAAATGACAACAGAATTACAGAATATTTACAAACACACAGAAAAGTCGACTAAAAATACATGTCAGAAATGTACAAAATGACTGAAATGTACAAAATTAGAAAAACACACAAAGGCAAAACAAAAAATATACAACAGTAACAGAGAAATACATAAAATGACAAAATGACAACAGAGATACTCAAAAATTTACAAAATTACAGCCAAAAACAAAGAGAAAAGTAAATGAAACCACGACACAAATAACTCCAAAAACAAACCGGAACCCATTGTTGTTTTCTGTGTTAATGCTCTGATTGGTCATTGTTCTAATGCTAACATTAATGTTGATCATGTGACCCTCAAGTCAGATAGTTTGTGGCCCCACCCACTGTAATAAAAGTTACTTGTGTCTGCAGTAAATTTTTTTTATCACATTTATGTTTTTTCCAAATGTTAAAAACATTAAAGAAGAACTAAAGAAAACAAAGAAGCTTGAAATGTTAGCAATAAAACGTTTTATTTAATGTTTATTAACAAAGTGATGGCACGGGAGACTTCACGCAGATCAAAGGTTTTGCTCTGTTTGCGATTGTTTACAAAGTGTTCAACCAATAAAACCTCCTTTTACATCAAAGGTTCCTCCGGTCACCTGATGGTTCGGTACATCATGAAGTCCACCGTGGTGCATCGTGGGAACTTGCCGATGGAGCTCTCCTCCACCGGTGTGTAGACTTTGATCTGCCTCATGTGCGTGTCTCTGCCGTTCTGGTGGTTGGCCAGCACCGCGATCTGGATCATGAAGGTGCTGATTGGCTCGTTGGTCCGCTGAAATCCAACCAGGAAGAGAGAGCTTTTAATTAAAGGGATCCTCAGTTGTTTTTACAAATGTGGCCAAAAATCTTTTAAATGTACTTATTAGTAGATCTACTGTATGTCTAACAAAACACATTATTATGCACCATATTTGTTTCATTAACTTTTAAAAATGGGACTACTTTACAGTTTTAGAGCCTGTTCTCCATCTTTAAATCATGTGATTGATGATGTCACACGGCCCCACTGCCTTTAAACATCCCATTGTTTTCTATTGGATTGAAACATCCAGCCTGATTTTTAGATCATTTAGTAACTTTTTCAGTCCAAATAACAACTTGTGCTGCTTTTGGTTGTTATAAATAATCAGATAAAGTTAAAGATGTCGATATAAACTTTTTTTTTTTTACAGAAAGAGGATAAAAACTGTTGGGACTGGAAAATAATCTATGACCACAGGGGGCGACAGTTCCAGCTCCGAGGTTTGGTAGTAGACAATGAAACAGAGAAGAAGAGCTCTCCGAAAGGACCTTTACTCTCCTTCAAACAGTGCGCTGACACGCTCTGGTGGCTGAAGTTAGCGAGTAAATGACAGACTGTTGAAGGACTTCTATCCTCAGGGATTGTCTGTCTTCAACAGTCCGTGATTTACCCGCTAACTTCAGCCACCAGAGCGTGTCAGTGTACTGTTTAAGGGAGAGTAAGGGCCCCTTAGGAGAGCTCTTCTCTGCTTCATTGCCTACTAAAAAGTCGCAGAGTTGGAATTGTCGCTTCCCCTACGATCACAGATTTCTTTTCAGGTCACAACTGTTTTTATCCTCTTTTTGTAAACAAGAGGTTTCCATCCACATCTTTAACTTTTCCTCATTTTTTTAGAGCAACCAACAGCAACATAAGCTGTTATTTTGACTGAAAAAACCCTTTAAATCAGGCTGAATGTTTCACTCCAATAGAAAACAATGGGATGTTTACAGGCAGTGGGGCCGTGTGACATCATCAATCACATGATTTAAAGATGGAGAACAGGCTCTAAAACTGTAAACTAGTCCCATTTTTAAAAGTTAATAAAACAAATATGGTGCAGAATAATGGAATTTTATTAGACATAGATCTAAAAAGTACATTTTAAAGGTTTTTGACCACATTTGTAAAAACAGTGGAGGATCCCTTTAAAGACTTGTCAAACTTTTGCATTTACTGAACAAGCAGTGGTTCTAAAGCTGAGGTTCCCAATCTGTTTATGTTTGGGTTTGTGCAGATGGAAATATTTGTCGTTGCTAAACTTGATCACCTGATTCATCAGTGAAATGTGAATCCAGCCGCTGGGTTCCACCATCTCCAAAGACTGCAGAAGAAGAAGAAGTAGTGGTGAGCAGACTGGGTGGGTGTGACACGTCCATGTGGTGGTCCAGGACTCACCCGGACCTCCTGCAGGTTGTGGAAGTTGTTTCCCACTCTAACTGAGATCTTGCTGGGCGTGTAGCTCTCGTCTGACTTGTAGTCGGCGTAGATGCAGAGCATCTTCACTGTGGTTCTCCTCCTGAACTGAATGTTGACCAGGTGAGGCTGGGACCCGTCCGACTGCCAGTACGTCTCCAGGTTGTCGTCCCTCAGCTGGTCCACGCCGAACCCTGAAGACCCCAACGTCAGGGTTGTATCTCTTCAATTATCCATGTTCAATTACAACTCAATAATCATTACAATGACCAGCATTTTTTTAGAATTATAATTATTTTCCCCTAAAAGGCAATTACAACATTCTAAATTACTAAAGTAAATTACTATTAATCACAATTACTGTGCCTTTAATAAATAAGTCCATAAAACGTAACCTTCCTCTTGTGTTAGCTTGCTTGTGTTAGCATCTCTTTTGTAGCGTTCACACCAAACGTGTTTCGGGCGTCAAAATCGTGCCTCACGCCCCTCGTTGGACGCTTGTGCTCAATGAATTAGACGCTTGTCACCAGCATCAAAGATGCTCTGGACGCGCATTCAAACAAGTTGGAAAGAGAGCGCGTTGAGTGCGTTTAGGGGAGGGGCTTCTCTGTTGCTGGTGGTGTTCATACAATGGATGATAATGTGGCGATTAGTTACGTTCATAATTCACCAGTGACTGTGGTGGACTGTGGTGGAACATTATTGTGTTGAGAAGGCGGTGTTTCCGGTCGATGTATTTGGTGTGACTCAGTGTGATGTCAGAGGGTTATAGAGAAGTGTGGTTGGATGGAGAATAAAGTTTGGAGGTCCTTGCTGAACAGGCCGCCTCCAACTCCCGTTCATCAGCTCTACATTATCCAGAGAGTGGCTTGGTTTTATTTGCACCTCGGCGCCGTTTCTGGATTCATTAGAGCTGCAATAGGATGAGAATCGCTTTCAGCGCTACTTCCGTTTCTCCCGTGCCCAGTTTGACGACCTGCTGACTCGCATCTCCTACCAGGACACCAACTACAGGAGCTCTATTCCAGCAGAAGTACGCTTGTCCATCTGTCTCCGCCTCTGTTTTTTTTTTTCTTTTTTTCATTATTCTGAATTCGTCACGGTGCAACGATCTCAACTCTAGCATCAGCCGCGTTAGAGGGGCCGGACGCACGTCAAAAGCTTGAAATTTCAAGCTTCAAAACGCAACGCAAAGCGGGACCTCTGACGCTCCTAGCAGCGCGTCCACCATATATTGTGTATGTAAACCTGACGCGTTTGGTGTAAACACGCCATAATGCTAACGGGTCAGTTTTGACCAGGGTCGGGGTCAATTACATTTTTCAATTACAACTCAATTCTGATTAAGGTGGCCAACATATTTTCCAATTACAACTAAAATTACAATTATTATTTTTCCTACTGAAATTCAATTACAATTATGTTCTCAACTACTATTAAAGTTCAAAATTTTATTGATCACAATTACTGAGCTTGAAATAAATGACCTTATAAAACATTTGTATGCCTTACAATAGCCTTATCTTAGAAAAAAAGTTACAAAATGCCTTATCTAAAAAAAAAAAATCTGTCTTTTTTTTCTTCCATTTTTGTGCCTTATGATAGTGATAAATATATATATATATATATATATATATATACTGACCCCAACTCTGGACCCTGGTTTTGACCCATGTCTTAAATCAGCTTTAAATACATTTTTTTTTTACCAGGTTTGCAGGAGGAGAGCGACCACACGGCCTGAGAGCCGATTTCACGCACCGTCCCCGTCCGCTCCAGCTGCTTGGGATTGGCTCCAGGGGGAGTCTTACTGGGCGTCGCCATCTTTAAGGAAGGCAAAACAAGACTTAAGTGAAGATTGAGGAGCGGAAAGTTTCTAAAGATTTAACTTCAGTAAAAGGAAGCTTTCACATGTTTACATCAGGTGTCAAACTCATTTTAGTTCATGGTGCTTTACATCATGAATGAAAGACATAATTTGGAAAAGTATATGAGGTTGACCTGAGACTTTCAACATGGCTGCTGCTTGGTTCAAGGGTGTGCAACGTCAGATTTGTTTGGACTGCAATGACACCGTTCATAAATTATTTCATAAAATTATCTTAAATGCAGCTTTGCAGAACAGCACAATGTTGACAGGTAGTCATCGTAATATGTTGAAAGCTGCACAGAATATTTCCTTGCCTTGGTTGCCAAACGCCGTAATCTACACAGAAGAAGAAGTGACTGCACAAAGGGCTTTTAAAAACGACTAAAGTGGGTCTAATATCCTTAAAAAGAAAAGAAAAGTAAAACAGCCCGTACATATTGACCTGCAGGTGTCCACTCCTCAGTGACCAACGTTTGTAACTAAGGTGAGTAATAATGATCATAAACATGTGTGTAATTCAGCATTAGGAATTGAGTCAGTTTAAAAAGGATTTGACTTTTATTCTGAATTAAAGCTCCCATTTTAACCATCCAAGAAAAAGCTACTTAACCTCTCATTTTTCTATAGGAAGACATACAAGGACTAATTTAAACTTTATTTTGTGGTTTTATTTTTGTTGCAACAAACCGATTTTTTTTTTTTTTTTTTAATAATAATAATCGGTCGCATACATTTCAATGTGAAATAGCAAAAATAAAAAAAAACAAAAAATAAAAAAATCCGATATGAATTGTACATTAAAGTGTTCATATTTCCAACGCAAATTCCGTCATAAATCGATCATAATTTGAACGGACTCTGGTTGTGAGCCACCATGGCTAACTGTTAGCACTTAGCACCTTTCTAAAGCTTCTAAAACCTTTTCAAACACACGCTGGGACTTACGTTACGTGTTACGTAAATTCCTCACACTCCCATCAGTTTGTATTAAAACCGAGATGTTAATTAAGAGCAAAGTTGAAACCCGACTGTCTTTAAACCAAAACATGTAGCTTCGGTTTCCCAGTGTGGGTCGCAGATGAATGACGTCACTTTCCAGGTCGCGGGATACATGCGTCTCATCCGCCATCTTTGCAGCCGGCTTCAGTACGTGAACACGTTGCTGGGAAAAAAACACATTTGATTCCTTTTTTTGGTTTGAACGAACTTTTCTGCGTGTTTTTTTTTCTGAAAGACGACCTACGGGAGCCGAGAAGGGGTGAGTCTGTGACGTGTTGTTGGGATTTCATCGCCGTTATTGTCGCTTTTATTGCCATTGAATCGAGTGTAGCTGTCAGAACCACGGGGGCCTGAATGCCACCCGCCTTTTAACAATCAGATTCACTAATCTGATCAAAGATTCACATCCTATTCGTGAGTTCGTTCTGTCTTTCCGCGTTCTGTTCCACCAACAGCGGCCTGTCTTATCGGAAACAGACCGGGCGTTGCACTCCAGACTCCACCCGTAAAAACAACAAATAGTAGTTTTGCTCGTTTTGTTAATTCAGTACACACAATTATAATAAATAAATCTGATTTGAAAGCAAACGTAAGCTAAGATCTATTCGGCTTGTGATCGGGTGTGAAAGCTGCAGGTCATATGAGGACAAACACGAGTTTGAGGCTTCACGACACCGCCCGACACCTGCCTAAAGTTTGTTAGAAAATAACTCTTATTTTACATTTATCTCAACTTGGAATTGATCTATAATAACCGAATAGATCACAGGGGCAGTATTGATCAGCTAAAAGGTTTTATTCAATTTGTATTCAACCATAACATTCCAAGATGGAGGATTATTATTATTAAGGTGAAATTGACAACGGAGTCTGGTGTGCGTCACGGAATTGTTCAGTAGATAAGAAGGTTCACATTTATCATTGGTTCAGTCCCTAAATGCTCTATTTACCTGTTATTAAAATGTATTACTTTAAAATGTTTATAAACATAACAGAGATTTCCCCTTCTGCTCAGTCTCTATCAAACTGAAGGTTAGCGGTCCACATTTGGCCGCCGTAGCAGCCAATCCGGCCCACAGAACAATTACACATACAGGAAAGCAACAATAAATGTTAAGTACAGTTTGATTTTCCTATTTTTTTTTTTTTGCAATGTTGTTTTTGTGTCTTTTTATAATCTTTGTGTATGTGAGTTGTCTTTCTGTTATGTGTTCTTGTAGTCATTTTGTGTATTTGTCTGTTTTTTGTTTGTTTGTGTGGTCGTTTCATGTTGTTGATTTGGGCTACACACACACACGATTAGACTATTTGTTTTTGGAGTCATTTTGTGTATTAAAGTCATTGTTTTGTGTGTTTTTCTGCCTTTTTTGTCTTTTCTGGGTGTTTTTGTTCTTGTGTATCTTTGTTGTGGTCTTTTGTGTTTTTGGAGTCATTTTGTGAATTGTCAGTTTGTACATTTTTGTGTCCTTTAGTGTGTTGTGAGTCTTTGTGTTTTAGTCATTTTTGGTTATTTTTGTTTGTGTTTTCAGAGCGTTTTTTGTGTGTGTTTTTTTTTTGTCAGTTTGTGTATTTTTGTGTTTGTTGTCTTTTGTGTTTTCGGAGTAATTTTGTGTTGTTGTTTTTTTGCCAGTTTGTCTATTTTTGTTATTGTTTTGTATAATTTGATTATCTTCTGTTTTTGGAGTCATTTTTTTTTTTTTTGCAATGTTGTGGTTTTGCAGTGATGTTGCTCGGTACGCGACCTGCGTCCCTGACGCATAAAAACCTGAAAGGACGCGGTTAATCTACTGTCCATGTGTCACAGGGACTCACCTCATTTTTTCCCACGAAAAAACGACACATTGTGAACATCAACTTGTGTTTAAAATCACAGTAACTAGTAAAAGACCCTTTTACGCATTAACTCACGATCCCCTTGAGTACATGCTAGTTTAGCTGCTGCTCCGTGAAAAACGTGATCAGCTTTAATCATCTTCCCCTGATCAGTGTTTGAACTGTTTGTTTCTGGCTAAGTAAGAATAACTCAGTCCGTGTTGTTCTTTTATTCGTGCCTAGGTTCAGCTAGCTACCTCAAGTACAACCGTTTCAGTGGGAACTTCCGGTTTACAAAATAAAAGTCCTGTGGAGCAACGTCATATCGTGAGATAATCGTTATTGTCAGCTGTTTATCGCGTATCGTGAGGTTCCCACCCCTAGTGATGAGAATGTTTTGTTTGTGTTAAAATCAGCACTTTTATTGATCATTTATTTTTGTACAACAGACACCATTTGGTTTTTATTTGAATTTTAGTCATTTTATTTTGGTGCTCTTTGATGTTGTAACAAAAGTGTAATATAACCTGTGACAGTTGTCCTGCAATAAATAT